>NW_021703778.1:4705478-4892472 GCF_005190385.1 Monodon monoceros
ATTTGCATGGAATATCTTTTTCCATCCCCTCACTTTCAGTCTGTATGTGTCCCTAGGTCTGAAGTGGGGGGATGGAAAAAGATATTCCATGCAAATGGAAATCAAAAGAAAGCTGCAGTAGCAATTCTCATATCAGACAAAACAGATTTTAAAATAAAGACTATTACAAGAGACAGAGAAGGACACTACATAATGATCAAGGGATCGATCCAAGAAGATATAACAATTGTAAATATTTATGCACCCAACAAAGGAGCACCTCAATACATAAGGCAAATGCTAACAGCCATAAAAGGGGAAATCGACAGTAACGCAATCATAGTACGGGACTTTAACACCCCACTTTCACCAAGGGACAGATCAAACAAAATGAAAATAAATAAGGAAACACAAGATTTAAATGATACATTAAACAAGATGGACTTAATTGATATTTATAGGACATTCCATCCAAAAACTAACAGAATACACTTCCTTCTCAAATGCTCACAGAACACTCTCCAGGATAGATCACAGCTTGGGTCACAAATCAAGCCTTGGTAAATTTAAGAAAAGTGAAATCGTATCAAGTATTATTTCTGACCACAATGCTATGAACTAAGATATCAATTACAGGAAAAAATCTGTAAAAAACACAAACACATGGAGGCTAAACAATACACGACTAAATAAGCAAGAAAACACTGAAGAAATCAAAGAGGAAATCAAAATATACCTAGAAACAAATGATAATGAAAACACGACGGTCCAAAACCTATGGGATGCAGCAAAAGCAGTTCTATGAGGGATATTTATAGCAATACAATCCTACCTCAAGAAACAAGAAACATCTCAAACAATCTAACCTTACACCTAAAGCAATTAGAAAAGAAGAACAAAAAAAAACCCAAAGTCAGAAGAAGGAAAGAAATCACAAAGATCAGATCAGAAAAAAATGTAAAACAAATGAAGAAACGATAGCAAAGATCAATAAAACTAAAAGCTGGTTTTTGAGAAGATAAACAAAATTGATAAACCATTAGCCAGACTACCAAGATAAAAAGGCAGAAGACTCAAATCAACAGAATTAGAAATCAAAATGGAGAAATAACAACTGACACTGCAGAAATAGAAAGGATTATAAGAGCTTACTACAAGCAACTATATGCCAATAAAACAGACAACCTGGAAGAAATGGACAAATTCTTAGTAAAGCACAATCTTCCGAGACTGAACCAGGAAAAAAGAGAAAATATAAGCAGACCAATCACAACCACTGAAATTGAAACTGTGATTAAAAATCTTCCAACTAAAGCCCAGGACCAGATGGCTTCACAGGCAAATTCTATCAAACATTTAGAGAACAGCTAACACCTATCCATCTCAAACTCTTCCAAAATATAGCAGAGGAAGGAACATTCCCAAACTCATTCTACAAGGCCACCATCACCCTGATACCAAAACCAGACAAAGATGTCAAAAATAAAGAAAACGATAGGCCAATATCACTGATGAACACAGATGCAAAAATCCTCAACAAAATACTAGCAAACAGAATCCAGCAGCACATTAAAAGGATCATACACCATGATCAAGTGGGGTTTACCCCAGGAATGCAACGGTTCTTCAGTATATGCAAATCAATCAATGTGATACACCATATTAACAAACTGAAGGATAGAAACCATATGATCATCTCAGTAGATGCAGAAGAAGCTTTCGACAAAATGCAATACCTATTTATGATAAAAACTCTGCAGAAAGTAGGCATGTAGGGAACGTACCTCAACATAATAAAGGCATATATGACAAACCCACAGTCAACATTATTCTCAGTGGTGAAAAACTGAAACCATTTCCACTAAGATTAGGAACAAGACAAGGTTGCCCACTCTCACCACTATCATTCAACATAGTTTTGGAAGTTTTAGCCACAGCAATCAGACACAAGAAAGAAATAAAAGGAATCCAAACTGGAAAAGAAGTAAAACTGTCACTGTTTTCAAATGAGATGGTAGTATACATAGAGAATCCTAAAGATGCTACCAGAAAACTACTAGAGCTAATCAATGAATTTGGTAGAATAGCAGAATACAAAATTAATGCACAGAAATCTCTTGCACTGCTATACACTAATGATGAAAAATCTGAAGGGAAATTAAGGAAACACTCCCATTTACCATTGCAATAAAAAGAATATAATACCTAGGAATAAACCTACCTAAGGAGACAAAAGACCTGTACTCAGAAAAGTATAAGACACTGATGAAAGAAATTAAAGGTGATACAAACAGATGGAGAGATATAGCATGTTCTTGGATTGGAAGAATCAACATTGTGAAAATGAGTATACTAACCAAAGCAATCTACAGATTCAATGCAACCCCTATCAAACTACCAATGGCATTTTTCACAGAACTAGAACAAAAATTTCACAATTCGTATGGAAACACAAAAGGCCCCGAAGAGCCAAAGCAACCTTGAGAAAGAAAAACGGAGCTGCAGGTATCAGGCTCCCCGACTTCAAACTATACTGCAAAGCTACAGTAATCAAGGCAGTATGGTACTGGCACAATATAAATCAATGGAACAGAAAGTAAAGCCCAGAGATAAACCCACGCACATATGGTCACCTTATCTTTGATAAAGGAGGCAAAAATATACAATGGAGAAAAGACAGCCTCTTCAATAAGTAGTGCTGGGAAAACTGGACAGCTACATGTAAAAGAATGAAAGTAGAACACTCCTTAACACCATACACAAAAATAAACTCAAAATGGATGAAAGACCTAAATATAAGGCCAGACACTATAAGACTCTTAGAGGAAAACATAGGCAGAACACTCTATGACATAAATCACAGCAAGATCCTTTTTGACCCACCTCGTAGAGAAATGGACATAAAAACAAAAATAAACAAGTGGGACCGAATGAAACTTAAAAGCTTTTGCACAGGAAAGGAAACCATAACCAAGACAAAAAGACAACCCTCAGAATGGGAGAAAATATTTGCCAATGAAGCAACTGACAAAGAATTAATCTCTAAAATATACAAGCAGCTCATGCAGCTCAATATCAAAAAAACAAACAACCCAGTCCAAATATGGGCCGGAGACCTAAATAGACATTTCTCCAAAGAAGATATACAGATTGCCAACAAACACATGAAAGGATGCTCAACATCACTAATCATTAGAGAAATGCAAATCAAAACTACAATGAGGTATCACCTCACACTGGTCAGAATGGCCATCATCAAAAAGTCTGCAAACAATAAATGCTGGAGAGGGTGTAAAGAGAACCCTCTTGCACTGTTGGTGGGAATGTAAATTGATACAGCCACTATGGAGAACAGTATGGAGGTTCCACAGAAAACTAAAAGTAGAACTACCATACGATCCAGCAATCCCACTCCTGGGGATATACCGTGAGAAAACCATAATTCAAAAACAGCCATGTATCACAATGTTCACTGCAGCACTATTTACAATAGCCAGGACATGGAAGCAACCTAAGTGCCCACTGACAAATGAATGAATAAAGAAGATGTGGCACATATATACAATGGAATATTGCTCAGCCATAAAAAGAGATGAAATTGAGTTATTTGTAGTGAGGTGGATGGACCTAGAGTCTGTCATACAGAGTGAAGTCAGAAAGAGAAAAACAAATACCGTATGCTAACACATATATGTGGAACCCTGAAAAAAAGAAAAGGTTCTGAAGAACCTAGGAGCAGGACAGGAATAAAGACTCAGACGTAGAGAATGCACTTAAGGACACGGGGTGGGGGAAGGGTAAGCTGGGACGAAGTGAGAGAGTTGCATGGACATATATTCACTACCCAATGTAAAATAGATAGCTAATGGGAAGCAGCCGCATAGCACAGGGAGATCAGCTCAGTGCTTTGTGACCACCCAGAGGTGTGGAATAGGGACAGTGGGAGGGAGACACAAGAGGGAGGGGATATGGGGATAGATGTATACTTATAGCTGATTCACTTTGTTATACAGCAGCAACTAACATAACAATGTAAAGCAATTATACTCCAATAAAGATGTTAAAAAAAAACAACCTAACAACCTGATTAAAAAAAGGGCAGAGGACCTGAATAAACGTTTTTCCAAAGAAGACATACAAATGGCCAACAGGCACATGAAAAGGCGCTCAACATCACTATCCACCAGAAAAATAAAATCAAAACCACACGGTATCACCTCACACCTGTTGCACTGGCTATGATCAAAAACACCAGAAGTAAGGACTGCTGGCGAAGATGTAGAGAAAAGAGAACATCTATGCAGTGTTGGTACAGTCAGTATGGAAAAGAGTATGGAGGTTCCTCAAAAAATTAAAAATAGAGCTACGATATGATCCAGCAATGCTGCTTCTGGGCATATATCCAAAGGAACTGAAATCAGGATCTCAAAGAGGTATCTGCATTCCTATGTTCACTGCAGCATTACTCACAATAGCCAAGAAACGGGAAAAGTTAAGGGTCCGTCAAGGGATAAATGGGTAAAGAAGGTGTGAGGCAGAGATAGAGATACACACACACATGAATAGTATTCAGCCGTGAGAAAGAAGGAAACCTTGCCCCTGTGACAGAGAAGGACAAATACCGTATGATCTCACTTATACCTACAACGTCAAACTCAGACACAGAAAACATCTGTTTAACAGATGTAAAATGAAATAACTGACAACTAAGTACGTAGCTTTGGTCACCTTAGTATCATCGTAGCCACCATCACTCAGGTAGGTCTAGAAAACTGTATCAGTACCACCATCCCCAGTTATCAGTAATATCACCCTAGGGTGACAGAAGTCTGGAAAAGTGACCACCCTAAAGCCAAAATTCTATGTAAAAGAATAATAAATTGTCTCCTAGATACAAACTGAGGGACATGAAAAAACCTGCCTACCAAAAACGGGGGGGGGGAGGGGAATCCTTCTTGGGCTTCCCTGGTGGCGCAGTGGTTGAGAGTCTGCCTGCCGATGCAGGGGACACGGGTTCGTGCCCCGGTCCGGGAAGATCCCACATGCTGCGGAGCGGCTGGGCCCGTGAGCCGTGGCCGCTGAGCCTGAGCGTCCAGAGCCTGTCCTCCGCAACGGGAGAGGCCACAACAGTGAGAGGCCCGCGTACCACAAAAAAAAAAAAAAAAATTGCCTCAAAGCCTGTGTGAAGCCTTTTCAAGGTATTGAAACATATATCTCACTGGCCTAACACAGCCCTTGAAATTACCATCAAAACATTTACTTATCAAATATTTACTGAGTTCCTACCAGGTGTAAAACTCTGTGCTACATAGTGTGGCTCTAAAGGTGAAAGATGCCGCTCCAGCTCTCAAGATATGACAGTTTAGTGGAGATACAGAGGACAACACGATAACACGAGGTGCTGGGGGCCTGAGACAGCATCAGAGGAGGAACAGTGCTGACGAGGTGCGAAGGCAAGACAAGCTTCTAGTAAAGACGAAGCTAAGCTAAGAGCTGAAGAATAAGCAGCAATTAGCCCGGCGAAGAGGGCTAAACGTTTCAAGGAAATGCTCTGCAAAAAGCACCTACTGAAATGTACTTGTGTTTCTGGAGAGGCGACATTTACAGCTACAGCACGTCAGTAGCCAGGCCCTGGAACACAGCGCGGGTCCTGCACGGGGGTCTCGCATCCAAATGGCAGAAGAGGACAGAGCAGCCCCCAGCAAACAGCGGCAAGGTGCTCTGGCTCTACAGCACGCCATGGTTTAAGAACCTCCCAACAGAGAATCTCACTTCCAAGGATAATTCCTCAAGGCTCTGAACTAAGAATGGATCCCAAGTAATCTCCAGTAATGAGACATCCAGAGCAGCATGTGACATGGTAACAGCTGGGACAGAGGCGGCACTTCTGGCTAATACTAAAGCATCTGAGAGGTTCCTATATATACTACTCGAGTACACTGGCTAACTTCTCAGCAATACCTACCTCTACTCACTTTTATCTAATTTTAAAGCAGCATGTTACTCTCCTAATAGTTGCTCCCTACCAATTTTTATGTAAGGGTATTCGCTTTTTACCAAACTGAGACTTAAAAAAAAAAGAAAAGAAAAGAAACAGAAGTCCTTGGACAGAGTTAGAGCTAACTTTTTCCTAAGCTACATGACCCAGTAGGGGGCGCTGTTTTCTTGCTGCTGCTGTTTGATGCCTGTAACAGGCTTCAGCATCACCATCCTTCTTAAGGTCACTTCAGAATACGAGATGTGACCACAAAATCATGTTTGACAATCCCCAAGCATCCCTAGAGTGTGACTCTTTGGAGGATGAACAATACAATAGTGAGGACAGTATAGGAGCATTCTGGGCAACTCCAACATTGATGGAAAGGTCCCTAGAAATTGTACCTGTGCCACCAAGAAACTCCTGTTGTGAGTCAGAACATCATGACCTCTGGAGTTACACACTACTGAATTCTTAAGCCTACCTATTCGATCCAAAGTGATGACTTCAGCTTAGATGCCCACTGAAGTAGAAAAGGCATTTATAAATTATGAATAATATAATGTATAAATATAATCATTTACATGATAGGGGCATTCTAAGTAAATGACCAGAACAATGGGCCTGTCATTTCATATTCAGCTACTCGCCCCATGAACCACAGGGGTGTACAGCTTCTTGTACTGTCTCTTTTCATGTGGTTTATCATGCTGTGATATATACTAAATTCCCACACAGGGTAAAAAGAAGGGAATATTTGTCTTTAAGAGACAGCCCAGAACTATAAATTCTAAAATAATAACCACAGGAACATTCAGCTTTTATGTGAAATTTGTGTAAAGCATTAAATTATAGTTATCAAAATAAATTTAAGTTACATTGAAGTTCTTAACAAATATTATCACAGACTCGGATTAAAACAAAAGAAATTATGATGGAAGGAATATAAAAAACACAAAGCTAAAACCAGAATACAGCAGTTCAAGGACTCAATAGGACAGAGGGCTGGCATGCTGGCTAGGACTGCAGCACTGCAGGGGGCTCCTACAGAACCCACCTGCCACCACAGACGGGGCTGACCGTCTGGCATCAGTGCTGACACCTACCCTGGATTTTTCTTATCCATTTTTTATGATTACAGACGACCAAGGGCACCTGAGAGTTTTAACAGCACTAAAAGCAAACAAGAGCCAATGATCACATTACTTGGGGTAGGAAGCCTGAGCCTGCTGACTAGGAAGGGCTGGGCTGGCAGACAGCACAGCTCCTTGGCTGAGAGAAGACAGCTGCTCTGGGGGAAGGCTGTAGCTCTGGGGCTGGCTCAGCTGCGCGCTCCCTGCGACCAGGTAGGCACCGCTTTGAGGAGGGCCCGGGTACACCTAGGACAGTCAGAGACAAAACACATTAGGGTCCCTCGGATTTCAACAGGCATGCATTCACTTACAAAAGAGCAACGATTACATCTCTGAAATGGTTTTCTGAGTTCTTCTGGCGACAGGCATTTTATTTTTTTATGTAGATTTTATTTAGCTATTTATTTTTAATTGGGGTACAGTTGCTTTACGACAGGCGTTTTAAAACGTGCTTTTCAGTGAAGTGGGCTTCTGATGATTTTTGTTTTTAGGGAAACATTAGCTAAACTCGTGTCTGTCTCCGTACAGAAGCAGTAAAGAAACTTACCTTGAAATTTTATACTAATATAATCCCTCTTTCCACGTTGATATTGTATCTCCCTAAAATGAACCCCCAAATGCTGAAGAAGTGTGTTTGAATTCACTGCATTACAGCAACAGTCTGCATTTGTTTCTAGGCATCTACACAGAGATATATCTCCTAAGTTACAGCTTACTGAACATAGAGCAAGCTATCCTCCTAAAGCAAGGTCAGCAGACTTCTTTGTCCAGGGCCCAGACAGTAAATGGGGCAGGCTTTGTGGGCCATGTGCGCTCTGTTGAAACTACTGGGCTCTGCCCATAGAGAAAGCAGCCAGCAACGATGGAGAAACGAATGAGAACAGCTGTGTTCCAGTAAAAATTGATTTTAAAAAAGAGGTGGGAGGCTGGACTTTGCCCTTGGGCCACTGTTTGCGTACCCCTGCACCTAAAAACTATACTTGTTTTAAGCTAAAGAGATTAGTCTTAAGTGCCCCCCGAATCTTAAACACACATAATATTCTAATTTTCTGTAGTATCCATTAGATCCTTCCATTTCACATGTTTGAAAACAGAACTCCACTGTCCAGGGAGTGAGACTTGTAGCAGCTGTTAGGACAGTAACACACTCATCAGGAAACAAAACAACAATCATCTGAAGGCTGTGTTAAGCCACACGAGACTCACTACACACAGAATCCAAAAGGTCTTCATTATGGACGCAGCTAGTCCAGTCCTCACAAATACAACTGTTTGTACTTTGCGAATTGAACGTGAAGGGTTTCTCTTTGTCTGCTGGCTCACACTGGCATCAAGACTCATGGGTAGGTGTCATCCAGCCTCACGTTTCTCAGGCCTGGCTGCTCTTCTCCAGGGTTCTGGCCCCTCACTCCAGAAGTGGACTGCGTCAAAAAAAAATTCATCTGCACAAAGTTTATGCTACCCTACATGGATAAAATGCTGTGTCTGACTAACTACTCCCTATACCCTGAACTGAGTGAGTTTGTGGGAAATGGGCTCTTGATGCTGGGCATGACGAGAGGAAAAAGCGCTCTCTGTTGCATTACACACATTCTCATGTAAAGGAATGGAAAAAATGCAGATTAAAGAAAGTCACTATAAAACTGAAAGTGGTAGATACTCACAAGAATTTAGTAATAATTAGAAATTTTACTCAGACAGACAAAAATTGTAGTTCTTAACTAGATAATTAGATATGAAGCTTTAAAAATATACAGATATTTGGGCCTCATGCCTGGATTCAATAGGTCTGGGTAGAGTCAAAGTATCTGTTTTTTTTTTTTTTTTTTTAAAGCTTGACAGTGATTGACGTGCACCCCTGCAGAAAAATAATTTTTTAGAACAAGAACTATTATTATACCTAGCATACTACACATTGTATTTGTCAAGTGAAAAAATCTTTTTAACTTTATTTTTACTCCAAACATCACTTTTAGAAAGTTTCACTTTCTACAAAAACACAGCTATTCCAAATAATCTCAGATATATTTGAGAATTTAAAACGAAATACTTGCATTTTTAAAAGCTTACCTGAGAACCAGAAACACCAGATGACTGAATGTAATACTGCTGATTCTGTAATTTTGCATACATGGAATACATTGGATCTTCATTCATTAACTTGGTATACAAGGACAGGGCCTCCATCACTTTAACATTGAGCTCTGAGAGTTCTGAATGCTTTCTGAAATATTATACAATAATGTGACACATAACTGCTATTTAAATGATATAATGTTCTAAATAATAAGATGCATCAAAATAGCAAAAATGGCAAAGAGTGGTGTAAGTAGACGTTATTAAAAATTTAACCTTGTAATGAAAAAAAAAAATCCAAGGCAACCAAAACTGTTTCAGATTTAGGTGCTGTGCTGGAAGGACTCTAGCTTATGTACTTGACTTTACCTCAAATATCCAGGTTTCCCTCATTAATAACAGATGGGTCATGTGTGGGCCCTGGTGATGCCGCTTACAGCAAATATGATTATAACAGTTAACCCTTATTTTTAAAACAGACTAACATAATGAAAGTCAAGTAAATCCTCATTTAAAAGCGGGAGTGGGGGCAGACGGGTCTAATTTTAATTCCCACATCAAGTAGAAAACAAGTGAATGAGAACGGCCATATCTTTAAAATGAAAATAAAATAAAATACAAGGCAGCTCTATTCCAATATGCAGCTTAGAGGGATCTGTGGAGAAGAAGGTACACAGTACAGACGGAGCGCATGTTCTTTTACCTGTCAATATCTTCCAGCTTCTCATCAATGAGAGGCCCCATCTGGTGACACATGGCTAAGATGACAAGATTTAAAGAAATATAAGAAAATGCAGCAAAAGAAAGCAACTCTCTGATGGATATTCATGTAGTTTAAGGAATAAAAGATCTAATTTGGAATAATAAAAATTCTATTAATTAATCTTAGCCCACAGAACCCAAGACTGATTTTCCCAGCTATTTATAAAATCAATACTTTAGATTGATTGTATTGATCTCAGAAATTTTTAATACCAATTTTCATTTTATAACATTTTAAACGTTGAATAAAATATTTAATTTGGGTAGAAAAGTATACGAATTTGAATTCTACCAAAGGTTCAATTAAACTGCATATAAACGTGAGACTGGTCACAGAAGAGTCAGAAATGTTAACATTGTTTATACCATTTTCAATTTTATTTAAATATAAAACCACTCTGTAACAGAACACTAGATTTAATCCTAATTATTCTTTATTTGCAAGGGAAATGGAAAACAAGGTTTACCTTCAAGATGAAGTAACTCGGGAAGATCTGGTTGATCATCACTGGGATCCGTACTTTGCAACATCTGTAGCAGTTGGTCCATTTTATCCTACAGAAATTAAACTGTTACTATAAAAAGTAACAAATCATTATGCAACAATACCTTCTCACTTCATTAGTTAGATAGTGGCTAATCCTGTAATGCACAGATATGAAGACTTCAATTTCGCTTCTATGTATTTACTGTCTGTGTATTCTCTTTACTATCATGTGAAGTCAGAGCCCTTTTGAAACGGCTACCAGAAATTCTTAGATGAGAAAAAATAGAGCAACATTTAAACTTACAACATGTGAGTTCTTTAATCTCTTAAGTCATGCTAGTGGACTTCTGTGTCACTTTGTTTAGGGGCAGCTGTAGTCTTGCCATGCTGACAGGTGTAACCTCTCTCTCAAGCTGGCAGTACGTGTGACTAACAGCTCCGTTACTACTTCTCTACAAGGGAGAATACAGCAGCTGTTTCAGTAAGGCACAGCTCAGCTCTGGTACAGCTGTTCTTCTAAGTAGCACCAGAAGGATTTACTCTACATTCTCTTTCCACCAATGCTTCACTTTGTCATCAAAAAAAGGAGGAAGATTTATGGCTTCTCTATTCTCCTATGTGAAAGGCTGGAAGGCATCTCAAAGCAATGACTCAGATCTATTTCAGAATCTTTTGCTGTAAGACCAACAGAACTAATGAAGGCATCATTACATAAATACATCTATACATTACATTAGTAGAGATGTATCTGTACGTAAGTTTTAAAAAACCAAAATATATATCTCATGTACCAAAGAATATTACTGTAATAATTACAAACTTTTCTCCATTCATGGTTTTTACATGGTTATGCTACTGAGTATAGTTACTTAGGTAAATAATTTAAAGAGTACCAATTCTATGCAAAGTAGTTATTTATACCAAAACAAAACTCTATACTCTGTACAGAAGGATAACAGCTTGAGAGATGAATTAATCACTAGAGAGTGAAAACGACACACGTATATGAAAACACTCTTCTGAAGTCAAAAGAATTCCATATTAGAAATGGATATTATTTTTCAACGTAGAAGATTCACAATTTTCATTTTACGTAGTCTAAAAAAGAAGGCACATGTCAGAAAAGTTTGCCTACAGCCAAAAAAAGGAGAGGGGAGTAAAATGAGAGTGAGAGTCAACTAACATGTGGATAATTTCTCTTCTCTTTGTTTACAGAATTCTACAACCTATTTGAAATTGTCTACTATCAGAGAAATGAGGTTTCTAGATAGACCGCTAGCATGCATTTTCCGATGGAATGCTATAGCCAAACCTAACTTTCCCTGACTCCAGTACATTCTCTGGGGGCTCTCAGCACAGCTTCTACAACCCGTTTTGCTAAAACAGCGCTCTTCAAACTTTCTGCTTCTGGCTCCTCTAAAAACAGGCTAAAAACCTACAAATCCCCTCACATAGTTTAAAGATGACATCTCATTTTTCATCATTAGTTTAAAATGTTACAAAGAATATAATTTCCAGAGCATTTAAAAATAAAAGTCACACACGACCTAGAGGGGTGGGATGGGGAGGGTGGGAGGAAGGCTCAAGAGGGAGGGGATATGGGGATATATGTATACGTATAGCTGATTCACTTTGTTATACAGCAGAAACTAACACAACATTGTAAAGCAATTATAATCTGATAAAGATGTAAAAAAAAAAAGTCACACATTCTTTTGAATATACCCAAAAAGTCTCATTATAATAGTGTTTGTAATAGCAAAAAACACACAAAGAACTGAAAACAACCTAACCGTCCAACAACAGAATAATGAAGTCATGATAAGTCCATTCTATGGAATATTAAGCAGGAATTAAAATAATGAGGTACAACTATAAGCACTGACATGGTAAGAATGGGACTAGGGAGGAACTTTCCAGGAGAATCTTTGCTTCGTCTGTATTGTTTGAAGTTGTATAACAACAAAACACATGCATTAATCAAGTACTGAATTTTTTTTAAATAAGAGAAGAAAACCATTGCAACTTCAATAGTGAATTCAGTATGATGCTCTCAGGCAGGAAATCACTCACTTCATCAATGTAGGCTTGTTCCGGCTCTGGTTCTATCGTTTCTACCTGAACATCGTCACTAAATTGTACCGTCTTCTTCTCCGTTTTAACTGTAAAACATGTAACATTTATCATTTCCTTATAAATTTAAAATTTTATTTAAAAGCACTTTAAGGAGAGAACTTGGATTTTTCTTGTATTCCCTTCAATCTGAGAAACTCAGTTTAAGGGATAATTCGGTTGCAGATTTAGGCAACCATGACAGAACATGACATTATGAAATTCTGTGAAGACTTCTTAATTTTTTCTTCTAAAGATTTTATGTTTTCTATAACAGATACTTCACTAAAAATAAGAACTGTATTTCTGGAACAAAGATTAATCACCTATTACATATGAGAGTTTAGTAAACTGCTGAACAGAAAGCAAAGTTTTACAATGGCATAAATGAATTCTGCTATTGAAAATAAATCCTCTTTTCAAATTACCAGTCCTTTCAAAGAAAAATCTCCACTTTTCCACAGGCCCCGCTCTTTCAATGTAATGAATTGGGAAGTTAGCTATACATTCCCCTCACGCCACTCAGTCTTTTTTTTTAAACTAAGGGAATGACACCCAGGCCAGTGGAGAGCTTTACAAATGGCCTTGGCAGGGATCTGAATTTTCCACTAAATCAGTCTGTATTTTTTAGTTACATTATTCTTGCAACTGAAAAGGTGGTTATTAAGGGATCTGCAAACCAGCACGTATTTCTCTTGCTCGACAAAGCAATCTTTAAAAAGATTCAATGTAACATTAACCAGCAAATATAAGGTTATGATTAACATAGTAATTAATCTTATCCAAAGTAATACTGAGAAACACATACAGCTTTAAGGGAATGAACTTCCTTTTCGGATTCTTTCATCCTGATATCAATGTAGTCAATCAGTATTCATAAAAATTAAGAATCAGGGGGATGGGAAAGGGGCAGAATTAAGGAAGGGAAATAATATTAATTAAACTATTAAATATGCTTAATGGAATACTGCATTTCCCCCAATGAATCTCCAATACAATCCTATGAGATATGCCCATCTTGTAAATGAGGTTAGCAGTGGCTTAGAAAGATTAAGAATGCTTGCGTAGGAGAAAGCTAATAAATGGCAAAGCCTGGATTTGAACGCCAATCATTCTAGCTCTGTTAGCCCACACTACTGGAATCTGGCCTGTGATTTTACTCCGAGAACAAGAAGTCATATCACTTATGTATTCTATGCTATAGAATATAAATGGTAAATAGGTTAATTTCCAATATAAGGAATACAGTCATCCCACACAAGTCACCATAAAGTAAAACTCTACATACAAAACCAGTTTCAGCTGATTTCACTTTCCCATGGAAGAAAAAGAACCATATGCTATACATATTTTTGCTTTCATATCTTGAGCTATTAACAAGTAGAAAGCTGGGACAGCACTGCATTGGCTGCTACCCATAAGAAAACACATGGTAGACTTCACATCCTAACAGCTGACCATGCACAAGTTTGCAGTACTTTTTCTCTCAGGGGCTAATACTATTACTTTGTATGTATGTGTATGTTTGTGTGTATATTATGTGTATGTGTGTATAAATAATATTTTACACACACACACAGATGTGTTTATGCATATACATATATAAAATACAGTGCTTGCACAAAATCTTACTGCCTCTCCAAAACAAAAACAAGCTAAGTAGGTCAGGCACTTCTAATTGACACATTCAGTGAAATGGGCTTCTGTTTGCTCATAAAGAACGATGCTACAAGGATCTTGCTAACACTCATTTTCCAAGCCTGAGAACTGTAACTCCACTGTACAAGCTCTGATGCTCTGGTTTCTCTTTTACATGGTCCAGAGTGAACACATGAAAATAACTAGAATATTCATTTTAAGGCTACATTTCTATATAATGGGAAAAAAAAGATGAGACGGCTACTTTATCTACCTGAGATCTTGGATCTCCTCTTGAATGGAGACAAGACAATTCCATCCTTTCCAACAGCTATTCTAAGATTAAAAAACAAAAACAAACCCAAACCCAAAAATCAAGCAAAAATCCCCCACCACCAACAGCCCAGATTAAAAAGTTAGCACGTTATGCACTGCCATCTAAACAAGGTTCCACAGGACGTTTTCTGAGTTTACCAAAGAGAACTTTATTAAAGGAATGGGTATCACAATCTGTCTCTATAAAAGTGACACAAGACATCCCAACAATAACTAGGAGAGGGCATTACTTTATCAAAGATCTGTAACATCTGGTCTGTTATTAAAGCCTTCTCTTGAAAGAGAAGCATTTTTATGTTTTCAAAGAAAAGTGTATCTTTACTGTTAATACACAGACACTTGCGCTTCATTTATTGTATGAACATTTATATAGTCTGTATTCTGGATAAGATTCAGTACCAAGAACTGTTGGAAATAAAAAGACAACTGAGACAAAGATCTTTTCTTAAAATTCCTGTAAACTAAAAATGACCAAAGCAGATCGTGAGTTATAACTTTCTTTGATCTCTTCTACCTGGCATTATAGAAAGATGAGATATTTTGCCAAGATAACTGTAGCTTACTAACTTACTTACAAAAAAACTCTTAAAATTCTAACCATTTCAGTCGCTACAGAAATCTTTCTAGATTAGAACATATTTCTGTTTCCTTAAAAAGAGGAAGGTTGTGACTTAATCTTGATGCCACAAAATCATCATTATGAAGATTCATTACAGTATTGCCTAGAAATACAGTGAACTGCCTACCAACATTTCGATAGACTACTGGCAGTTACATGTCCTGCAATGATTACGCCTGCCAGTAATATCACTTTTCCTCCTTCGCCCCACTTTCTAGTCTGTTTCTCCTGGTCAGCAAAGGTTTGAAACTCAAAAAGTTATTGACATGATTCGTTATGGCTCCTTCTGAATATCTGACATGGTGGCTTAGGAAAGCTATTAAGTTGCTAAGAGGCCACTGCTTCCAAATTTGGGGCTGGACACTAGAGAAATGAGCTAACCTTTGAATAGGAAGAACTCTCTATAAGGTTACACTGCATTTGTCACCCTTTCATCAACTGATGATACCAAAAATACATAAAGCATAAATTCTATAACACTTCTTAATCTGCATTTTTACAATGACATATGTATACATACATACATATATATGTGTGTGTATATATACATATATATTTTTTTTTTCCTTAAAGAAAAGTCCATAGTCTGTCTTAAGTTAATCTTGGTAGACAGATGATTTCAATTCTTAGATGATTAGATGACTCCTCATAAATAATCTGACTGGGGAGCTGCATTTTTAATAAACACCTTGGAGGCACTAACTTTGGAGAGTCTCTGCTCCAGAAAGCTGAATTTTAGAGAGAATTGTGGATCATCATCCATTGACAGGCTGGAAAATACTTACTCATTTCTGGTTCAGCAGTGAGATCCGCAGTCACAAAATTAGAGGGGAATAACCCCATGCCTTGATGAGTTTCACCCTTCCACCAGTTGGGGTCACTAAGAGAAACAAGAAAGAATGCTTTACTATAACAAAGAACTTTTATTTCTATGTATCTTTACCTTTTATAGTGTTTAACCTATATTATTACCAGATCTGAAGCTCACAACAATCCAATGGAGGAAGTGAATGTATCATTATTACAAATTAGAGATGAGGCCTCAGAGAAGATAAGATGCTATTAAACACACAGTTCTTTCTCATATTCTGGAAGGCTGGCGAACGCTTCGAGGATCTAGTACAAGGCTCTGAACTCTCTCCCTCAAACAGAGGTCCCCACACTTGAAAACTGTCAACTTCGAATGGTTCATAGGCTCCCACGTGAGAATCCTTTATAATAAGATAGACGGTAGGCTCTGAATCCAGACCTCCATTCCTAATCAGTGCTCTTTCTAGCACACATTAGGAAACTTTCCCCCCCACAAGAGAACACACATGACAGTAACACCATTTACAGCACAAAATGTTCACAAGGAACACACTCCCGGGTGCGTACCCACGCTAACCACTGGATCCCCAGCACCTAGGATAAGGAAAGCTAGCACGTGCTCAATAAATACTTTTTGAATGAATGAATGATCAAGGTTTTGTGCAACTTCCAGCTAACCAGCTCAAACTTTACTTCATTTTCTTCCATTCAAGAAAACATATTAGTATGTAAGTGTGATACTATAAGAATAATCTTAAATGTATTTGAATTGATCTTTAAAAACCACATGCAGGGACTTCCCTGGTGGCACAGTGGATAAGACTCCACGCTCCCAATGCAGGGGGCCCAGGTTCAATCCCTGGTCAGGGAACTAGATTCCACACGCATGCCACAACCAAGAGTTCACACACCACAACTAAGGAGCCCATGTGCCGCAACTAAGAAGGCCTGGAGCCACAACTAAGGAGCCCACCTGCCACAACTAAGGAACCCGCGTGCTGCAACTAAGACCCGGTGCGACCAAATAAATACATAAATATTAAAACGAAACAAACAAAAAAACCTAATGCATTTATCCGACCTCAAAAACAAAGATTTAGGCTTCCCTGGTGGTGCAGTGGTTAAGAATCCGCCTGCCAAGGCAGGAGAGACAGGTTCGAGCCCTGGTCTGGGAAGATCCCACATGCTGCACAGCAACTAAGCCTGTGCACCACAAGTACTGAGCCCACGCGCTAGAGCCCATGAGACACAGCTACTGAGCCCGCGTGCCACAATCACTGAAGCCTGTGCACCTAGAGCCCATGCTCCGCAACAAGAGAAGCCACCGCAATGAGAAGCCCGCGCACCGCAATGAAGAGCAGCCCCCGCTTGCCACAACTAGAGAAAGCCTGCATGCAGCAACAAAGACCCAATGCAGCCAAAAATAAAAATAAACAAAATAAATAAAAATTTATTAAAAAAAAAACTGCCAGGTCAGCTCTCCCTTTAAAAAAAATACTTAAAAAAAAAACACTTGCAAATTTTAGCACTTCATTATGAGTAATAATCATCAGTAACAACTAATTTTCAAGTAAACATAAAGCTGCAGTAAAAAAACAGATGCACTGTATCACCTCCCCTATGATATAACGTATATACCACCATGTAAAATGAATTTGTTCCACACTGATATACTATTCTGTGCAAATAAATTAATTCAATATATCTTGTATTTCTTATAAATTCCATATATATACATATATATATATTTGGTGTATTTTCTAAAATCTTAACCTTTTTTTTTTTTTTTTACTAATTTAACAATCTATATTATAAGATGGAACCAAAAATGAATAGAGTAAACTAGGCCTCCAAGACATATAAAACCCATTTAAATGATAGACGAGGAAAACTTAAGCTACAAAATACGAATCCAGACAGTATGACACAAGCAAAGCAACCGACCATCCTACAGAAAAACTACCTGCGTCAGTATTTGATTTTATTACGTTTGATAAGGCATTCAGCAAGAATAATATGAAACACAGAATATGTTATATATTTTCACATGAATGTTCAACTTAATAGTAACCATCACCTGTCATCAAGAACTGTAATAATTTCTCCAGCTTTAAAAGTAAGTTCGTTATCTTCAGCAGCTTCAAAGTCGTATATAGCACGAACTTTTCGGCCTTCGTGTTGGTGGTTAGTTAAGAGATTAGATGTGCTTGGATACAAACTGGAAAGGGTGGTTGACTGCTGCCTTTGTTCCTTCAGCGACAACTCAATGGCTGGAAAATAATGGGTTTAAAAAGACCCCAAATGTTAATATACCCAGCAATCCTAAGAAGTACAAAAAGATATCTGAAGGTAAAAAGTATCCTTCTTCTAATAATGTAGAGGGAAACTACGACATATCCTGATATAATATATTGAACAAAAATAATGTCATCAATTTTACTCATTCATTCACACTGAGAGCTTAAAAAATAAATAAACTAAAAAAAAAAAAACTGAACAGCATGATGACTATTTTTACTGAACAGGTACAATTTTAAATATTCTGGGTAATAAAAAGACATAAACTCAAATCAATTTTGTTTAATTTAGCTGCAGATATTTTATATTTTCTTTCATCTTTTCAATGTTTTTCTGTAGCTTAAGTTTACCAAATAATAATCAAAATCACTTGGGAAGTCCAAAGTCCCAAGCTTGAGTCCTTCACTGGAGACTTACTAAATAGGAGTCTCAAAGGAAGTATCTGAGAACCTACATTTTATTGTTCCAAAGGTCATTCTTAGGTAATTAGTCTAAGAACTGGAATTTGGAAATAACTACAGTAAAGTCTCACCTAACAAATCCCCCCAAATAGATTTCAAATGTGTCTGCTCTATCTCCTCCCCTAATACAGGCCATCACCATGTGTCACACAGGCTCTGTAACATAATCTTAATGAATTGACTACCCTGCTTTCAGTGCAACACATAACCCTGTCTTCCCTTCCATCTCTGTTCTAGATGAATAAAAGACCAGATGGGAAAACAAAACTTTAAAATTATCATAGAAAAATATCTTTCAGGATCCTGGGGGAGAGGAAAATATCTTAAGACATTAAAAAAAAAAACCCAAAATCATAAAAGAAAAGGAAAAATTTTGACTACATGAAAATTTAAAACTTGTTTAATAAAACATGCCATTATCAAAGTTTAAATTGTAAGCCAAAACCCAAGAGTAGATATCTATAACAGATATAACAGGCAAAAGATTAATATCCAAAATAAAGATGTTCTATACATCATTATTAGAAAAAAAAAATAGAAAGAGAGACAATCAGAACAGCTAATAAACGTTCAAAAAAGGACTGAACCTCACTAGCAATCAAGGAAATAAAAATTAAAAACAATTAGGTATCATTTCAAACTCATCAGATTCACAAAAATTAAACTCTGACAATAGCAAATGTCATGAGTCTAAAAAGAATAAGTGAATAATAAAAGCCTTCATACACTGCTGATGGAAAAGGAAATACTATAACTATTTAGCAAAGTTAAAGATGTACCTACTCCATAAGCCAACAATACCACAAAACAAAATCTCTCTCTCTCACACACACACACACACACACGCACACACACACACACACAAGAGAAGGTGGACAAGGATACTCAGTGCAGCTTACTTGTTATAGTAAAAAAAAAATCAGAAAACCCAGCTGTCCATCAGTAGGAGGATGAATTACAGCAGATATTTGTTAGTTCACTGGAATATTACGTAGCAGTTAAAACAGATGAACTTGATATACATGTCTCGTTATGAACAGATCTCAAACATACTGTTGCATGAAAAAAACAAGTTGTAGATGATACCTAGAGTACACTATTTATGAAAAAGAATTTGTTGGACACAAAAAAGTATTTGGTATTGTTTATGGACACATAGATAGTGTAGTAAAAACATTATAGAAACATAGACTGAACGGACATACATGATAGCAGTTGCCTCGGAAGAGGAGAGGAAAAAAGTGACACTGAAGAGAGGAACAAAGGAGAACAAGTAGATTTCAACTTTAGCTGTGAACTCCTATTTTTTATTTTTAAATATCTTGGGGGAAAATAAACATCAAGTAAGAGACCTATCTTCTTTCCATGATCAGGGACTTAAAAATGTACCTTTCGCTAAATCTTCTTCTTCTTTTTTGTTAGCCACAGTACCAGGATCCTTGGCTACCAGAGCTGGGCTTGCTTTTGCTTGTTCTGCAGCCTAACACACAAAAAAGGAAAATGATATTTGAAAGTTATTCTCAAATTTTCCTACCCCCAACTAATCTAAGAACTCACAAGACCCTTCCCATCAATCCACCACAGACTTCTGAACAAGAAAGAAATCTGAACCTGAGCAGCCTCCTCTTTGAAAGGAGCCAGAGAACAGGTAGAACTGGAGAAAACAGACTGAGAGTTTGTTTTCTTAGGGTTAACAGCCTAGCCACACTCTCCCAGGTTTGTGTGAAGAGGTTAAACTAGAAGCAGACACTATGCAAACCAGAGAAGACAGACTAGAGGAGATTTCAACAAAAAGGGGTTGAGAGTGGGAAGGAGGTGACTACTTTAAAAACAAGCAGTTTAAAATTTTTTAAAATATCTATTCAAGAGTTTTACTGCTTCCTTCCAGATCAAAAGTCAGGATGTTATCTTTAGGAATCCAGATTGATATACAGTAATACAAATGCTCATAAAATTATACTATTTTCGGGCTTCCCTGGTGGCGCAGTGGTTGAGAGTCCGCCTGCCGATGTAGGGGATGCGGGTTCGTGCCCCGGTCCGGGAATGATCCCACATGCCGCGGAGCGGCTGGGCCCGTGAGCCATGGCTGCTGAGCCTGCACGTCTGGAGCCTGTGCTCCGCAATGGGAGAGGCCACAACAGTGAGAGGCCCACGTACCGCAAAAAAAAAAAAAAAAATTATACTATTTTCTAAATCAAAATACTAGCAGTTAATTTTGACAATATATTACTGTCCCTCTTAAACATATTTTGTATATAAGGTAGTGTACAAGTAAATAAATACATACATTGATTCACACTTACAGAATTACAAGCTTCTAAAGTCTTAATGGCTGCTGAGTTTTTGTGTGGCCATCGAGGCCAATGAGACTCCAGCCTCATTTTTCAACCATTCTATCAGTTACCAGAAACTGTTGGCGCGCGCGCGCACACACACACACACACGCTGTGACACACATTTGCTTCTACTCATGACGTCCTCCCCTCTGGCTCACTGTACTCCATCCACATTGTTTCCTAGTGAGATTCAACCCACCAGTCAGTGAACAGCTGAAAATCACTTTCTCAGTGAAACGTTCCTAAACCCTCTCATTAAGCCTTCCCTCCTCTGTGCCCCTCTGGTAACACTTTTAAACAAGGTATTATATGATTCGGGTAGCTAAGGACAGTTAAGGACGCAAGCTGGGGAATCAGGCTAATGGGGAGTCAGGCTAATGCGGTTCAAACCCCAGATGCACCACCTTCTAACACATGAACCCTGAGCGCCTAAAAGCCTCCTTTGGCCTCAAGTTCCTCATCTACGAAATGAGGACAACAATGGCCCACACACCACAGGCTGTCATGAGGATTAAATCAGCACACGTAGCTTCCAGAGTCAGATGCAATGAAGGCCATTCAGGGTTTAAATCACAAGTATATATATAACGTTGTCTCCTGGGCTTAAAATGTATGCAGAGGTGATACATGCCATACATGTGATAACTACAGCACAAAGGGTGCTGAAGTAGGGAGTAAATAAACTCTCTACAGTTGCAAGGTTTCTACATTTTACATGAAATAATTCGCTATTAACTCAAAATAGACTGTGACAAGTTACAAATGTATACTGTAATTCCCAAAGCCATCAATTAAGAAAAGTGAAATTCTAAAAAATATTCAAATTACCAAATGCATAGCACTTAGATCACTGCCCAGTACATAGTAACAGGCAATAAATCTCAGCTCCTATTATAATTCTCTGCTTACATGTCTGTCTCCATAACCAGGCTGCATGTTCCTTGAGGGTATATGGGGCTAAATATTACAAGAGCTCATAAATGATTGTTGAGTAAATGAAAGGCAAAATATTCAACATTATAGTAAATACCGTGCAATAGTCTTCACTTAATATATTTATAATGTCAAACAAATACACAAGGCATTTATTTTTAGAAAAGCTGATTAGAAGAGAGCTTTTGTATTCAGTGAATAGAACTTCAAGCACTCTCAATCTGACCCACCTCTAGTTGTAATCTTCCTTAAATGAAAATGTTTTAATCATCATACACTTCTGAAAATTGAACGTATGCTTCATCAGAGGCAACCTTTATTGTTATATATGAATTTTTTTTCACAATTTGTGAACTTCACAAAATAGACATATTGATCTTTTGTGGTCTGAGAAGGGATCTCTACTGGTCAAGTAGGAAGTGCAGAAACAAGCTATATTAAGCCCTACATTCCTGAACTGCTCTCTTTTCAAAGTTCCTTTCTATCATCAGGTTCCAAGTATAGCAACGCTACTTGTCTGATTAACCAGTCAAACACAGTAGCAGTGCCAGCATCACTTCAACCTCAGTGTCCAAAGTCAGTGCTAAGAGAACCACAGCAGTAAGAGTTAGGTGACTCAAGTATCACTTTTCTTAATATTTTTATATTATTTTCTTCTGTACTTGGATGAAAAAATATACTTTAAAAAATTCTCTTGTTTCCAGAACCTTTTTTAAAAATATGCTAACAAAGGTCTAGTCTGATTAAAATGTAGTAACAGCTTAAGCAACTAAGTGACTGTAAGATTTGGAGGGACTTCTGCAGTTGATCCCAGATGATAGATTGTTTTTTAATTAAACATGAAGCTCTTTACAAACATGGTTTTCAACGAAAACCTCTTCAGAAACTACTATTAAAAAAATCACCATTCTACCTCATCATAGGTTACTTTATACGCATTTTACATATTTCTTGTGGCTGAAAGACAGCAACTATAACAAAATGAGCTTTCACATATTTTATAAGATCTAGATGCAAAAAAGAAAAGTAACTCTTAACTTTACTATTGCTGATCTACACCCTGAATCTTTTGAACAGGAGAGTAGTCTCACATCTACACCAATTAGTACGTAAACGCTCTTGCCAGTGTTCACTCCACTTCTTGTCCTTCGAAGCCTAGTCCGGACAGACACATATCTACTAACCTCAATATCAAACGGAAGGCAGGATCGTGTAGTGGAAGGAACACTGGACTGAGAGTCAGGAGGCCTGTGTCCTAGTTCCAGCTCTGTCAACTACTAGCTGTGGCCCTGGGCAAGTCACTTAACCATTCTGGGTCTCAGTATCCTCATCTGTAAAATGAGGGATTAGATTAGAGGATCACTAGAGCTGTTCCCACAACTATCTGAGATTCTAGGCTAACCAAACAAAGCTACGTATCAAATGGATCAGTAACTCTTCTTCCTTCTCTTACAGGGACTGAAATGCAGTTTTGTTCCTTTGTGGACTGAAATGCAGTTTTCACCTGCACTGAAAGCTGTCCTCAAGAGTCGTGCTGCTCAAAACAGAGTCATCGGGGGGCTTGTTAAAATGGACACAATGAATCCACTGCTATGGAGGCACATTTCCACCCGTGAATGAGATGTTACAGTTCTCACAAGCTTCCAGGTGGTGATGATGATGGCCAACCAACCACACTGTAAGTCACAAGCTCTGGAACAGGTTCTCAGAATACAGAACCTGCCATTCCACTAAGCAACTACACTCTTTGGTTCTCCATAGTGAGTCTACTCTTCGATAATTAAACATTGCTTCTATTGTCAAGGATATCTTATTATAAGATATCTTGGATTATTCTGCATAAAATTATTCCTTAATTATACAGATTCAGAAATTATTCTGAGGTAGTAAAAATGAGCTATCAATTATGAATGACTACTTCTCAAAGATGTAATTTATCATTGTAAAACTATTCATAAGCCAAATTTTTTCAAATAAGAAGAAAAATATCCTCTCTTCCTTTATCTCCAAAATATATTTCTAGGTTTTCACATCTCAAGAGTACCTACATAAATTAGAAGTGCCTTGGGAAGAAAGTCTAGATAAGTCTGGATGAACCACTTCATAATTCCCTTGAAATGGTCAAAACCCTGAATGGGAGCCCTCTACAACTAAGAGTTTTCTGCTCATGCTTTCACATCACTCATTATATTCTACCCCAAGCCATACAGTGGGGAAAGACAGTGCAGTAAGTTACCACACACTTTAAGCCTACTTAGTTAGCTGGGCATCCTAAAGGATGGTTACCGGAATAGAAAAGGAATAAAAGAGATAATCTTCCTTTTTTTCTCCTATGTGACGTAAATTAGAGATTGAGCTCATTACATAAATAATTTTTTTTTTAAGGCAAGTTAAGTCTTTCAGTCAATCATATTTATTAGGAAAAAGAAAGAAGACACGTACGTGCTGGTCAGCTCTTAAAGGGAATTTTTCTTCCCAATGACCCCCTTTTATCTCCCTACCATTTTTAAATACAGGTGCTCATAAATTTCATAATCCAAAGAACCTCTAAACACATCCTTAAATTTTAAGGAAACCTGATTTTTGAGCTGTCATTCTTTGTAGATAAAATTACAGCACGAAGAGCATTTAACAAGAATGTCAGTATTACCTAATAAAGCAATTTTGTCTGTATTATTAAAATCATATTAAAATTTTTTTAATTGCAAAAATTAAATGAATTCATTAATAAAGAAGGAGAAACAGTGGGGAAATAGAAGTTGGAACACATTAACATTCCACTATATTTTTCTGGCAACTTTATATGCAAGATTATTATTATTAACAAAAATTCCTCTGGAGTATTAAAAACTACCTGGGTTTGGAGGAAAAAAAGAAAAACTCAAATAAACATAGCTACTTTAGAGAAACGAACTGTAGCACACACACAAATTTATATAAAATACCTGAGAGCCAATAGCTGGAAACGTAACACCTTGTTCCTTAAGGTTCTTAATCATTGCTGATATTAGACTAAGTTGTGGATCATTCTTAAACTCATCCGTCCATTCAACCATAAGAGCCTTTAATTTTTCACACACTTTAGGATGACCCTTAAAAATAGAGAAAAAAAATTAATAAAAAAGCACTAATTTCCTGGCAAATGATTTAATACAGATACCGTAAATATAAAACTTATAAAGTGTTGCAGATCTCTTTTTAAATCATAAATTATCCCTAGCTATAGATGACACATAAGAAAATACAGATAGTTACTAGAAATAAACTAGTTTTATTTCCACACTATGAAAAAAAAAAGATGATACCATCACATACCTCATAACATATTAAGACATTAGATATATAGTAACTTATTCTGGAGGTCAGAAAGACAGGACTTTTCAGAGTATTTTGCAACTAAGCAAGTGTTGTCTATGAGGAAGACATAGAAAAGTTTGTTTTCTTTTTTGCAGACCAATGAAAAATAAGTTGGAAAGAGAGAATAAATAGTACAATTCCTTTATTCCTAATTCCTGACTTTTAATGTGCATGGCTGTGTTTTTACCCAGTTACTTAATTATCTGAGGCCTGGCATGAGGTCTACTATATGCCGATATTCCTGGAAACTTCATTTCTTCAAAATAACATTTCCCCCTTAAGTATAAAACCAATATGTTCACTGTAAAATATTTGAAAAATAAAGAGTTCTTTCTCCTATACGCAACTGTTTGCTTTTTAAAGTTGTTCACGTTACTAAATACTGAGTACAAATTTTCAATTAAGGAAAATATTACATTAGAATCTCTTCATAAACCGTTGTACATTTTGATGGACATTCAGGACATCAGAAGAATGGTAAATAATTAGCACAAAATACCTAAATATAACTGAATAACTGAATAAAGCAGAACAGGAAAAAATTATCACATAACCATGTTCTAAAAGGAGTACAGAATTTTAAATTCTTATTTATGTACTATTTCCTACTAAAATCTGGAAATACTCATTTTTTCCAAAAAACATGAAGCATTTTCCCTTTTAACACTTAAAACATTTTTTATATATAATTATCCCCCCCAAAAAGGCCAGAAATAATTACCTTTAGAATGCATGAATTTTTACTGAGAAAACTCACATATTACTTAGTAAATTAAATTTTTTAAATTCCTTAAATTGCTGGATTTGAATTTTTAACTCTACATTCAGTTAAGTAGATGACCTCTGTGACTAAAAAAAAAAAATGGTTATAAAAACTGTGCCTAAAGTAAACTGGTACCTCTTACTCAGAGAAAGACACATATTTTTCATCAGAAGAAAGGAATGGTGAAGAAAAGAGGTTAAATATATTCTAATTTGGCTTGACCAAAACCAAATCTCCAAGTTATATAAATGTGTAGTCTCTTCAGCAAAACCTAACACGGACTTACACATGGGATAGACATAGCCTAGAAAGAGACTTACACATGGGATAGACATAGCCTAGAAAGAGACTTATACATGGGATAGACATAGCCTAGAAAGAGACTTACACATGGGATAGACATAGCCTAGAAAGAGACTTACACATGGGATAGACATAGCCTAGAAAGAGACTTACACATGGGATATACACATAGCCTAGAAAGAGACTTACACATGGGATAGACATAGCCTAGAAAGAGACTTATACATGGGATAGACATAGCCTAGAAAGAGACTTACACATGGGATACACATAGCCTAGAAAGAGACTTACACATGGGATAGACATAGCCCAGAAAGAGACTTATACATGGGATACACATAGCCTAGAAAGAGTTAAAAAAAAAAAAAAAAGCACAGACTAGTCCTTTGGGATTTAAAATGTGAAGAACTGAACAATAAAATATATGAAGAAAGAAGACAGTGCTAATTCATTTCTAGAAATAATGTGCCTTACCTTGTTTAATACGTTGCTTACTTCACTAGCAAAATCTCTTGAACATACTTCTAAGTGAAAAATTTTGCCACAATTTGACACACACGCTCCTAGAAGCTAAAAGTATAAAATAGGGAGTTAAAAGGGCTCAATTTCGGTAGACAATTTTGCGGTAGATCTTGAAATGAAACCACTCACAGTCAGAGCCTGCATAGCAACATGAGGATCTTTATGGTTCACCCTCCTCATAATAGACCGAAGACAATCTTTAGGTCTAAAAAATAAGAAATGTAACAATCAGTAGTACATTCTACTTTTTTCCCCCTTAACTATAAAAGGCAATAGACTATGATACAAAAGGGAGAATATGGTAGAGAAGTTTAATTCTTACTAATGACACAATTGAAAAACTGTACACTAAAAAGTTCCTTTAAATTTTTCAAACAAAATTAACAGGCTCTCTTCCTTAACGATCATAGATAAGGCATTCTGGGCTAATTCTAGATGGAAAGTTTTGAAAATAAAATGACAGACCAAGACTTCCACTTCCAGTCACGATGGAATAACTGGAACCAGACTTACACTCCTGTTGTAAGTAATTAGAAAACTGGAAAAATATATTTAAAATACATTTGGGACATCAGGCCACAGGTAGCGCTGAATGATGATCTCTAAGAAAGAACACAAATGAGATAAACAGACATCTGCCTCAACTTTCTACCCAGGGGCACTTTCCAGGTAGCGAAATAGGCTTTCTGTCTAAAGGCAGTTTCTGGATCTCAGCACAGAGAAGCTGATCCCAGGAAGATGGTGGTGATCTTACTGAACTGAGGGGACAGAAATCAGAATTCCAGCAGGCTGTGGGAGCTAGAATTTGCAGGACAGAGTAGAGGAGCTATATGAAGAAAGAGTGCTAGATACCTGCATGGGGTCCACTGAGGTCTGCTGCCCACCAGGCTGGACAAAAAGTGACTGAGAGCTCTACTTTGAAGGGTTCCCAAAACTCACACAGCTGTCAGAGCTCATACCAAAGTGGACAGTCCTTGCAGCAGAGCGTTTAGGCCTTGGTGATGGGGCTACACCATCCCAAAAGACTATCCTAAATCCATCCAACAACAGCTTAAAAAACAAGCCACAGAAGAATAAAATTGATCCAGGCCTAACCTCTAACAGAATCAAGTCCAATATTCTTTAACAGGAATATGACAAAACCTGGCATTCAACAATATAAAATTCATAATACTAAGCATTCAATCAAAAATTACCAGATGTGACGAAGCAGGAAGAAGTGACACTTAACTAGGAGAAAACTCAGTCAAATGAAAATGCGGAAATTATATACACTATTTTAAGTATGATCAAGGATGTACAAGGAATCATCAACATAGCAAAGGAAAGAAGTGGTATACAAAAAAGAACCCAATAAAACTTCCAGAGAAGAAAAATATATAAAATGAACTAATTAACTAATTGGATGAAATTAACCTGATAGAAACGGAAGGACGTATCTAATAAGGGATTAATATCCAGAATATATAAAGGGGTCCTACCTCTCAACAACAAAAAAATGATAATCCAATTCAAAAATGGGCAAAAGACTCAAAACAGACATTTCTCCAAAGAAGATACATAAATGGCCAGAAAGCACATGAAAAACCGCTCAGCATCATTAGGGAGCTGCACATGAAATCACAGTGAGACACGAGTTCACATTAAAAAGGAAGAGGCAACCAGCCGGGGATGTGGGGAAATGGGAACCCTTACGCACAGCGGTGCCCACGGCGATGCGAAACGGAACAACGTAGCGACTGTGGACAAGTTGGACAGCTTCTCACAAAGTCAGACATAAAACTGCCCTGTGACACAGGAACTCCACCACTATGTGCTGAATATGCACATAAAAGAACTGAAAGCAGGGATTGAAGCAGACATCTGTACATCCATGCTCAGAGCAGCATTATTCACAACAGCCAAATCTCCACCAACAGACAAACGGATTAACAAAATACAATGGAATACTATTCAGCCTAAAAGAACGAAATTCTGACACATGCTACATGGGTGGACCTTGAAGACATACTTAATGAAATAAGCCAGACACAAAAGGAGAAATATTATACGGTTCCACTTATACGTGGTACTCAAAACAGGCGAATTCATGGAGATACAAGTAGAATAGAAGTCACCAGTGGCTAAGAGAAGGGGGAAATGGACAGTTACTATTTAACTGCAGACATACAGAGCTTCCACTTGGGATGGAAGTTTAGGAAATGGACAGTTGGACACACACATACAAAAGAAAAAACAGTATCAAGTGATCTGAACAACACTGAGCCCTGGGAAAATTGGCCAGTAAGAATAATTGTCCTAAAACATTTCTTTAAGAATTGAAAATGCAATTACTAATGATAAACAGGAAAAAAGTCATTTTTAATAGGGAGATATTAGAATAAAAAAAAAATTTCTGTTTCTAAGGCTGTTTCACTGCTTGTTGGGAAGCTTTCCACCTAAAGAGCATGGAAAAAAGAGGGGGAAAAATTGTATTTATGGGATACCTATTATATGTCAAGCATTCAACTCATGATTCTGCAGCTCTTATTCTACTGATTTTGTATTAAAAGTGTCTAAAAGCATCGTCATTAGACTGAAGAAATAATATAACATTATTTAGATTCTGCCTTTTTTACAGTTGGACTTATTTTAGGAGCCAGAATCTGTGACCTCATGCTAATTTTTGCAGTTGTGAAAAGCATGTTGACAAATACAAAATTATCATTTCAAAGCACTGGCAGAGGCCAAAGTATCTAAATACCAAAATTCAAATCATTTAAAAATAATGATCCAAAGATGATTCAGCTCAGTGAATAAAACATTTTAGAAAATAATCCTCAGTACTTGCTTTACCACCAAATTTTAAATGAAATTTCTGACGTCTTGTTCATAAACCACACCTTTTAAAGAAAGAAATCTAAACTGTGGTGACTTTTGGAAAAGAGGATGGAGAACGGGGCTTTGAAATGGAACTTTTTACTTTTTATTTCACTAATTTCTATACTGTTGAAATGTTTAACCACAGCCAATTTTAAAAACCAAGGCAAGGACATGTCCGGAACCAAAGCAAAGTTGGCTATTGCGTCCATAAAAAGGATAATGCCCAAAAAAGCCAACTAGAATGTTTATAAGTCCTGACAAACACTTTATGTATGCCAACAAAGCAATATCTTTTTAGGTATAATAAGCTAAAAAAAAAAAATCCCTTCAGAACTGTGCATAAAACTGGCGCTATTAAACAACAGAAGTGACCCACAAAAATCTAGTATTTAACGACCTCATTCTGCTCCATGTTTTTTTTCAATTCAGCTTTTCAGTATTTCCACAAAACGATAAGTAAAATACAGAAGTGAAAGTATATTTATATACATTTCATTATAAATCTTACAATTCAACAAAAAATTATAGCTAAAATATTCTTTTTAAAAAGGTTTAAGAGTTATAATTTAAAGTAGGTGTCCTATGGCTATTATCCTCTCAATGACAAATGAAAATGGACTACAAATATAGTGTCTGTATAATTGATCATCTATACGAGTGCCCCTTTGAGAGTGAAAGGGGGTGCTAACCAGGCGTAATACAAGAACAGCAGGCATAGAGTGAAACTATCCAAGGGAAATTGGAAGCATGGTCAGCCCAGCCAAAACTATGTTCATCCAAACATTATCTTTTTATGCATAGATCTCGGACACGTAGTTAATACAAGAGAAAAAAAGGCAGTACTTCCATCTAGTTGTGGCTTCTACTGTCTTTTCCTTGAATCCTAGACCAGACAAGAAAACAGGCTTTTCATGAATGGACACAGCTGCCTCGGCATATGTCAGCTCTGATGAACTAAAGCATCAAAGTCCGTTTCATTATTCACATTACTCCAGGCCACCTCAATACACTGTACTGTGGGCTTCCACGAAAAGAAAGCTTTTGGAGGGGGCTCTTCTCCACTAGATCCTCTCACTCCAGCTTCCCTCTCTCCACACCACTCTCCATCTTTCAGGTTCTATGTCTTCAACATGGCCGATGCTCAAGAAGTCATTGAACTAAATGGGAAAGACACGAATTTTCACTGTTGTACAATAATTAGTATTTAGAATAACTGAATAATCATCATTATAAAGCTCTATTTGTTACCAACTTCTGCATCTTCCACTGAGTTTGCTTTCTATGTGGAAAATGTACATGCACTCGCAAAATCTATTTCTGAAAAATTACGTGATGAGGGGAAAATGCATAGTAAGTAGTGCTGGGAGGAGCACAGGATGTGAGGAAAGGGACTGTTGATATATACTAATGAAGCATTTTGTAAAATTACCTGCTAAGATAAAATCTGCATGTGCATTTAGAGGAGTCTACCAACAGTTTCCACCACCAACCTTTCGTAAAGGGTAGTCAAATCCTGATCTCTCTCAAAACCCTTCCCAAAACTCCATTTTGGTATTTTAAAACATTTTGTAAGACTCATCCTCTCTCTGCCTTATCTTGAGATTGGAAAACAAAAAGATAGGAGAGGTCAAGGATACAGACAAGAACAAGGAAAGAACTCTCTCTCACCCTTCCCAGTTTTCCAACCCCAAAATAACTCTCTTAACTTACTATGTGATAAATGACCATACCACAAATCACACCACTGTAAAATGTAATGGAATTGTACTGTTTCCTGAGTTTCCAAAGTAGGGATAATAAGGCAAAAATGGCAGTTAATCAATTTTCTTTGATTAGGGAGTTACTGTTGCAGAACATATTCTGCCATCTCTCAAATATGCTCAATACAGGCAATTTCTCCTCAATTACTGAAGCAAAACCACTATGTTGAGCACCAGGTGAAGAAGATGGCTTGTATATTCAGGGCCATGTTGTTTAAAACATGTATACTCTGAGCAAGAGTCATACTCAGTGCAGGGAGATATACACACTCTGTAAGAGAAAGGGGAACTGGAATTTAAGACAGCACGCAGAGCTCACTAAATGGACAGAAGAACAAGTTTTGAAGAAAAATAAAATTGAGGGGGCTGCAAAAGAATACAGTTAAATTCAGTAAGTTAAACATGCATAGGATGTAGCTCAGATCTAGAGTTAAGAGGACCAAAGAAAACTAAAACTAATTTTGCATTCCTACAGTTCTCTTTTCAAAGAAAAATGAAATTTCAAATCTCTTTGAATAGCCCTGAGTACATTTCCAAAACTGTCACCACATTATTTACAAATGTCTATCTACTTGTAGGTATGTTGCTGTACAGTATGACAGATAAATAGCTCAGCATTCATCTCTAGTCACCAGTTAGTGAGATTACCTGAAAAGGTCTTTCCATTAATATATAAGGAGAAAGCCAAAAATATTCAATGATTTAGTTGGATAAGGGAGTCAAAATTTGTGAGATCTTATGCTTTGTATAAGTTTTTAAAAGTCTCTTATTTAAAAATATGTCTCATCTCTACATCTTAATTGAAAAGTACTTTTGTATTATAAAGATAACAGGTTTAACTGTGATGAGATTTTATACGCTTGAGGAAATTATTACCATTGAAAAGGCAGTGAATTCAAATACTACTTATTGCACCTATTACTAAACCAATGATTCTAGATCAATCAACTTTTCAAAAAGAGGGTACCACCTCTTTATTATCCCCCTCACGGGGCCTGACAGAAGAACAATAGGACATTTTCTTTAAAGTATTGTAAATATAAAAGAAAAGCAATATAAAAAAAAAGTAACAGAGATAACAGTGTATAGCACAGTTCATGAATGTGCTCGCACGGTTAACCTCTCCTCACCTTTGAGGCAGGACTGAAAAGGTACAAAGATACTAACAGTATGTTTCTAAACAGGGGCAGAAAAATTCTTGCAGTGTAAGACTATCTGGCTTATCACATCTCTGGTCCCCACCTAATCAATGTCAGTAGTAACCTCCTGTCATTGTGACAACCAAAACCATCCCTAAACCACCACTGGGCTGAGACCTACTGCTAGACAAAAGCAGCACTGTGATTCAGTAGAAAAAGATTTGAGGCTTGACAGACCTCATCTGTAAAAGGGGACTTTAATGCTTCCTGTTCAGTATGTTATTACATTACTCCCAGAATCATGCCAGGGACTTAGAGATGCTCAATGTTAGTTCTAGAAAGCACAAACATATTCTTCTATCAAGTTACTTTTACAACATTAGCTTTCAAAGCTATTTTAGAGTGATTTAAACTTTACATTTTCTTTTTACATGCTATAAAAAGTGCTTTACTACAACTCACAATTCAGGGATATATGTATAACTGTATTGTAGAGCGGGGAGGGGATATGTGTCTGCATAACTTTTATAGGTCTTAGTATCCAGCAGGCACACACTAAAAGATATGGGACCTCAAATCTTTGTTGAACAAAGTAAAAAAATTTTTAATTAACAGAGAATATAAACCCTCCTTGAACACTAAAGGGAGTCTAATATACGGCGTGGCTTTCAAAAGCAAAAAGGCATTACATTAACTATAAAATAAACTTAATATTATAAAATGCGAAAGAAATCAGAACTGAAATGAATAACTGTATATTCAATGGCATATTCAAAGTGCATATTTGATTCATAATATAAATTACATAAAACACAGTCTACAGAGCGCAAGGGGGAAAAGGGCAAAACGCTGAATACAAATATCAAATTCTGATTCTGAGCTTGTTAAATAGGTATTTCTTATGAGACAGCTGATGGAACATGAATATAGTCTACAAATTATGTTATTTGGCTATTTAAAGAACAAGTTATCGTGCCCAAAGGACTTCATCAGAAAAGGAGGTAAACTTCTACATACTAAATATTGAGGGTTAATGGAAGTATAGATAACAGTCACCGAATACTTAAATTTAGTATGATATTTTGAGTTTCCCAGATCATATAAAACTGGAGTATATTTCAGTGAAACAGAACACAATGTAATATAACATATGGGAGAGAGAGGAATCACTAAAAACAATAAAATTGGTATGTCTTGACTCATAATTTTAAAACGATTTTTTTTAATAATTATTTATTTTTTGGCTGCATCGGGTCTCAGCTGTAGCACGAGGGATCTTTCATTGTGGCACATGGGCTCTTCGTTGCAGTGCACAGGCTTCTGAAAAGGCTATACATACTATATGATCCTAATGTATGACATTTTGGAAAAGGTGAAATTATAGAAATAGTAAAAAAAAAAAAAAAGAAATGAATGGTTGTCAGGGGTTCAGAGAGAGAAAGGAGAGGGATGAATTGGGGGAGTGCAGGACATTTTAAGGATGGTGAAACTACTCTGTGCGATACTGTAATAATGGATAAGTCATTATGGGCTTGTCAAAACCCATAAAACTGTATCATATAGAGTGAGCCAATGTAAACTATAGACTTTAGTTAATAATAATGTATCAATATTGGTCCATTACTTGTAGCCTATACCACACTAATGCAAGATGTTAATAATAGGGGAAACTGCATATAAGGGTGGGAGTGGGTTATGGAATTCTTCGTACTATCTGCTCAATTTTTTTCTAAACCTAAAATTGTATTAAAAAAAAAGTCTATTAATTATAAAACAAAAAATGAAACCATAAAGAAAACATGAGATAATTCTACTAAAACCCTGAAGAAGGCAAGTCTCGTATAACTCAAAATTCTAAACACCGTAAGACTGATAAATTCAGCTATATAAAAATCAAAATTTTCTAAATGGAAAAAACAACAAAACAAAGTCAAAAGAATAATGGAAGGATATCCCTGGCGGTCCAGTGGTTAGGACTTGGCGCTTTCACTGCCAGGGCCTGGATTCGATCCCTGGTCGGGAACTAAGATCCCACAAGCTGTGTGGTGCAGCCAAAACAACAAAAAACAAAAAATAATGGAAAAATATACGCAATTCATAAAACAGACAAGATATGTCCCTAACACATCAAGGACTCCTAGAAATGAGGAAAGGATAGATACAGACAGTTCACAGAAAAGGAAGCACAAACAGCTCTTAAATACAGAAAAAGATGTTCATCCCAGAAAACGGTAAGAATGTACCTTTGACTCTGGAAGACCACCCACCTCAAGCCTCTTCACCTTTATGGAAAGGGGTCAAAGGGAGCCCCGACCACTCCTTCCCAGGACTCCAAGGTTCCTTCTGCAGAAGTCAAGACCAAGTCTTGGGCACCCAACTTTCTCTACGATCCAATAATTGAGAACTTGAGAACATATGCCTGCTATTCTTGTTTAGACAAGTCCCTACAAGAAGCTCCAGACTATCCTCTCCATCATTAAACAGCTCTGCATATCCATTGCTCCCCAGCTTCTGCAATCTTTCCACTGGACCCTCTAGAAGTCACAGCCCATGATCAACAAAAGGCCCTACCCCTGGTCCTTTTGCTCTACAGAAAACTGGCTCTCCAAGGAAGATAACACTTCTCCTGCAGCCACCTCAAGTGGTAGCTTTCGGTCTTCCCACGGCTCTTGTACCTCCTAAGTGAAGGGTCCTCTTTGCTCCCTTTGCTACTTCAAAACCACTCTCCCTCTCTCTTTCCTAAAACAGCCCAGTTCAGATCTTCTCATTTAAAAAACCTCACTGCCCCCTCATCTTTCAATGATTTTAACTCCTGGCTCACTGCCACTCTCTCTAATGTTACTTCTGTCTTAACGGAAGTGATGCCTCCAACACCATTGGCTTTTTGACTCCACCTTATTATTAACCGTCAAGGTCTACAAACTCCATTTCAAGGATTCCAACTATCATCTTCCATTTCTCTAACCCACTCCCTCTCTTTATACCCACCTCTGTGCTTGCTCAGGGCGACTCACCTCTGCTCCAGCTAGCCCGTACCTTTCAAGTTCTTAGAAAGCGCCAAGTGTCCTCTACCCTGCAGCATTCACGTGAAGGCTGTTCCCTCTGCCTGGGACCTCTGCTTGCAGCTCTTTGCTTCTTCTCAACTTTAAAATCAGTGTAAATGTTATCCCTCACGCCTGTGCTTCCCTGAAAAACCTAAGTAGGTCTCCCTTTTATTCTCCACTGAAGCCCTCTGCTCACTATCTTCTTAGACCATTACCTGTTTATTTCTATCTTCCACTGGCAAACTGTTACCATAGCTGATGACAAAGGCTGTACCTGCTTTATTCACCACTCTAGACCCAAAGCATGATACCCAGCCAGTACTCACTGTTTGTCAAATAAAAGAAAAAACGACTGATACAAAAAGAATAAAATGAACTGAAGTAATTCTGTGACATTAAGAAAGTGAAAGAGAGCAGGAAATCAAGATCACGCTTTACAAAAAAGCCTTTAATTTTATTCCTGCTATAACTCTTCCCCTAGTTTAAATTACATTTTAAAAAATCCTAAATATGAATCAGATTGTCATTTGTTAACTAGAAAAAACTAGAGCACCTACAGCTGTTGTGATGATTAAATAAAATGTTTATAAGGCACTTAAACAAGAGCCGGCAGATAATAAGCAGTCAGTAAATGCTGGCTATTATCCTTAACAGACACTGAAAAGACTTTCAAGCCTAAGGCCGGTAAATGGAGGGTATGATTATTACAAGACATATGTTGGAAGAAATCTGTTTCTAGAACTGATGCTGCCCTTCCAACTTGAAGAAGTCTAGGTCAGAGATTACTTTTCCCTTAAAAAATCAGGACATATTCTATCAACCGCCAGCTAAAGGTCAGAAGTAGTCTAAGCCCGGGTCCAGGACAAGACAACATAAAGCCAATGAAAAATATTTTTAACAAACTCTTTCCCAAAGGCTTATATTTATATTTTTCACAAAATATCAGTAATGACTATCATTTTCTCCTTCTAATTCTGTTCGAATAAATCAAAGACTTACTATCCAAATAGATCCCTTATCCAAGTAAAGAAAAAAGTTTATCACGTTGTCCACTCTCAGTCAACTATATTTTTGTCTGAAGCTAAACAAAGACAGTTAAGACATAAAATAATAGCACAAATTAATCTGGATGTCAATTACAGAGTTTTAACTTTAACTTTTTATTGTGGATAATCAACACCCACCCTCACATCTATTTTTTATATATGAAATTATAATCAAATCAATCAAAACTAATAGACAAAAGCTATTTATTATGGGAAGCTATGTATTATGTTAAAGAAAACTGCTACTATTATTCTGAAAGTTCTCTTGATTCTGAACAGAGACTTTTCAGTCCATCATATGACATCACTGGCTAAGTATTTTTCAGTACTTAGACATTGGAACTGCACACTAAAAATCACGTGACTATCTTTGGAAATCAGAAAAAAAATTTCAGAATTTTTAAGTCCAGCATATTCAAACATTTCAGGCTGACAGGATATATTAGGGAATTAAGTAATTACAAATGCAGAATAGTGTATAATATACTTATTGTCTATTACGGCAGGGAAAAGATATTCGTATTTGTGTAAAGAAACAAGGGAAAGGTACAAAAGAAACAAAAGTGGTTACCTATAGAGGATGGAGGAGGGAAACAGGAACAGAAGTTAGACTTGTCAATGTTCATCTTTTTAAACTGTTTTAAATTTTGAGCCATGTGAGTATCTATTTTTGAAACAAAAAAGTACATATTTCATAAGCATAAGTATTTCTTTAAATCAACAAACGTAAATACACACGTATGTGTGGCTCAAAGAACAGTACGTTTTTTTTTAAAGAGGAAGAATTAAAGAGGGTTTTTCGAAATACTGCTGGAACCATGTTTCTGGGTCACAGTTCTCTGACCAAATGAAATTTCACAATAATTGGCTCTTCATTTCCCCTTAAAAATTGAGACTATTTCCCAAACAACCATAACTCCAAAACAGATGACTCGAAAAAAAGAAAGGAAGGGAGGGAGGGAGGGAGGGAGGGAGGGAGGAAGGAAGGAAGGAATTCTTTAAAAAGGGCCCAAAAGGATTTTTAAATATTATTTTCTTAGGGAAGAAAGACTTTAATATAAGTTACTTTATGCACTAAATAATTCTACAATATATTGCTGGTTACAAATCATTTTGTTTAAAAAAGAATCTTACTGAAGTAGAAATGCTTTTCTTAAAGTTCCCTCAACTGTCCCTAAATCTGTCCTCTTAAATAGATCTGTACATTTTGTAAAATTACAGATTAATACCATATGGCAATGTTTATTTAAAAAAAAAAAACCTAGACTGTTGCCTAGTATACAAGTAACCTGATGAACTGCATTCCCTTCCATAACGTGCCTCTACTTCAACCTGCCCTATCTACATTTGCCTCAGGAAAACTCATGTCCCCTTTTCCCTCTCACACCAATGACATGTCTCAGTCTTTTCTAAAGCACACCAGGTACGCAGAATACTTCACTGACAACCTACAATACTGGGTCAATATCCTCACGCTACCATCAGCAACCCATACTAAACATATGTATCTAGATTCCTAGACAACATAAACCAGATTTCCATGTTTTCCATATAACTAATTATGAAATGATTTTAAAAATTAAAACCAAACAGTAAGTGGTTACCAGGTTCTGGGGAAGGGGGAAGTGGTAAGCTGTTTAACAGGCAGAGCTCACTTGGGGATATGATGAAAAGATCTGGAGATGGACAGTGGTGATGATCCCACAACAATGTGAATGTGCTGAATGCCACAAACTTGAGTCAAAGAAAATGTTTTCATGTATAATAATGCACTTGCCTTTATAATAATGCAGTCATAAAATATTTTTATTACTTTTTTATGGAGAAAGGGAACCACGAAGACAAAAGTGCTGACGGCCCATGAAAGTCAAAATGTGGCCCTGATGCTTATTTCCTACTATGAAATCATCAAGGTACAGCAAGAAAGTGAAAATAATGAAAATACAACTGGATATGAATGTAAAACATTATTTTTAAAGAGAAATCACACACATAAGCAAATTTTGTGGGTTTGATTTTTTTAAACCCTAGTAATATTAGAATGGCATCTCAATTATTACACAATCCTTTTCAAACAATTCTTTATTAATAAGAGCTATAAAGAGATATCACATTTCCATAAACAAACAAATAGATGCTTGGAAATTAACTTAATGAGAATTTAAAGGAACTAGAGAGCAAGTATTAAGGAAGAAAAAATAAGTGAAAAAGAAAAAAGGAAAAGAAGGGAAGAGGAAAGGAAAAAATATTGATTAAAAACAAACAGAGGGCTTCCCTGGTGGCTCAGTGGTTGGAAGTCCGCCTGCCGATGCAGGGGACGCGGGTTCATGCCCCGGTCCGGGAGGATCCCACATGCCATGGAGCAGCTGGGCCCGTGAGCCATGGCCGCTGAGCCTGCGCGCCCGGAGCCTGTGCTCTGCGGCGGGAGAGGCCACAGCAGTGAGGGGCCCGCATACCGCAAAAAAAAAAACCAGAACTACCTCTCATTATTTAAATTAGCAAAGCTGAAAACACTTCATAAGTAAATTCATAGATTTAGCATAATGTCAATTTAAATCTCCAAAGTATAATGAAATACTAAGGAAAAATACCGAGAGAGAATATGTTGTCTAAAGTAAATTTGAAAAAATTAAAGAATGAGGATGTATCTAAACCTACTGATGCTCGATAACAACAAAAAGCAAATAGAAAGCAATTACTTAAAGCTATAAATTAGTACATTTTAAGTACACAAGGACAACATGGATGGAACCTTGAAGGCATTATGCTAAGTGAAATCAGTCAGACAGAGAAAGACAAATACTATATGATCTCACTTATATATGGAATCTAATAAAATCAAACTCACAGAAACAGAGAACAGACTGGTGGTTGTCAGACAGGCAGAGGGGTGGGCAAAATGAATAAAATGGGTCAAAAGGTACAAACTTCCAGTTATAAGTAAGTTCTGAGGCCGTAATGTACAGCATGGAGAGTACAGTTACAATACTTTGTTGTACATTTGAAAGTTGCTGAGAGTGTAGATCTGAACAGTTCTCATCACAGGAAAAGACAGGAAAAAAATAACAGATTATCATTTCTAGTATAATAATGTTAACATGAAGAAAAACAAATTGATCTATTTAAATCTCCATGACACATCATACAGGATTTTTAGGTGGGTTACAACTTTATTTTTTAACTAGAAAAATATGGAATATTTCTAGTAATGAAAGGGAGTTTGTCCTTTCATTTCAAGCAATTAATCAAATTATTATAAAAAGTATCTACAAAATGAAGACTACCAAACTAAAGATAAAAAGAAAACTGATGGAGTGAAAAGAGAGAGGAGGGACTTTGCAACTGGAATGCTAGATAAAAGTTTTATCTCCAAAATACACAGGGATGGAGCTAGGTCGATACCTAGTCCTCAACAGACAAACTGTCACAAAATATCATTTTAATCAAAAAGAGGCAGGTTTGACATAAATACACTACTATGTGTAAAACTGATAGCTAGTGGGAACCTGCAGTATAGCACAGGAAGCTCAGGTCGGTGCTTTGTGATGACCCAGATGGGCAGGATGGGAGGGGATATATGTATACATATAGCTGATTCACTTCGTTGTACAGCAGAAACTAACACAACATTGTAAAGCCATTAAAAAAAACAAACAAACAAAGAGGCAGAGGTGTACCCACTTAACCATGCACCAGATACTATTATAAACACTTTATATATATTAACTAATCTAACACTCACAACAAGCCCCCTATAAAAAGATACTATTTTTATTCTCTTGTAGCAAACTAGAAAAGAAAGTTACTATTTACCCACCAGTGACACAGCTAAGCAGTCAGAGCCAGGATCTGAACCCAGGCAGTCTCACTCCAGAGGCCATGCTCTCAGCCACTAAGCTATTTGCTTTCCTCCTCACAACAAAAATTCATAGACCTTTCATCCTACAAATCTAAGTCTACTAGATGTATATAAATTACTATTATACAAGGCAAAACACAAATAAGATTGGTTTTGATAGAGTGTTTTGAGGATTCAGGTTTTCGATAATGATTTTCAGTACTAGGGATAAGGAAGACCTTTGTGGAAGAAATAATATCCATAGTGGGTCTAGAAGGATATGAGCCACAGAGATAGGAGATGGGAGAAGAGAATATTCGACACTGAAGGAGCACAATGACCAAAAGCATTACAATAAAGCAGAAAAGCACTGGCAGCTCAAATATTTGAGTTGAAAAGATCAGTAACTACAAAAGAAGTAAATGAAAAATAAATGATTCAGAGGCCTAAGGAGGTTACTAGACTTAACTCAGTATGGAAGACAGGGGAGTAACATGGTCAGAGTTGTCATCTGGCCACCGGCTATAAGAATTGGACAGAAAAGAGATGGAAACAGAAGGAAACGCCAGAAGGTCAATTCACTAGGCTAGGCGTGGTTAAGGATGGCTCAAGTAAAGTGGGGCCAATAGACGTAGAGAAGAAGGAACAGACACATAACACACAGTAACTACTCAAACATCAACTAAATTAAGGAACTAACCAGGCCAGAAAGGATGCAAAGACAACAAAGGGGATGGTCGAGGCCATAATCTTCAGAACCTGCCAGAGGGAGCATATTACGTACTAAAAAGGGCTTGAGTGACGGGGTGGAAAGGACTTAAACACAAACTGCCCCACCTGGTTTGACCAATGTTCAAGAACTTAACTAAGGAGACTCTATGACATCAATATCGTGAGAGATATTATGGAGGCATGCTGACAGAATTCAGTAAAAAGCTAAATGCAGAGAAGAGTCTGAGGCTTTAGGTGTGAATGAAAGAATAACCTTGTCATTAACAGAGACAGGGGACAAAGGAGGGAATGTAGGTTTAAAGCAAAAGGAGACATGAGTTCAGGATTCTAGATGTGAGGCCGCGGCTTATGTAGTGTGATGTTCAGAAATTATGCTGCATCCCCAATATTAGTGCTTGAGTTAGGGATTCAGAGCTAAAACTACAGATGTCACATAAAGAAATCTGAAAGCTGGGAGATTTCAAAAGAAAAAGTATCAGGTAAAAAAATGGATCAAAGAAAGTTTAAGGAACTATCTCTATTTAGAAGGGAAGGAAGAAGAGCCAGAGAAGGCACCATCAGAGTTAAAGTTACCACCAGAAGAATCAAGCAGAATCCAGCAGTGCTCCCAAACATTCTTCACATGAAAGTACATAAATAAAACAATATTTGTGTGGCACAAAGGGGTAAATGTGGCTACTAATAACTGGGCATTATTAGCCCAGGAATGCAGGAAGCCATTACTCTGTACATCAGTAAATCCCTTTGCGGCACGGATGAGCAAGCCCTGTAGTACCAAAGAGTCTGTGTGCCAGAAAGTGTACAGTTCTACTTCCCTAAAACCGTCTCTCTTTCAACAGTCACTGATTAGCTGGGTCGAATGGGCACATGTGACAGAGAAGAAAAGAACACAGAAATAACCAAAAAACTTGGTAATTGAGAAATCACTGATGACTTTAAAAATCAGCGGGAATGAAAACAACCTAAATATCCATCAACAGATGAACGGATAGAGAAGATTTGGGGAATACACACACACACACACACACACACACACACACACATATATAATATTCCATTGGATACATATATCCATTGTGTGTGTGTGTACACACACACACACACACACACACACAATGGAACACCACTCAGCCATAAAAAAGAATGAAATAACACCATTTGCGGCAACATGGATGGACCTAGAGATTATCATACTAAACGAAGTCAGAAAGAGAAAGACAAATATCATACGATATCACTTATATGTGGAATCTAAAATACAACACTAATTAACATATCTACGAAACAGAAACAGACTCACAGACATAGAGCACAGACTTGAGGTTGCCAAGGGTGGGTGGGGGGAGGGAAGGACTAGGAGTTAGGGATGAGCAGATGTAAACTATTACATAGAGAATGGATAAGCAACAAGGTCCTCCTGTAGAACACAGGGAACTATAGTCAATACCCTGTGATAAACCACAATGGCAAAGAATATGAAAAAGAATATATGTATAACTGAATCACTTTGCTGTACAGCAGGAATTAACACAACATTGTAAATCAACTATACTTCAATAAAAATTTTTTTTTAAATCAGTGGGAAAAGTTAGATTTCAGAAGGCAATTATGGACAAGGGAGAATAATTAAAGTATCAACATTGTTACCAGTCATGTTGTCCCTCCTGGTTACAGGGAGTAACCTAAATGGGATGATTCCTCAAATCTCACTAGCAAAAACATTCTCTTTTTAAACTAAATTGTGATTGTAGTATGCTTTACCTTCTAACTCTTGTTTCATTCATGTTAATAAACAGGAAGAATAAATAAAAATCCTTTGAAACTTTGCAACACTTACCCAGTGCGAGACTGACCGACTTTATCACAAATATCCAAAATGAGGCCCCAATCCTCAGCAGTATTCATCTCACTGGTTGCTTTCTCTGTATATTATAAAAAGAAATCGCAGACACATTATTTTTAAAAATCTTTAAGAGGTAAATGATCGCATTCAAATTACCAAACTGTAGTATAATCAAATATCAACAAATCACAATAGTTGTCAACACCTGGTTAATGAAATATTTAAGTCCATCTTTAAAAGGAGGTAGAGCACCTTTATTACCTATCATAATTATTTTCCCCATTTATACTTCATTTGTTTGTTACTTAGTATCAAAAAAAAATAGGCCACTGATTTTTTGTTATAAAAATACACCCGCAGGCGCACACACACACGCGTGCGCACAAATCTATCCCTTTCTGCACACAGAAAGACTAAAATAAGGAATACTTTCATTCAAATAATTCTTAGCTTTACTCGCCAGCAAAAGAGCGTGACTAGGCACAGATCTCTACCAAAATGTTTCCGGTAATTAAATTAATTAACTATCTAGTTTTGCTGATTCTGTTGTTGCGGGGGGCGGGGGGCGGGGGCGGTGCTGAGCAAAAGAAAACCAAGCTTTAACGGAATATTTTCCCTTAAATAAAAAATTGACAAGTTGAAAACAACAACAGAGGTATGGCAGATTGAACCAAATCACCTAATTTAGATCCCTTTCTTAATGACAATAAAGGGACTTTTTTCTTCTTTAACACAAACACACAAGGATACGGAAAACATGAGAAGCAATAACAGCAACAATATCTCAAAAGCTATAGGACAACACTGATACATGGTAAACTACTTAGAAGACCCAAGAAAGGTGAATCCTGTATTGGCAGTAAGAAAAAAAAGCTTAAGAACCAGCTCGGTGCTTTGGGACAACCTAGAGGGGTGGGATAGGGAGGGTGGGAGGGAGGCTCAAGATGGAGGGGATATGGGTATATATGTATGCATATGTCTGATTCACTCTAACACAGTATTGTAAAGCAATTATACTCCAGTAAAGATCTATTAAATAAATAAATATTAAAAAATAAAAAAAGAACCAGTCTGTTGAATCCTCAGAAAATTCAAGTACTCATAGCAGAAAGAATGTCTGCAATTGAGAATGAAGAAGAAAAAGAGGACCTCCAAGTTAGCAAAATCGGTTAATGCTGTTTGAAATGTAGGTAGTCCCTACTTTGCTTCCTTACAGGCTCTAGCAATCACCTCTCCCCCTCGGAGCAAATGAGTGATGGTTTACTTTCTGCAGGTAAAGCAAATTTCTTTTCTAGACAAGGAGATACCAGGTATAGTTGAGACTTAGGCACCAAAAATAAGCAATTACTTCCGTTTTCCAGTCCAGCATGTAAGGAACTTGGAAGTATTCACTTCATCCTAACAAGTAAAACAGTAAACAAAGTGAAGAGTCAACAACTCTTCTTAGATGCCTCAGAAGTGAGGTCACAGGGCAAACTGCTGCCCCCAAAATGAGACAAATAGATAGGTGGATACACAGATTCACAATTTAACAGAGCAGAAGCCCCTGAGCAGAAACATCTCCAGGAACCAGTACCAGGGCACAAAAATCTAAACTGAAACTGACAAACTGCCAGAGGAGAAGTGTGCACAAGTCGGAGACTTAAAACTCCAGAGAAGCCTAGGCTTAGGGGAGCCCCCACACTTTTGTGAGCTTTTTTTAAAAAATAAATTTATTTGTTTTAATCATTTATTTTTGGCTGCACTGGGTCTTCGTTGCTGCGCGCGGGCTTTCTCTAGTTGCCACGAGCAGGCACTACTCTTCGTTGCTGTGCATGGGCTTCTCATTGTGGTGGCCTCTCTTGTTGCGGAGCAAGGCCTCTAGGCGTGCACGCTTCAGTAGTTGTGGCACACAGGCTCAGTAGTTGTGGCTCACGGGCTCTAGAGCGCAGGCTCAGTAGTTGTGGTGCACGGGCTTAGGTGCTCCACAGCACGTGGGATCTTCCCGGTCCAGGGCTCAAACCCATGTCCCCTACGCTGGCAGGCGGATTCTTAACCACTGCACTACCAGGGAAGCCCTTTTGTGAGTTCTACTTCCATGGGTTCTCCCAAGTTCTCAAGGTGAATATCACAGAAAATTTCTCCTATTTTTTCCAGCAGGGGGAGAGAAACTGATAATTTTGAAATACACCAGAGTATTCTCTTCTTAACAAGGCCTACTCTCAAGAGAAATAATTTTACCAGCCCCTAACTAACTAGAGTTTTATCAGAGATTAACCCACCTGGGGGAAGGGAAATCCCAACGCTAGCCTGCTCTAACCTTCTACGTGGGAAAGGGGGAATATCCAACTCCAGCCCACTGTAGCCATCCCGTCCCAACTTAAGGGAGAGCAGCACATGAAAATTCACTCCCCGGGGCAGAGGCTCACTGAGCCCTAATCACAGGACTATCAGTACCTGATCCTCACACCACTAAAGGCTGGTGTCCCTTCATCTAATACATCGTCTCCAGCTTCCAGCAAGCCACATTCTATAATGCAAAGACCACCGTTGGAAGAGACCAGACTAGCATCAGAACCAGACTCAGACATGACAAGGATGTTGGAATTATCAGACCAGAAATTTTAAAGACTATGATTAATATGCTAATAAGAGCTCTAATGGAAAAAGGAGGTAACATGCAAGAACAGATGGACAATGTAAGCAGAGATATGGAAATTCTAAAAAAGAATCAAAAAGAAATACTGGAGATCAAAAATAGTATAACAGAAACGAATGTCTTGGATGGGCTCATCAGCAGTCTGGACACAACTGAGGCAAGAATCTCTGAGCCAGAGGATATGTCAATAGAAATTTCCAAAACTGAAAAGCAAAGAGAAAAAATGACTGGCAGGGGGGAAAAAAACTGGAACAGATTATCCAAGAATGTGGGAAACTATAAAAGCTGTAACAAAGGCATAATTGGAATACCAGAGAAGAAGGAGAAGAAGAAATGGAAGAAATATTTGAAGCAAGTATGACTCAGGATTTCCCCAAATTAATGTCAGACACCAAACCACAGGTCCAGGAAGCTCCAGGAACACCAAGCACAATACCTATCAAACAAACCAACCTCTACACCTAGGCATATCCCATTCAAACTGCAGAAAATCAAAGATAAAGAAAAAATTAAGAAGAAGCCAGCAGAAAAAAACACCTTTCCTATTCAGAAGTAAACATAATGGTTACACCTGACATCTCAGAAACCATGCAAACAAGGAGAGAATGGAATCAAACAGTGTGGAGAGAATGGAATCAAACACTGTGGAGAGAAAATAACCACCAACATAGGATTATACACCCTGTGAAATTATTCACAAGGAAAGGAGAAATAAAGACTTTTTCATACTAAGAAACATTGAGGGAACCCGTTGATAGCAGACTGGCTTTGCAAGAAATGTTTTAAAAAGTTCTCCAAGGAGAGGATATAGGAGACATGTATACACGTGTATGTGTACGTATTTGTGTGTGTGTGTGTGTGTGTGTGTGTGTGTGTGTGTGCAGGCGTGTGTATAAGTGAAATGAATCACAGCAAGGACACCAGGAACAAAAGAGAGAAATTAGGAATAGTTTGCTACTAGAAGGTGAGTTGTACTACCAGTGAAGTGGTACAATGTTATTTGAAAGTGGACTTGGACTAGTTGTAAATGTATATTGTAAATTCTGAAAGTAGAAAAAAAAGGATAACTGATATGCTAAAAAAAGAGAGAAAATGGAATCATATAAAATGCTCAGTTAAAACCACAAAAGGCAGGGGGGAAAGTGTAAGAAACAGGAACAAAGAACAAGGGCTACAACTAGAAAATTGTAACAGATATGGTAGATATTAATTCAACAATATCAATAATCACTTTAAATGTTAATGGTCTAAATACAGACAGAGATTGTCAGAGTGATCAAAAGATGAAATCCAATTATATGTCATCTACAAGAACCCACTTTAAATATAAAGATACATATAGATTAAAAATAAAGGGATGGAGAAAGATATACCATGCTAACACTAATCACAAGGAAGTGGGAGTAGCTGTATTTCTGACAGAGCCAACCCTGGAGCAAGGAAAATTATCAGGGACAGAGGCATTACATAATAGTAAAGGGGTCAATTCTCAGAGAAGACAACAATCCTTAACATGCATGTGCCTAACTACAGACTGTCAAAATAACTGAAATAAAAAGTAATGGCACTGCAAAGAGAAACAGATGAAGCCACTATTATAGCTGGAGACTTCAACACCTCTCTGTCAGAAATGGACAGTTCCAGCAGACAGAAAATCAGTTTAAGGACATAGTTGAACTCAACACCACCATCAATCAACTGGATATAATTAACATCTGTAGACTATTTCGTCCAACAACAGCAGAATACATTCTGCTCAAGCTCACCTGGAACGTAACAAAACAGACCATATTCTGGGCCATAAAACACACCATAACAAATTTTAAAAACTAGAAATCATACAATGTCTGCTAACAGGCTACAATGGAATTAAACTAGAAATCATTAACAAAAAGAGCTAGGAAATCCCCAAATATGTGAAGATTAAATAACACACACTTGTAAATAATACACAGGTCAAAAACCGGAGAAATATTAAAATATTATGAATTAAACAAAAATGAAAGTACAACCTATCAAAATTTGTGGGAGGCATTTGATATCAATGCTTAGTGGGAAATCTGAATTTATACATCAGAAAAGAGAATCTAAAATCTCTAACATAAACTTCCCCCTTAGGAAACTAGAAGAGGAAATTAAATCCAAAGTAAGCAAAAGGAAAAAATTTAGAGCAGAAATCAGTGAAATTGAAAACAGAAAAGAGAGAAAAATCAGTGCAATCAAAAATTGGTTGTTTGGAAAGATCAATGAAATTGATAGACAGGGTAACCAAAAAAAGAATGAGAGAGAAAACACAAATTATTAACATCAGAAATGAAAGAGGGGACCTCACTACAGATTTCATGGACATAAAAAGGATATTAAATGAATACTACTATGGGTGAAGAGCACTGAGAGAATCATGGGAGCCTCCAATCTACAGCCAGTCAGTCAGAAGCACAGGTAACCTCCTGGACTGGCACCTGAAGTGGGGAGTGAAGGCAGTCTTGTACGACTGAGCCCTTAACCTGTGGAACCTGATATTCTCCCTAGGTAGATAGATAGTGTCAGAATTGAGCTAAATATGTGGGATATCTAGTCAGTGTTCACTGAAAACTGAAAAACTTCTTGGTGGTGTTGAATAAAAGCACATAGTAATTAACAACAACTCTATGCCCACAAATTTGATAACCTAGGAAAAAATGGGCCAAAAAACACATCTGCCAAATCACAAATAAGAAAAGACGGACAATCCGTATAGGCCTATATATCCATTAAAGAAACTGAACGAGTAATTAGTAACCTTCCAAAATAGAAAGCACCAGGCATAGATAGGTTAATGGTGCATTCTACCAAACATTTAAGGAAGAAATTATACCAATTCTCTACAATCTCATCTAGACGATAGAAGCAGAAGAGATACTTCGTAACTCATTCTATGAGGACAGTATTACCCTAGTACTAAAACCAAAGACATTAGTGGAAAAGAAAGCTACAGTCCAATATCTCTCATGAAAATATCAATAGATGCAAAAATCCTCAACAAAATATTAGCAAATCCAACGCAGAAGAAAGCAACTTAGAACAAACAAGAGCCTATGTAAGAGGGAAAAAAACTTCAAAAAGAAGTAACTGTTATCTTCTGAAACAAAAACTACACCAAAGCAGAAGGCAACCTGTCTTGACTGGAGCACTGTAATGCCAAGAACAGATATGTTAAAAGACAGCACCTCCAAGATCTTCACTAATATTTACATGTTTTTTAACCTGAGATGGTTTGGGGGTAGAAAGCCTGATCCATACCAAGATTCTTACCTATAATAATTGGTCTTGGTGATAAGATAACGAAATTCCTGATCCCCTATTCCCCTCAATGCCCTGCTACCTCGTTCAACAGGCAACACTTACTTCCCCATTTTGACTTATTACTGAGAGCTGGAGGTCAGTCATAGCCAGTTTAAAAGCAGAAAATACAAACAGCCAACTCTGTCCAAATTCTTTGTAGGTTTGCAATACCTGAGCCATATCATGGTCCCAAAGGCTATAGCAACACCTACCCATTAGTCACTGCCATGGAGAACTATCCATAGAATAAATAATAAGGCGGCAGTGGGTGATAACCAATGGGTAGTGGCAGATAGGGTACCTATGTCCAATTACCCTACCATTTTCTAAAAGCAGATTATTCACACAAATTAATTCCTGTTAAGAATTAACACAAATGTCCAAAACATCTGAGATCATGGTAAGGTGACTTATTTGCAGGAAATTACAAAAGCTGGACAGATATTCAACAAAATGGAATAAGTTTCTAGTCTAGGCCAGACCCTATCTGAAGTAGCTCAGACTCTAAAAACGGAAAATGAAACCAACAGATAGAGACCTGAATATATATAGAAAAAATATCACACAAAAAAAATACAAAGCCTAAAGCAAATTGAAAAAATGGTAAACACCTGGGAGGAGAGAGCATGAGTATCAGGAAAGGATTCTTAATATATTTAGAAACTAAGACAGAGGAGAACAGGATTAATAATAAACTCTTATTTCTATTTAAGTGAATACAGTAAAGTTATGAAAACAGAAGAGGAATATAAAGAAGAATGTAGGCTGGCTGCAACAGAGACTACTTTGTGAAAGGCAGGAAGCACTCTAAGACCCAAAATACAAAATGAGGCATCTGTATTAATTCAAGAAACACCAGAAAGCCTAGAAAATCTTGAGCAAGGAAACAATCTGATCAGAGCTGGACTTTTAAGAAAAAAATGAATCTGTTGCCAAGAAGGAAGAGGGAAAAGAAGAAAATATAATGAGAAACTTAACATTACTCTGGAAACTAAATGGGTTACTTTGAAAGCAAATGTTTAAATGCTGTTTAATTTGTTCTTGCTGGCAGGTATGCCAAGAGGATAACTGAGTCAAACTGACCTGTTCAAGCTTCCATAATTGTAAATCCCTTGAAAATAACAATTTCTATTTTGGGTAATTCTTTCAATGTTCATGCTTTCAGCCTAAATGCTCAATAAATAAGAAATCTAATCATGTAACTGCAATATGAATCCATAAACGTCATAGAAACATGGACCTTTAATAGCATCTACTTCAATGGTTTTCAAATTTTACTTTTCAATGCAGAAACCCTCTACAATGTAATTCTGATGCTGACTACACAGAGTTAGCACACACTTCACAGGTTGAGGGCACAGAACTCCCCAAGTCTCCCCTCACTTCAGACACAGAAACAAGCTCCAGGGTTTCCAGCCACATGCACTTCTGATCAACTGGCTACAAATTCAGGGGTTTCCACTATCCCCTCAGGTTCGATAATTCACAGAACTCAGAAAAGCACTTATAATTACAGTTTTATTATAAAAGATACAAATGACAACCAGCCAATGAAGAGAGATGCACAGGACTAGGTCTGGGAGGATCTCAAATGCAAAGCTTCTGTGCCCTCAGGACTCACCATCCTCCTGGCACATCAGTGTGTATCACCAACCAGGAAGCGCAACAGAGGTTCAGTGTCCAGAGTTTTTATTGGGGTTTCATTATGAAGGTATAGTTGATTGAATGACTGGCCACCTCCTAGAACTCAATCTCCAGGCCTCCTCCCCCTTTCTGGAGGTCTAGCTGATATCGTGTGACTCAAAGACCCAGCCATCTTTATCAAAAGGTTAGTCTTTTTGGAGCCACCAGCCCCCATGCTGAGTCATCTCTGTAGCATAAACCAAGGTATTGTCCCAGGAACCCACCATGAGTTAGAAAGACGCTCCTATCACTCAGGAAATTCCAACGATTTACAGGTTCCCTTCCAGAAAACAGGGACAAAGATTAGTAAAATTCTTTATTATTCAACAATCTCTTTTATATAAAATATTTGTCTTAAAGGAAACCAATATGTGAAGTAAATTCAAGTGGAATTGCTCTAATTGAGGAATCCCAGAGCCCTACCCCATAAACTCCCAATACCTCTGAAGCCCAAGAAGACTGAGTAAGTCATCCTGAACAATATCCTCCAGTCTAACACTTACAGTCCACAGATTCAGCGTCCACAGGTCAAAAATAGTCAGAAAAAAAAATTCAAAAAAGTTCCAAAAAGCAAAACTTGAATTTGCTGTGTGTGGGCAACTATTCACATAGCATTTACATTGTATTTACAATTATTTATATAACATTTACATTTTATTAGGGGTTACAAGTATTCTAGAGATGATTTAAAGTATATGGGAGGGGTGGGGACTTCCCTGGTGGCACAGTGGTTAAGAATCCACCTGCCAATGCAGGGGACATGGGTTCGAGCCCTGGTCCAGGAAGACCCCACGTCGTGGAGCAAATAAGCCCGTGCGCCACAACTACTGAGCCTGCGCTCGAGAGCCCGTGAGCCACAACTACTGAGCCCGCAAGCCACAACTACTGAAGCCTGCATGCCTAGAGCTCGTGCTCCACAACAAGAGAAGCCACCACAATGAGAAGCCCGCGCACCGCAATGAAGAGTAGCCCCCGCTCGCCACAACTATAGAAAGCCCACATGCAGCAACGAAGACACAATGCAGCCAAAAATTAAAAATTAAAAAAAATTAAAAAGTATATGAGAGGGGAATTCCCTGGCAGCCCAGCGGTTAGGACTCCGTGCTTCTGCTGCAGGGGCCGCAAGTTTGATCCCTGGTCAGGGAACTAAGATCCCACATGCTGCGACACAGCCTAAATAAATAAATAAAATAAAGTTTAAAAAAATAAAAGTACATTTGAGGAGGTACGTAGGTTGTATGAAAACATTATGCCATTTTATATAAGGGACTTGAACATCTGCAGTTTTGGTGTCCACGGGAGTCCTGCAAATATTGAGGGATGACTGTGCTTCATCTTAGAAAAAGGAAAGCAAGTTATCACTTTGATCTGGTAGTGTGCTTAATTCATCATCCTCACTGACTGGTAGCCAAGCAGATTTTTTAAAAGCTTAGTGCATTCTTTAAAAAGAACACACTTAAATCTTAAAACCTATCACTCTGTTTAAAAATAGTTAAGCTTATTAAAACTTAACTTATTAAAAAGTAAATAGTTAACTAGAAATGACAAGCTTATGTCTGTTAAAATACAAATTGTCTATTATCATAACTAAGGATGATCTGAATTACGGCAAACCCAGGAGTGTCTGGTACGGTCATTAACAGATATTATGCTAAACATTCTCCTATACACAAACAGGATCAGGATCTGACTCAGACTTATATACACAGATCAGAAATGCAACCCATTTCAGAACGCTAAAATTGTTCACATTATTTATTGATGCTGCCTCAAGATCAAGAGCTATAGCAGTTCTTCTACACTGTAAAACAACAAATACTTTTTAAATCAGAAAAATATAAACTACCAGTAGCAGTTCAACATGGCTTTGTGAATAGCAAATGAATTCAAAACTATTTATTTTCTAAGAGAAAAACACGGTATGTGGGAAAATAACACACACTTGCTTCTAAAGAATTCGAAGCTTCATAATGATCTCATTTTCCTTCTACCCAAAAAGAGGAGATTGAGAAATTTGCCTAGCAGTACCCAGAAAAATCACACACTGAGTCTCATTTGAATTTCAGTAGTCTTCTCAATGGATTGAAGCACTTTTTTCTGATAAGCAGATACTTTTCATTTTCTCAAAATTTATGACTGCCAAAGATTTGGGGAGGTAAGAAATGCTGAGAGGATGACTGCCCATCACATTCAGGCTATAGGAAAAAGACTGTCATTCAATCAGTTTGGAGACATAAAAGTTCATCAAAAATGGCCAATGGAAAAAGCAAGTCTTAAAGAAATTACCCTCTTTTTGAGATCAGAATCAATTTTTCAAAAACGTTTGTTTCAGCAAATATCCCTATCCCTCCTGACCACTGGAAATTCCATTGGAAGAGCAATCTGAAGCTCTTCTAACCAGAAAGGGAAGTAGGTGTCAAAGGAACAGCACGAAAGCATCTCAGAAAAGAGCACAAAATAGAAATGAAAATCTAGAAGCATTAGAAAGAAGAGCTTACAGGAGAAGTAAAATAGGTACAGAAGAAACAATGAGCACAAAATTTCTTAACCTGGTGGATATCAGACCTTTAACAGACCTGTATTCTAGATTTTTACATTGTTCTCCTGAGTATGTTTTTACAGTAACTAATTCCAGCCCTTAGAATCTGAGTAGCCTCTAAAGGTTCTGAACATACTACATGGCAGGTACTGGGCTAAGTGCTTTACGTACATCATCTCCACAAAACAACCTTAATGGGGACTAATGAAGAGAAAGGTATGGCAGCTCAGAGGATCCACAGATGAAAAAGCCGTGGTGTAAAACCAACAAGGAAATATGCCTTGAGGAAAAGAGTGGAGACTGAAGAGGTAAAAAAAGGAGCCACATGCTACAAGGTCTTATATGCTATGTTGAAAAGTTCAAATTCCTGTGAAAAGCTGTAGATTCACTGAACTATTTTAATCAGAGGAGCCATATGATTACATTTACATTTTAGAAATATCACTGTCACCTGGAAAATGACTGGGGACAGACTGGAGGCAGGGATAACAGAGCTACCGGACTCTCCTAAGAGAGCAAACTAAACTTGCTGGGCAGTGGCGATGAGAACAGAAAGGATGGGAGGCCTGAACGGACGGACAGATGAATGGACTCAAGAGCTATCAGGAAGAGAAGCACACAGACTATGGCAGCACCAGAATCCTGGAGGGCAAGTTCAGGGTGGCTGGGACACAGCAGACAGTATATATTTGCCATGGGGATGTAGAAAATTACAACTACAGAATTTAAGAATGACTCCCAGGTTCTTGACATATCTGACTAAGTAAGCTGAAGTACCAGTCATGAGAACAGAGGAAAAGCAAACTTGAGAAGAGAAATTTGAATATGAGTTTGAACATGCTGAATTGGAATATTCAACTCCAGTAAAGAGTTAGAACGTCCTGTGCTTTTTAAGTGTTCCTCATAGCAACTCCTTGAGGTAGATATTTTTATCCCTATTCACACAAGTGGAAGGAAAACTCAGAGGGGTTCTGTACTTGCCTATGTCCATATTTTGCCCACTTACTAAGAGCAAATGCTGCACCTGCAATTTAAACCCAAAGCCCAAGCAAGGTTTTTCCATCACACTAAACTGCAGGAGAAGAATGTGACGCTGACATTTACGAAGATGAAACTGGTTGTGGTTTGATATTGACTGGGCTAGCAACACAGACTAAAAACATGTCCAATTCTGTAGGCTACCAGCCGGTCCAAAGTAGTGTGACTAGGAATGCAATGTAGCATAAAAACAAAGACATGATGATTTGGTAGAGGCAGGGTAATGATTCAAAGATGCCTCTTTGGTTTCAAATCAAGATAACTAGAACATTATAAAATAACCGCACAATGAAGGAAGAACTAGACTGGAAAGATAAGTTCAGTTTTCTGATAGATTGATTTTTTAGGTGATACTAGAACACCAAATAGATATGCGAGACCGGAAAGATAGCAAGATATCAATAACTCATCCTTTAATAAATACTTATTGAGTGCTTACTATGTACCAGGCACTGTCCCTGAAGTACTAGGAATAGAAATGAAAAGTTCTTGTCCTTACGGAGTTTACATTCTACACAGGTGGCAATCAATCAACCAACCAATCAATCAATGTGAGGTAGTTGAGTACTATAAAGAAACAAAATGGAACAAGGACACAGAGAGGGTAAAGATGGATATTTTTTACAAAAGGTAATCAGGGAAAGCCTCTCTTAGAAACTCTTCTGAACAGAGTCTTGAATGATGTGATGGACATCAAGGCCTTCAAATATACCTGGGGGAAAAATAACCTAGGCAAAGAAAACAGCACAATATAGATAGAGAGGCAGGAGTGAGCTTGGCATATTCAGACCCAAGAAGCTTAGAATGAGAGAGAGTGTTTGGAGACTGTCATCATATCAGAGACATAGGAAAGGCCAGACTATGGGCCACACTAAGGAACTTGCATTTCCCTGTAAGTGGGATGGGAAGCTCCTGGAAGGTTCTGAGCAGGTAAATGACAGTACCTAAGATTTTTAAAAGATCACTGACCTTTGTAAATGAGAACTGATTGTAAGGGGCAAGAGTAGTAGCAAAGAAGCCTTCTAGAAATCTCCTGCCACAGTCTATGAAAGAGAGAACGATGGCTGCAGTAAGATAATAGTGATGTGAGAAGGAGAAGTGATGAGATTCTGGATATATTTTTAAAGTAGAGCCAGAAGATCTTGCTGATAGCATGGATATGAAGTGTGAAGGAAAAAGAAGAATCAGTGATGACTCCTAGACATTAGAGATGAGTGACAGTAAATATCAACGGTGCCATCTACTGAAATAGGCAAGGATGAAGGAATGAGCAGGTCTGGGGAAGAAACCAAAAACAATTATCATCTCTATATCCCATATTAAAGATAAAGAAACTGAGGCAGAGAATATCTAAGCAACTAACCCAAAGAGTCACACTGCTGGTAAGCAGCAAACCTGGTAATTGAGTTCAGGCAGTGTAGCTCCAGAGTCTGAATTCTTAGTACAAAGCTAAATTGCCTCCTAAGACTCCAAGGGGAAAAAAAGTCTCAAAAAAGAAGTTCTAGAACTGAACATTTGGAAGTCACAAAAAGGAGAAGCCAAAAAGACTAAAAAAGAGCTAAGCAGAAAATCAGAAAAAGTTTGGTGTCCTGGAAACCAAGTGAATAAAGTACATCAAAGAGGAATGCTAAGAGATCAACAAAGAAATGAACTAGGAATTGACTGATGGGTTTGGCAAGACAAGTCACCATGGACTCTGAAATAAATGCTTGATGGAATGAGTTATCTTCATAATTTAAGAGTTGAACTTAGCAAGAAATATAACATCCAAAATGAGATTCATGTATTCAGTAAGTGTTTACTAAACGTTTATTAGTGCCAGAGACTGGTCTACGTGTTAGGGATACAGTAGTGAACAAACCAAACAAAAATGCCTGTCCTCATGGAGCTCACATTCTAATAACATATTTAGGCGCTTCTTCAAAGGAAAAGTGATCACCAGTATTTTATCTCTTTATATGAAATGTTATGTGGTATATATCAGTATGTAAATTTCCGATTTACCATTTCAGTTTATTGATGAATAAAGCTAAAGGCAATTAATTTTGAAGTAGTAAAAATATATGCTAATCTTAAGTGATAAATATATCAAGTGAGTTAGTGGGAGTACTTTAATATCACTGACATACTCACTGACAAAGTAAGAAGAAATACTGTTAAATGTATTCTACATACTATATTCTACATGCTAGTGAAAAAGTTTAAATGGGAGTCTATTGGACTCTGTCCAAGGATGATTTGCTGGGGTCTCCGGCAGGTCTTCTTAGATAAACTTTCACGATATTTTGATACATGGATCATGAGGAGAGAATTGATCCAAACACTAAAACCTAACTTTAAGAAGTGAGCTTTTCTGGGAGTTCCCTGGCGGTCCAGTGGTTAAGACTCCACGCTTTCACTATTGAGGGTGCGTGTGGGTTCAATGGGGAACTAAGATCCCGCAAGCCACACAGCAGCGTGGCCAAAAACAAACAAACAAACAAAAGCAAAACAAACAAACAAAAAGTAAGCTTTTCTGGAGCAAAACAATGTTCCTACACTCAAGAAGCTTACCGTCTACAGGCTCAATGGACACGTTCTCAATTCAACAAACTTTTATTAAGCACCTACTCTGTGGCAACCAATAAAAGAGTTCAGGGGCTTAATACAAGATATAACTATCTTTAATGCGAAATAATTTGGTAAAGACAAAAAGTGTCGCAGGAGTTTTGAAAAGGGTGGAGATTACAGTAGGCTAGAGCAGTGTTTCTTAACTGGAAACTATTTTGTGCCCCCAGGGGACATCTAGCTATGTCTGGAGATGTTTTAAATCATAACTGGGGTTTCGGTGGGGAGAGGTGCCACTGGCATCTAGTGGGGAGAGGTCAGGGATGCTGCTAAACAGCCTACATTGCAGAGGACAGACGCCCACGACAAAAGACATTTATCTGGTCCAAACCATCCGCAGTGACGCTGATAAGAAACCCTAGGTTAGAGTAATAAGGAAATGATTCAGATATGAGTTGGATTCTGAGTTGACTTTTAATCATAAGTAGTTGAAGTAAGGTAGAAGAAATAATACAAGCAAAAGTATAAAAGCAAGAAGGAGCCTGTGTCTGAACTGGGTGGTGTAGGTATTGGGAAAGGTGTGACATTAAGAATCCAATGGAAATGTGGGTTCAAAAGGCAACAGGATATAAAGGTGATTGGGTAGTTGGAAGCTAGATTACATACGAACATGAAAACTAGATCAAGGTGCTGGAAACAGAAGAAGGTATTAAGAAATTGTTTTATTTTAAGCATTTGCCTTGGAAATTAATGTGGTAAGTTATAAACCTGCTTGAGAGCAGCAGCATGCTGCTTATTCATCACTGTCTTATGTCACTGAGCAGTGTCCTGTAAACAGTGTGTGCTAACTGCTTATTAAATTAAATGTAATTTCCCAATTATTTATTTATTAACTATTACTAGTCATCTCTAAAGTTCCATCCACTGCTACGATTCAGGACATTCATTTAAACTGGAACCGAAGAAAGCTATCATTTAGTCGGTGCCCACCATATAAAGGCACTGTAGGAGGCCCCGCTACACATACTATTCCACTGAACCACAAACAGAATGCGTCTTCCCTCTCTTTAAAGACGAGGACGTTGGGACTCAAAGGGCTCCAGTAACTTGCCCATGATTCCACTCTGAGCTAGGCAGCGGCAGGGATGGGATTGAACCTTTTTCTAGTCTTAACCCAAACCTTCAAGCTTCAGTGGCAGGCTGTAAGTTAGAGTTAAAAAGAAGATTCAAACCTTTTATCATTAAGATATACAAAGACATGAAAAGCAACTCCATTAGGGTGTCCTTATTCTTCTTTACTCTAGCAATTAGGCACGGTATTTAACTTGCTTTCACTCCACACGTGTGTGCCCCAAATGCTAAGAGCATTCAAATCACCCCAAAATTCTCTCCCTGAAAACTCAAACTCCTGTAATTATTACCCTCAGAACAGGAAAACACACACACACACACACACATACACACACACACACACACACACACAAACTAACCTGTTGAATTGGTATGATCAGTACTTAAAACCGATGACTCAGAAAACCAAAAATAGACCATTTCAAATTCAGAACAAATTAGCATTTTCGGATCCCAGGTCCTCTTCCACAGTTAAAGTACTGAGACCTACCCAAGGAAGGCAGCCCAGTGTCTCTGGCTCTCAATGACGTCTACACTGTTGCCAAGTATTCCATCTTCATCACTCTCTCCCAAGATCTCTGACAGTCCACCCTGAACCAGAAGCTCTGTCCTCCCGCTACAGTTCTATCACAGATTTTAAAGTCCCCTAAGGAAGCCAACCTAAAACATTCCCCTAGTTCTAGATGTCTGACATGTGTCCCGGGAAACACTCTATCATAGGGCTTATCATCCTACGCTAGCGAAGACTCCCTAGCTCTCGACTCTGTCCTCCCAGAAGCACCGTCCCAGCACCAGCTCCCGCCCCAGCTGTTCCTCCGCGGCCTTCGTCACCCACCTCTCCAGCAGTTCTTTCGGAACCCACAGCCCCAGCTCAAGGCCCGTTTCCCAGGCTCTCACAGTCCCCCTTCTTTCCAAGAGGATGCGCCGAGCCCCCAACCTCCTCCAAACTCTTACAGAAAGAGCCTCAGGGTAGGGGCAGGACTCGCCCGGCCCGGGGGTCCAGACCGTCCGCCAGGTGCGGGCACAGCGGGCTCGCGGTCGGCCGGAGGTGGACAGGGGGCGGCAGAAGCACCTACCGACGTCCTGATCGAAGGGATTGGTGGCAAAGAGAGGCATCTCCACTGCGTGCTGAGATGTCCGCAGGGACTCCCCCTCGACACCACGGGAGTCAGGGTACGACCGAGGAAGGAAGGCTCCTCAGACAAAAACAGCGACCGAGACGGACCCCCAGGGCTCCGCGACAGCTCCTCCTCTCACCGACCCCAAGCTACCGCGGCGGCGGCGGCGGCGACAGGAGCGAAGGAGCCGCAAAGGCCCCCGGCGCGGAGCCTGTCGGGAATCTGGGCGCCCTCGGCGCCGCCTGCCCAGAACCTGCCCGGAACCTGCCCCGCCCAAACCGGCCCAACCCCAGCGCCCCCTCCGCCCGGCTCCGCTTTGAGTAGCCACACGAGAGAGTGGCCGTGATGCCTGCGCTTCCTGCTTTGGCCTTAGTCGGGAACCTCCGGAGGACGGGGTCCTCCGGGCGCGCCGAAGCCGACTAGCGAGCCCAGGCGTGAATCAGAGGCTGAGTAGAAAGAAAAGGGGTCGAGGCTGGGGAGAGGGGAGATCCCTTTCTCCCACCCGTTCCGTCGGTTGTCACAACTTTGTGGTCCCTGGGGAGGGGGATGGAAGCCCCTTCACTCGGGGGCATCTAAGTAAAAGGGCTGCGAGTTTAATTCTCTGCCTGCGGTGACAAGGAACTTGCTCGGTGAAGTCATGTGAGCGGGGCGGCTTGGCCAGAGTCCCCACGAGGGGAGTGTCGGGCGTGCGGCTGCTCGCGGTGGCTGAGGCTGCGCTGGCACCTTCCCGAGAGGCCCCGAACGCCAGCTTTGGAGGCTTGGTCAAAAGCACTTCTGGCTGGGCGTTGGCACCTACTGACTGACTGCACTGACTAAGCGATTACGGTGATTGGCAAAGCAGTGGCACAGCGCAAGAAGGTCTACGATACCCGCCCCCCCGCCCCAAACCGAGCAAAAAGAGAAAACTGAAAAATGGAGCTAGCGATTGATTAGTGATTCGTAATAACTTAAACTATTTCGTCATTTTATTTATAACTTTACAAAAAAATTATATCCTGTAGAAATGTTAAGCAGCATCTTCTAGAGATTTTTGCATCCCTCTTGGAAGGAACTTAGAGCATCTTGCATGTAAATTGAAGTTATGTAAGTCTACCAAAATTAGAGCACTTCCGAATGTAGCATGTAAACGTTTACAACGTATGGACAACAGGATTGGTATTGTGGAATATGAGGAGGGCTTAGAAACATCCATTAAGAATGAAGTCCCATTTCTAAAAGTGAAAAATGACGATTAGAGTAGCATTTAGATACGTGTTTCTCATTGAGACAAAGATGAAAAAGAGTCAGGGATGTGGGGAATCGTACACTCACAATGTTGGATGAAATTATTACAGTCTCCCTACAAGAAATATCTGGAAGTATGTGACACAAGCTTTTAAAACCGTGAATACCTTTGGACCCAACAATTCTACTTTTTTCAATTCATCCTAAAGACATTCTTTAAGAACGTGAACAAATATATTCATGGCAACCTTGTTTATAATATCAGAGCATTGTTAAACACGAAAATGCCCGACATTTAGGGATGGGACACACTACTTCCCTCTTGGTGCCTCAGTTTCCTCATCGGTATGAAACAGGAGTAATAATCAGGTTGTGAGAATCAAATGGATTCACACAAACGAAGCCCTTATGGGCCCAGCATACAGCAAGTGCTAAATAAATGTAAGTAATCGTTTTAACTAGTATTCGTTCAGTAAGTCATAGTACACACAATGTAAAAACTCCCCGGCTATTAAAGGTGATAATATAGATCTATATTTACATAGACAGACATCTAAATACATGAGTTTGTAAAAGCAGCTTACAAAACCATATGAGATTACAAAATACCCCCAACTTTTAAATTCTGACAGGAAATAGGTGAGAATATTCAGATTATCTCTGAATGGTAAGACTTGTGATATTTTGCTCTTTAGGTACTTTATATTTTCCAGATATTTTAGTGATGATTCTATATGTCTTTCAAGAGCAGAAAAAAAGTTAACACAGCAATGTAAAAAATGTGGTACATTAGTGCCACCGGTTCTTAATATTTTAAGGAGCCAGTACCAAAACTTGCTTGTGTTTCATTATGATGAGTATACGATTCTTCCAAAACATCACTCTTGGTATGTGAAGCAGAGCATTCTCTCTCAAAAACCGGTTCTTGATTACTGGGCTGACAGAAACAGGTGTCTACCTCAAGTTCCCGGGCATTAGTGTCTGGGGCACATTATCATAATTGCCATGTATCAGAGCCAAATATTTATGAAGATGCATTGGGATGTGCTTTGTGCTTCGCTGAATAATTCTGTTGCCAGCGATAAGCTAGTGATCAAACTGTTCAAGCGGTGATCATCAATATGTGAGCACTGGAAATAGTGAAGTAATAACATGACTATTAGTCTTGATAGCATTATCTATGTATTCTGACCTAGAAGAATGGTTATTACTCTTTGGGGCTTTTATCATTAATATGCTATAAATAATAAACATTTTAAATATTATTTAACATAAAACCAAATAGAAAAAGTGCAAGTGGTTTGTATTTTGAGGTTAGCTTTCCATTATTATCCCTTGAAACATTAAAACTACATGAGTTTTAGTTTTACCATAGTTTTTTAAACGTTGTAGAGACACTTTCAAGTATTTCTGTAATATGTGTTTATGAAATTCTATGGTTAATTTAAAAATGTTAAATCCCTTTTTTTTTGTTTGTTTGACTTTGAAAATTCTTCTGTCTTTAAAAACAAGACAGCAACATGCAAGTGGAGTTACTCCAGGAAAAAACTATAATTCTAAAGTTTAGGAAAAGAAATGCCCTAAGAACGTTACTAACACTACTCTAGTTCACACTCTTATCATCCTTTGGATGAATTATTACATTCATCTCCTACTATGTTTTTCTCCTTTCCTACTGCTATGGACTGAATCGTGTCCCCACAGAATTCATATGTTGAAGTCCTAACCCCTAACGTGATGACATTTAGAAGTGGAGCCTTTGGTAGATAATTAGGTAATTAGGTTTATATGAGGACATGAGGTTGGGGCCCTCATGGTGGGATTAGTGCCATTATAAGAATAGACACCAGAGACCTTCCTTTTTCTCTTCTCTCTGCCATGTGAGGACACAATGAAAAGGCACCTGTATCTGCAAGCCAGGAAGAGAGAGCTCCCCAGAACCCAACTATGCTGGCACCCTGATCTCAGACTCCAGCCTCTAGAATGGTAAAAAATAAATAAATTTCTGTTGTTTAAGCCACCCAGTCTATGGTATTTTCTCATGGCAGCTGAGTTAATACACCTACCTGTCTCCAAACCATTCTCCACACCCCTGCTGGAATGATTTTTCTAAAACACAAATCCGATTATGTTATTCCTTTAAAATTCTCATATGGTTCTTCAGTCACTCAGTCGTTTAATAAATATTTATTAACTCCTTATGTGTACGAAGTACCATACTAGATGCTGGAAATATCATAGGGATAAAAGCTCTTTTATGGAGTATAGCTTATGGGAAATACAGTCATTAAAGAAATAATTAAATTCTAATTCCTTAGCATTACATCCTTACAGAACTGGCCCCTGAAAATCTCATTTTTAAATTTTATTTATTTATTTTTGGTCACACTGAGTGGCATGTGGGATCGAACCCATGGCCCCTGCAGGAAGCGCAGAGTCTTAATCACTGGACTGCCAGGGAAGTCCCTCATTTTTTTAAAGTCTTTTTTCATCCCCTCTACTTTAGTCTTTCTGATGCCCCCATACTTTCCATGTCTTCAAACAAGCAATTCGTTCTGCCTTTCCTGCTCTGATTCCGTACCCTCTCTAAACCTCCACTCGATTTCAATTCCCAAAAGCCCTTCCTAACTCAGCACCTGACCTGTACTAGGCATGTAATAAGTATTTGTTAGTTGATTATTGGCCGTTTCTATCATAGCACTTAATGGTATTATATTTGTTCCAAGTGTCTTTTACTACATAAAAACCATCCAACCTTAGCGACTTAGGACAACAATAATCATTTCCTTTGCTTGCAAATCAAAAAAGTTGACAGAGCTCTGCAGGCACAGCTTGACTTTCTTCCACACAGTGTCAGCAGGGGTGGCTCGAGGCTGGGATGACTTTACACCTGGGCTGCAGTCATTCGAAAGCTTGCACACTTACCTGTCTGGCCACTGATACTGGCAGTCCGTGGGGTCATTGGGGCTGCAGCCCAGAACACCTACAGGGAACCTCCTATGTGTCAGCATATCGGGCTGCGCATTGCAAGAGGCAGGAAGAGAAAACCTCCAGTTTCTAAGACCTGAGCTAGGAGGCGGGCACAGCAGGGTTTCAGTCATATTCTACTGGACAAGCTGTGGCCGCATCTGCACTGACGGGGAAAGGAAATAAAATCCAACCTTCGATGGAAGGAGTATAAAAGAATTTGGGGGCCATATCTGAAAGCTGCCACACTATTATAACTTTTTACTTGTTTGTATAGCATTGGTCTGTGACTCTCTTATCTTGATATTTCCAGACTTTCCACTAAGTGTTCCATAAATATCTGTTAAATGTAGTAATAAAATATGTCACGATTAAATTGGCACACTTCTGTTACCAGCCATGGGAGAGTAACAGGATCTGGACTTACCTTTCACCATAACCAAGAGAAAGCTGGATAAAGTATATGGAACAACTGATTTCAGACCTAAACCAACAGACTGGGATCCCAAGGAGAAAGGGAACAAGCAGTGAGCCCTATGATCGCCACAGCTTTCTGTCCATGGTCAGTTTCTGGACTGTGCCACAGGGAGGGGAAACCCCAAAATTACCAAAAGGGATAATAAATGACATTTTACAATGATAAAGGCATAAATTCGCCAAGAAGACATAATAATATCAATTGTGTATCAACCTAAAGACAGAACTGGAAAAAAGGAAGCAAGATTTACAGAACTGATAGGAGAAATAGATACATCCATAGTTTTGTTAGCTGTTTTAATACTCCTCTCTCAGGTAAAGATAGAACAAATAGAAAATCAGTAATTACTTAGAAGACTCGAAGAACTCTCTCAACCAACTTGATCAAATTGATGTTTATGATGGCCCACCCAAACTCTGCAAGATAACATTCTTGCCAAGTAGACACAGAACAGTAACAAAGATAGACAATATGCAGGACCTTATAATGACTCAAAATAATTTAAAGGATAAAATTAAATAGATTTTGTTCCTTGACTAAAACAGAATTAACTTAGAAAGATAACAAAGATATCTGAAAATTTTCAATTTATGTAAAAATTAAACAGTTCTAAATAACCTATGTGTCAAAGAAAAATCAGAAAATATTTTGAACTGGATGAAAGTGAAAACAAATCAAAATTTGTGAGATGCAATTAAAGTGATGCTTAGAGGAATAGTTTAAGCATTAGATATTAGAAAAGAAACATCTAATATCAATGAGCTAAGCTTCTACCTTAAGAAGATAGAAAAAGAACTCAAGTGGAAAAGAGAAATAATAAAGATAAAACCAGAAATCAGTGAAATAAAACACAAATGATAGAGAAAATCAATAAAACCAAAATTTAATATTTTAAAAAAATCAATAAAATTGATAACACTCTACCTAGATCAAAAGATAAAGAGGAAACACATAAACTGCCAGTATCAGGAATTAAAGAAGCAACATGACTATAGATCCCATAATTAAGACATTACAGAAATTAAATAAATTAAACCAAAACATTCATGAAGAAATATTCTTTTAAAAACCTTTACACCAATAAATTTGACAACATAGGCAAAAGGGAAAAAAAATCCTTGAAAGATGTAAATGATCACAACTGGGTCAAGAAGAAACAAAACCTGAAAACATTATATATATATATATATCAATAACAGAAATTAAATTCCTAGTTACACTCCACAAAAATCTCTAGACCCATGAATTCAATAGTTAATTCTATCAAACTTGTAAGGAAGAAATAATATCAAATATCTACAAAATCTTTTAGAAAATACCTCAGTGGGGAACAATTTCTTAATTATTTTATGAGGCCGACATTACCCTGACACTAAAATCAAACAAAGACATTATAACAAAGCATTAAACAATATCCCTCATTAACAAAAATAATAATAATCCTTTAAAAAAGAAATTTACAGGAATATAAAGAGAATACATCATGACTAAGGAGAGAGTATCCCAGGAATATAAAGTTACTTTAGCATTTGAAAATCAACGCAGTTGACGATACTAACAGAATGTAAGAGAAAAATCATATGAAAATCTCAATAGGTACAGAAAAATACCATTTGACATAATTCAAAAGCCTTTGTGATAAAAACAACAAACTAAGAATAGAAGAAACATTTCTCAACCTGACAAAAGGCATCTTCAAAAAACTTAGACCTAACATCGCACTCAGTGGTGAAAGAGAAGGATTTTTCTATAAAAAGAAGCCATACAAGAATGCCCATTTTCACACTACTACTTAATATTATAATGATGGTCTTAGTGCTAAAGTCAAGAAAAGCATTAGAGCAATATAGGTTTCCGACTTTGCCTTTGGCCAAGATGGAATAACAGAGACTGGATTTATCATCTTGCTGGAAACAACTGAAAAAACAGACAAAATATATGAACAACAGTTGTCAGTGACCCTGGACATCAGGCAAAAAAGAGAGTTATCCCTGAGAGGTGGGACACAAATAAAGGGAGCCTTATGATTGCCCTTGTCTACTGCCTGGATAGAGTATCCAGACCATGGTATAGAGCTCAGTCTCCTTGAGATGAGAAAACAGAGCTGCAGGTCCAGAGGGGCCAAGGTTGTTACGGTTTACAGGGCAGAGCACTGGAGACATGCTGGAACCCAAAAATATGCATCACCTGACAAGATAAAATACACAACGTCTGACATCTAATCAAAAATTACCAGGTTATCTACAAGAAACCTATTGTAAATACACGACTATGTCATGGTATATAAACATATACCATGCTAACACTAACCGAAAGAAAACTTGAACAGTTATATTAATGCCAGACAAAGTTGGTTTCAGATCAAAGACTATTACCAGAAATATAGAACATCACTTTTTAATGAAAAGAGAGTCAAATAATCAAGAGAATATGAGAAAACTATATAGTTTTGCATATAGTGACAACTTCAAAGAACATAAAACAAAAACTGACAGAACTTCAAGGAAAAATAGACAACTCCATGATTATAGTTGGAAATTTCAACTCCCCTGTCTCGATAGTGATAGAAGTCAGTAAGGCTGTAGAAGCTTGAATAAAACTATCAACCAGCTTGTCTTAATTGAAACTGACAGAACACTACATCTGATGAAAGCTGATTACGTATTCTTTTTTTTTTTTTTTTTCGGTACGCAGGCCTCTCACTCTTGTGGCCTCTCCTGTTGCGGAGCACAGGCTCCAGACGCACAGGCTCAGCGGCCATGACTCATGGGCCTAGCCACTCCGCAGCATGTGGGATCTTCCCGGACTGGGGCACAAACCTGTGTCCCCTGCATCAGCAGGCGGACTCTCAACCACTGCGCCACCAGGGAAGCCCCTTGATTACGTATTCTTTTTAAGTGCACATAACATACTTATCAAGATAGAGAATATTCCAGGCCATAAAACAAATCTCAATAAATTTAAAAGGATTCAAGTCATACAAAGTATGCTTTCTGAGTACAATAGAATTAAATTAAAAATAAATTACAGAAGAATATTTAAAAGTCCCCAAATATTTGGAAACTAAGTAACACTTCTAAATAACCCATTGGTCAGAAGAGAAATAAAAATGAAAAATAAGAAGTATTGTGAATGGAATGATATTGAAAATACAACATATCAGAATTTATGCGAAGCAGTTATAGCAGTATTTAGAGGGATATTTATAATATAGCATATATACTGGAAAAAAAAGGTCTCAAATCAATTGTCTCAGCTTTTGTTTTAAGAATCTAGAAAAAATTGCAAATGAAACCCAAAGAAAGCAGAAGAAGGGAAGCAGTAAACATCAGAGAGGAAAGCAATGAAAAAGGAAACAGAAAAACAATAGGGGAAAATAAAAGGCAATAAATAAAATTGATAAAACTGTAGTCGGACTGATGAGGGAAAAAAGAGAGAAAAGATACAAATTACAAATTTCAGGAATGAGAGAAGTGACATCACTACAGATGCTACAGATATTAAAAAGATAATAAGGGAGTATTATGGCCAACTCTATAACTATAAATTAGATAACTTAAAGGAAATGGCAAACTTCTTCAACTGCACAAACTACTAAAGCTCAGGACAGAAACAGTTAACTTGAATAGCTCTATTTCTATTAAAGAAATGTGATTTCTTGTTGAAATCCTTTAACAAAATTAACTTTGGGTCTAGATGGATTCACTGGAGATGACCAAGGGGCATGAGGAAATTGGGAAGGGATGGGTTGATGGTATATCTTCATTATTTTGATAGTGGTGGTAGTAGTTTCATGGATATATATATGTCAATACTTATCAAATTGTACATTTTAAATATGTACAGATTAGTTTATGTCAATTATACCTCAATAAAGCTGTTTAAAAATCACCAACAAGAATATCCTTTGCAACAATTTATAGTTTTGATGAAACATTTTTAGACAATCACTTAAAAATATGAGTGAAGGTAAAAATGTTTGAAACTGACACCCTCAGGTCATTCCACAGCAAGATTGCCCCACCTCCCCAGGCTCTCCTAATAAATAATTCTAAAACAACTGCTTCTTCTGACTAACATGGTTTAACATGGTTTTTTTTTGAGCAGGTCAGACCAATCTGTAAAATGCAAGGGTCTATAAATAGCCTTTTCACAACAAAAGATAGTTTTATAATAAATATAAACTCCCTTGATTTATTATAGCTCAACTCTTGACTTCCACTTTTGACCCCTTGCTTGTTATAAAGATTATACATCTTCTTTAACCTAATAACTGCTAATGACTGGGTAACTGGATTAGCAATACTCAACAGTTGGTGAGGGTTTATGGTGATTCCGCTGACTCAGTTTGCAGCTGGTGTATCATGAAGGATCTTTGAAAATGAAGACGTCACCAAGGAATCTGCTTCTCCCCAGCATTTACCATTCAAAGACTTTACAGAGGCTTCCAGGTATGTTAAAAGAAGCCACAAATTTTCAAAACAGATGACTCCAATTATGAAGGTAGCTCAAAGTTTCTGGGCACAGTGAAAAATGAATGTGCTTACTGTAAGGAAATATGTAAGAAGGAAAAAGGCAGCTTCATTCTAAAGCTTCCTTGCTATATCTGTGCCTATGTAGCAAATGTTCCCCAAAGGAGCACTTAAAATACACTTTTTATATTGTGTCTAGTCTAACATAATTAATGTTTATAATAGCATATGTGTATCTTTCATTTCGTTTTCATTATCAATTTTGTAAGGTATGAAATTGTTCTTCGAGAATGAATTTCTTACTTATAATAATATGACTATAGAACAGAAGGATTTTACTTACAAAGGTTGGACTTTCAACTTTCTGCCTAGAACCACATTTGTAGGATTGATTCTATTTTAGAGGAGATGCTAGTAAGCTCTAGGTAATGACATCACTGTGCCTCAGTTTTCACATCAATAAAAAATTAAATTAATCCAACATTCCTCCCAAAATACAGTGCTCAATTTATCATTTTCTAGATTAGTACCTCTGTGTTTAGAGGTTTCTCACTCTTAACATTTCAGTTCTCGTTCTCTTTGTATTTGCTTTCAGCTGTACTTCCCTTACTCACTTCAGCTGCATTTTATAAATACTCTCTCCTTGAATCTACCAGCTTTCTTCTCTCTCATATTCATTCCTATTGTGATACTTACAAATAGAAAAACTGGTTAAAATTTTTAATTGTTTTTTTCTCTTCAGTTACTGACATCACTTCCTATTAATGATATCATTGTTCTTATCCTGTTGAAATAACCACATGAAGCCTAGTTAAGTTTTATCACTATATGCTAAAAACACGCATTACATATCACATTATATCACTAACATTACTAACACGGTCACTAACACTGTCACCAACACAAATCATTAACTCTGATTTCAAGATTTGTTTTAAAGCTATGATAATCAAGACAGTATGGTACTGGTATAAGGACAGACAAATCAATCAATGGAACAAAACAGACATTTGAGAAATACATCCATACATATATGGACATCTGATTTTTGACAAACATACAAAGGCAATTCAGCAGAGAAAGGATAGGTTTTCAACAAATGATACTGGAACACTTGGATATCTATAAGCAAAAATATGAATTTCAATCTATATTTCACACCATATACAAAAATTAACTCAAAATGGATTATAGGCCTGAATGTAGAACTCCAAACTATTAATCTTCCACAAGAAAACTGCACAAAATATTTTGTGACCTTGGGTTAGGCAAGAGTTTTAGATATGACATCAAAGACATAATCTATCAAAGAAAAAAATTAGTAAATAGGACTTCATCAAAACAAAAGCAACTCACAAACTGGGAGAAAATATGTGCCCATGATATATCTGATAAAGGACTTGTATCCAGAATATATAAAGTACTCTCGAAACAATAAGAACACGATTGTACCACTAAGAAAATGGGCAAGAGATCTGAATAGTCTCTAAAGCAAAGAAAATACCCAATTGACAAACAAGCACATGAAAAGAAGATCAGCCCATTAGTCATTAGGGAAATGAAAATTAAAACCACAATGAGATAGCACAACACAGCAATTAGAATACATTAATATGAAATTTCAAAGACTGACCACACCAAGTGTTGGCCAGGATGCAGAGCCACTGAAAGTCTCCTACATGGCTGGTGGGAATGTAGGATGGTACAACCCCTTTGGAAAACACTTTGGCAGTTTTTTTTATTATTTATTTATTTTTTAAATTAATTTATTTATTTTTGGCTGTGCTGGGTCTTCGTTTCTGTGCAAGAGCTTTCTCTAGTTGCGGCAAGCGGGGGCCACTCTTCGTCGTGGTACGCGGGCCTCTCACTATCGTGGCCTCTCTTGTTGGGAATACAGGCTCCAGACGCGCAGGCTGAGTAGTTGTGGCTCACAGGCCTAGTTGCTCCGCAGCATGTGGGATCTTCCCGGACCAGGGCTCGAACCCGTGTCCCCTGCATTGGCAGGTGGATACTTAACCACTGCAACACCAGGGAAGCCTATTTTGGCAGTTTCTTAAAAAGTTAGGCATATACCAACCACGCAAGCCAGTCATTCCACTCCTAAGTATTTACCTAAGAAAAATGAAAGCATAGATCCGAACAAAGACTTGTCAACGAATGTTCATAGATGCTTTATTTGTAACTGGAAAAAAAAAACAAATATCTAAGCATGAGTAGATAAATTATGTGGTGAATGGATAAACAAACTGTGGTATATCCATACAATAGAATACTTCCCAGCAATAAAAGAGTGAATTACTGGGGCTTCCCTGGTGGCGCAGTGGTTGAGAGTCTGCCTGCCGATGCAGGGGACACGGGTTCGTGCCCCGGTCCGGGAAGATCCCACATGCCGCGGAGCGGCTGGGCCCGTGAGCCATGGCCGCTGAGCCTGCGCGTCCAGAGCCTGTGCTCCTCAACGGGGAGAGGCCACGGCAGTGAGAGGCCCGCATACCGCAAAAAAAAATAAAGAAATAAAAATAAAATACAGTTCATGATCAGTGGTATGCAATTCTTCCCCACAGCCAAAACACACACAAGTGTGTTAAGTAAAAGCAGAAGACATATAATTAGCTGCTAAAATGAATGACACATTATCAGTACAAACTAATTCTGTGGAAGAATAAGGATCCAGTATGAGCTGAAGCAATCAGCGAAAGCCACTTGAAAACACTGATACTGAATGTAGCCTTGAAGAGTGAATGAGACTTACACAAACAGGAACGGGAAAATAGCAGTTTGGGTAGGGAGAAAAGAATGGAAGTTTGGATTAAAAGTTAGCCAGATCAGTTTACAGACAATGGACAGACCTTCTTAGCTGGGTCAGAGTATTTTGGTGACAGGCACTTCCTAAGAGATAAATGTTTGATTGGCTCCCCTGGGTTCAGGTTATAGTAGACAGCTCTGAAGCCAAGCTAACTAATCCATTTTTACCCTAAAGACAAGGGCTAATGTGTAGATTGATAAAAGATGTTTTGAAAAGTGAAACAATGTTATATGTAGAAAGCTATTCCAAATCTTTTTTGCTTTGGGGACACCTTGCTTTCAAGCAGGCTCCCACCTCAACTTTCTTTTCCCTGCCTCAAAATACCTCCATCTCCACTTCCTTCTGAGAAAGAAGCGTCCTTTCTCTTTTTGAAACCTAATTCCTCCATCTGTGTTCTTAATCGCTAACCCTCTCACAACCACAGAGATCTTGCTTCATGAAATAGCCTATTTCACGTAGACAATCAGCCTCTTCGTATCTTATTGCCCCTTTGCTTCAACAAATAAGCAAATGAAACCCTTTTTTTTGGGACTCTGCTGTGTCTCAAGATATTTCCTTATTCATTCCCCTCTTCATGCTGAAGTTGACCACCAACCTAGCTCTGGGCTATATCTTTTCTCTCTCAGATTGAAACTCATCTCATTTCCTGCATCCCTCATGCCTTCTGCATTCAGTTCACTGCTGCCAGATTAACCTTGGGAAAGAGGCTTCTTCAGTATGATTTTCCTTCTCTCAAGTCTTCAGAAATTCGCTCCTGCCTTTTAAAATAGAGTGGTTCTCAACGTGTTTCTAGTCTCGCTTGATACTTTTAAGATTTAGTCAAAGTGCACAACTCACTTATCCTCAAGCTTCTTTGTTTTTCCCACCCCCATGTTCACGGTGAGCCCTCAGCCTGCAAGATCCTCCTGCAACCTGTCTGTTGGAATCATACTCATTCTTCAAGTATTCAGAAGTGATTTTGCGCCCCCATACAAGTTATTCCCATAGCACTCTGCGATTCACTGTTCAAATTTCTTTTACTCCGCATCTGATGATAGAATACGGACTTTGGTGTCAGGAAGAGCATCAAAATCTCTACTTATTAGCTTCTGACCTCAGGCAAGTTTCTTAATCCCTCCAGAGTTCAACTGCCTCATTTGAAAATGTGGATAATAATACCTATCTGTAAAGATTGTTGTATGGATTAAATCAGTGGCTAAGTGCCTGGCATATGAAAGGTGGTATGTTTCTGACATTATCTTGGAATACAATTGTGTGAGTTTCTTATCCACTAAAAAGCACTGTAGGTCTCTTGAGGACAGGCCCCATTTTTCATTCATTTTGGTACCCCCTATTGGTACGTAGTATACAGTAAATTATTTACTTTTTAAAGGGACAGTTTTAGAAGTCTGTTGCCATGTAATTTACTCTTAGGATATTTCAAAGTTTTTTCCCCAAAATGTTATATTCAACGTTGTTAAAAAATATAGCCACTCTGAAAATGTTACATCTCATGTCATATTCAATGTTTTAAAGAAATAATTGGAGGAGAAACTATTAACTGTAATATACAAACCCATTCTGCCACAAAATTTGGGTTTTATGCTAAACATATCAATATTGTAAATTTTACACTTTAAAATATTTATTATGCATGACACTAAAATTGACTCTAATAATTTATATACATAAAATGCATCTGCTTTATGTGTTTAGTGTGATGAATTTTGACAGGTGTATACACCTGTGTAACACCACAATCAACAAATAGAACACTTACATTATTCCGCAAGGATTCCTGTGTCTATTCCCAGCCTGTTCTCTTTGCACACATCCCCAGCACCAGGCAACAACTTTCCTGTTTCTTGTCACTGTATATTAGATTTTCCTTTTCTAGTTTCATATAAATGAAATCATATACTACGTAATCTTTCTGCTTTTGCTCAGCATAGAGTTTATTAGATTCATTCATGTTACATGTTCAGTAGTTTGTTCCTTTTCATTGCTGAGTCATATTGCATTGTATGAACATACTACCATTTGTTTATCCATTCACATGTTGATGGACATGGATTATTTTCAGTTTGGGGCAACTATGAATAAAACTGCTATGGGCTTCCCTGGTGGCGCAGTGGTTGAGAGTCCGCCTGCCGATACAGGGGACACAGGTTCGTGCCCCGGTCCGAGAAGATCCCATATGCCGCGGACCGGCTGGGCCCGTGAGCCATGGCCGCTGAGCCTGTGCTCCGCAACGGGAGAGGCCACAGCAGTGAGAGGCCCGCATACCGCAAAAATAAAATAAAATAAAACTGCTATGAACGTTGGTGTCCAAGTCTTTGTATGGACCTATTTTCGTTCTCTTGGTTAAATACCTAGGAATGAAGTTACTGGGTCATATGGTAAGCAGGTGTATGTTGATCTTTTTAAGAAATTGCCGAATTTTTGTCCTAAGTAGTATTCTCTTGAGCCATGTATGAGAATGCCAATTGCTCCACATCCTTGCCAACATTTAAAAATATTAGATGTAGTGATGTCTTATTGTGGGTTTAATTTGCATTTCCCTAATGACTAAAAAGATCGAGCATCTTTCCATGTACTACTATTTCCATATCTTCTTTGTGACATGTCTATTCAAATTTTTTGCTCGTTTTTAAAAAAAATTATTATATTATTGAGTTATAAGAATTCTTTATATATTCTGGATACAAGTTCCTTGTTAGATATATGTATTGTGAATATTTTCACTTTTTTAATGGTGTCTTTGGATAACAGAAGTTTTACATTTTGATGAAGTTCCATCTGTCTTTACTTTTATGATAAATGCTTTATTCTAGGTCATTGTATCTAAGAAAGCTTTGCCTTCCCCAAGGTCACAAAGATTCTGCTGTTTTCTTCTAGAAGTTTTAGAGTTTTAGCTTTTATATTTAGGTCTATGATCCATATCAAATTAATACTTGTCTATAGTGTAAGGTAAGGATCAAGTTTCTTTTTTTTTCCTTTTAATGTGGATATCTAGTTGTTTCAGCACCTTTTGTTGAAAAGACTTTAAACTTCGCATCTTTGTTGAAAACCAGTTGACCATATGTATGGGGGTCTGGACTCGATTCACTGATCTATATGTCTATACTTATGCCTACCCCACTGTCCTGTAAACTGTAGTTTTATACTGTTGAAAACAGATATGTATGTGTTCCAACTTCATTCTTACTACACATTTCTGTTATCAATTTTAGAGTTATCTTGTCAAATTAAAAAATATTCTGCTGGGATTTGGAGAGAACTGACAGTTGAACAACTTGAGTCTTCCAATTCACGAACATAGAATAGCTATTTACTTAGGTCTTCACTTTCTCTTGACAGTGATTTATAGTGTTCAGTGTACGGGTCTTGCACGTTTTGTTAAATTTATCCCTCTATATTTCATGGTTTGGGATGCTGATAAGCATGAGATAGTTTTACTCTAAATTTCAATTTCCAGTTGTTCATTTCTAGAATGTATGAAAAGATTGATTTTTTGTTACATTGGCCTTGTATCCTGCAACTAGTTCCAGTAGCTTTTTTGTGGACTTATTAGGCTTTTCTAATAACACAATGTTGTCACTTGCAAATAGTTGTACTTCTTTTTCCAATGTAAATGTCTTTAAAAACAGTAGTTCATAGTTTTCATGAAATTTGAACAATTTTCAGCCAGTATTCCTTCCCCAGGCACACCTCAGACTTCCCCATCTCCCATTGTTAACACACTCCTCAAAATTATCTAAGTTTCTCAGATCAGGCTGGTAGTGCCGTCTGGGGGATGTGCCCAGAGCCCAGATCAGGATCCGCGTGGACCAGGTCCAACTTTCGTCTCCGTGGTCTTTCGGGGGTGGTCTCCAGCCCAGGGCCAGAATCAGGTTCCCGGAGGACGACCTAACAAGAAGATCGCTTCCCTTGTTCTGCACAGAATTTCTTTCACTGGATCACCAGAGATCCGAGTTGCCCGAATGGCGCTCACACACTGATTTGGGGTGACTCAAACTGTTTCAGGCCTGTAAGTGGTTTACATGGATTTCACTTAAATCTCACAACCACCCCACGAGGCAGGTTTTTAAGTTATTCCCATTGAGGAAATTGAGGCATAGAGATTTAGTTGCCCAAGTTCACACAGCTAATAAGACTGGTGGAGCCTGGAATTTGCGGTTTGAATTCCAGTCATCTGACTCCAGAGCCTGCCTTCTTAACTGTGTGCTTTAAGGGGAAAGAGGAAATAACTGTTAGGAGAAAGCATGTGTATCTGGAAGAAGATTTTTAAAAAAGGAGACACAGAGTGCGTAACAGTGGGATACTACGTTTCTTGAGGGGAGGGCTCTTGCTAGCTTTCCATCCGTAGGTTGCCTCTGCGCAAACTTTTCTCCTTTGGTATCTTGTCACGTCCTATTTCCTCCAGTTTCCCTCTAACATCCAGCATCCCGCGCTGCAGTGCAATGAACGCCCACAGAACGCTGGCTCCAGTGGAATCCACGCAGGTGGGGCACTCCTTTTCCACCCCCCCACCCATGCCTGCTCCGCCGGCTGGGAAAAGTGAAACAGGGTGAAAAGTGGGCGCTTCCTCCCCAGAAGCTCTGAAGAATGAGTCTTTGGCGGGAGGATCCCCACGGCCTCTCTCCACCTCCAGAAACAATCTTACAGAAGTCTGGGCGGGGCAGGGCCACGCCAAGTCCAGGTGCGTTTCGGCTCAAGGCACTAACTAGCAAGGCGCCCGTAGTCTGCGCCAAGACGCCCGGGCTGTCTCCAAGAGGAGGCTCCCCCAGCTGGCGAGGCGGATGGGTTTCCCCGAGAGCAGAGCTTGAGCTCGCACCCAGGGGCTCCCGGGACCCCCGCGCGCCCCCTCGCCCAGGACCGGCGGCCAGGTCCCCGCGCGGCGCGCGCTCCCGCGAGCCGGGGGCGGGGCGGTGGCCCGGGACGCCCTCTCCTCCCCCTGCGGGCGGCCGGGCTGGCGGCGCCGAGGCTCCTGCGCGCGGCACATGGGGCGCCTGACGGAGGCGGCGGCGGCAGCGGGCGGCGGCGCTTCAGCGGCGCGCTCGGCCGGACCCCTCCCGCTCCCCTGCCCCTCTCGTCCACGTCCCCCGGCTGCGCGGCCACCATGGCGTCCAGCGAGGAGGACGGCACCAACGGCGGCGCCTCGGAGGCCGGCGAGGAGAGGGAGGCCGCGGGCAAGAGGAGGCGCCGGGGCTTGCTGGCCACCGCTTGGCTCACCTTCTACAACATCGCCATGACCGCGGGGTACGTGCGCCCCGAGGGGCCCTCCTCGCGCCGCCGCCCCTTGGCGTTCCGCGCTCCGGGCGCCGGCGGGCCGGGGGGCGCGCCCGGAGGCGGGGTGGTCGCGGCGCGGGGGCGGCGCGCGGCGCGGTGGCCGTGGGGGAGGGGCGTTGCAGCCGCCGCCGGGCTTGAATGGAGCGTGGTCGGGGGGGCCAGGGGCGCCGGGGCCCTGCTCGCGGGGCATTGCCTAATACGGTGCACGGCGTGCGCTGCGGCCGCGGGGCGCGGGCCGGAGGTTAAGTATAGACCCGGGCAGGAATGCGGGGCCGCCCCGCCGGGGAGGCGGCTCCGGCCCGGCCGCCGCGGGCGCCGCTGCTGCTGCAGCTGGAGAAACGCCGGGGTCCCGCCACCCCGGAGCCCGGAGCCGTCTGGCCGGAGGCCCAGACCTGCGTCCTCGGCCGCCAGCCCGTGGAGTGCGTCCTCGTGCCGCCGATGGTTGGGCAGAGTGTTCCTAACTGTTCGTGTCGCTACGGGGTTTTTTGCTGTTGTTGTTTTGTTTTGTTTTTTAAGTAATAGTGCTCCCGAGAGCTTCTTACTTGGGACGGTTTTCTAAAAACCCTGCCGGATCGGAGCATAGCACTCGTGTCCAGCATCTTGTTGGCTCCATGACTGATACCCCGTACTTTTATTTGTGGCTTTGAGTACGACTTACAAATTAAGGTTACACAATGACTGTCTCTCTGCAAAGAGCTGTCACAGTGACTTGTGTCGACCGCTTTTCAAAACCGGCTGGGAAAATGCTCTTGCGTTTCTCAATGGCGTTGCCGTTTAAAAAAGTTATTTTCCCGTTATCACATGACGTATTATTAATCTATACAAATCTGGGGAAACGTTTAATACCTTTAACTTTCTCTAGGGCTTATAGAAAAATGTGATTGATAAAGATTTAATAAATGATTTGACACAGTACTGAGTACTTATTATGTGCTTAATACCAAATACAGTTAATGAAAATATTGCTATCTATTGAGGATTCGCTGTGCGCTAGGCACTGTGTCGGTCACTCTAGGTGTAGTATGTCATTTCCGGTCCTCTGCAGTCCTGTGAGGGGTGCATGATATTACATTTGATAGACTAGAAAACCGAGGCACAAATAGGTGAAGTCACTTGCTCAAGTTCCCCAAACCAGCAAGTGTCAGCCTTGGATTTCGGCACAGTCTGAATCCAGAGCCGTGCTACTTCTTTCCACTTTACTAAATTTTATAATCTTGAAAGGGAAAACTAATAAAGTCAAAGCTACTGGAGAACAATGGAGTGCCCACTGTGTGCTGCAGCCTTTAGATACCCTGGAGGCTGAAAATATCCTCTGTCCTCTGTGCTAGTCTCATCCAGTTAGTAAACACTCCGGGGATGCCTACCATTTATTAACTGGTCTTGTCCCTTTCCTTTCCAGGCCACTCTCCCTTTTGAAGGCCGAGTTACCTTTTCAAAAAATGAAAGTCAATGCATAACTCCAGTTTAAAGCCTTCGGTGACCGCCCCCCCCCATTGCCTCCACTGTTGTGGAAGGGATTTAGGCTGTCTGTCGTTCAAGGCCCTTTGCAATATCTCCCTGATTTCCTCTTTCCAGTTTTATTGCTTTTGAAGTCTACTGTAACTAACTATGCCCTCAGACACCATGCAGTTTTATTTTCATGGCTCTCTCCATCTTTGCTCAGGCTGCTTATTCTTTGGGTAATAATCCCCGTGTTTCTGCTGTGACTTCTAGCCAAGCCACCTCTGAAGTTTTCTGGGTCTCTTACCCGACCTGCAGTAGAATTAAATGTTCTCTCAGCTGTGTTCTCACACTTCATTCCTAACCTTCCTCCCTGGCTCAGCAAATTACTGCTTCCCCGAAACTTGTTTGTCTCCCTGCCTGTGTTGAGAAGGTCCCTTGCCAAGGGGTGGGATAGGGAGGGTGGGAGGGAGGGAGACGCAAGAGGGAAGAGATATGGGAACATATGTATATGTATAACTGATTCACTTTATTATAAAGCAGAAACTAACACCATTGTAAAGCAATTATACTCCAATAAAGATGTAAAAAAAAAAAAGGCAAGGGGAACGGAAATGGAATAATCCATATAATTAACCCTTTGGAAGCTTTCTAAAGGTGTTGAGATTTGAAGAAGGGATAGGATTTGCATATGTAGAGGGTAGATATTCCAAGTGAGCTTAATTCTGGAAATAGGCATGAGATGCAAGAAAGCCTCCCGATTTAATTGGAGGGTTGGGGCAGAGGGACCCTGTTGTTTATCCATCCTCTATATATACTAGTTTACATCTGCTAATGCAAAGGTTCTTTTTGTTCATTTGCTTGTTCTGTTTTTCTCTTTTAGCAGAACTTTGGAGGGTTTATTAATTTTTTTGTAATCGTCTTGAAAACAATCAAAATAATATTTAAGAAATAAAATTTTACGTAAATGTAGACAAGAACTTGCCTAATTCTATAAGCTTAGCATGGCCTTTCATTTTTCCTTGTTATCGCTCACGTGAGTTACTTCCTTCAGATTTTTACTCAAACCTCCATTCTCAGGGAGGCCTTCGTGGCTATCTTCGTTCAAATAGCAAAAACCGCACACAAACACTCCTTATCCCCCTTGCCTGCTTAATTTTTCTCTATCGTACTTATTACCGTATAACTGTACAATGAATTCTACTGATTGGTCCTGTTGCTTATTGTCTGCGTCGTCCTGTAACAGTGTCAGCTCCCTGAAGCACTCAAGAAATATTTGTTGAGTGAATGAATGCACATTAGAGGGTATTGTAGTTACAGTATCTGCTGTGTAGGACATTCTGTTTTCACTCACTGTTTCACCAAATATTTCTACGTAGTTTTCATAATTACACTCTTTCGTGGTTACATAAGAGGGAATAGAGTTAAGGTACAGTAATGGACTAAATCATGCCTCTAATGATGTTTTACTTTAATTTGTTTCTCTTGAATTAGTTGTTTAGGGTGAATTCCTGGAGTAGAACTACAGGATGTAATTAATTAAGTAACAATGTAATTTAAAGGGTGTGAGGATTTTTATTGTACTTGCTCACAACAGATGCTTGACTAGGAAAGTGAGCGTTTTTCTCTCTCTCTCTCTCTCTCTTTTAATTCTTTTGCTTTGCTACAAACACTTTTGAAGCCCACATGTGTTAGTGCATTATCCTAGGTCAAGCGAGAGACAAAAGCTAAATATTTTAGGCCCTGTCCTTGTAGAAGTGCTACCTGGGGCATTTGTAGATTGCAATAAAAGACAGGATGAAGTAAGTGTTCCGCAGAGGTGTCAAGTCAGACAGGTAGGCAGGATCAGAGAAAGCTTTGGGCGGAGGAGGGGGACCATCGCATTCCAACTGAGCGGCAGGGATGAGGAAAGAGCAGGAGTTAGGGAACAGCTCATGCTGACGTGCGGTTGGGGTGACAGCAAGCGGGCCTGCAATGTAGGCTGGGAAAGGAAGATGGATGGGGAGCCTGGCTCACTGCACAGGCCTTACATGCCTCGCTAACATGTTAGGATTTTAACCTGTAAACAGTACAGGAAGGTGTTCATTGAAGGTTATGTTTTCACTCCTTTTTAGCTGGGTGACCTTAGGTAAGTTCCATAACCTCTCTGACCCTGGGTTTTCTCATCGGTCAGGGTAGCAAAGCAACTACTTTGCTAGGTTATTACAAGGAATTAAGAAATAGTGGATATGAAGTGATCGGCAGGGTGCTGGACACACAGTGGGTGTTTAGAAAGGATAATTCCTACCCCTAGTGGTGAATTTAAAAATGCACGTCATGCAGAAAGAAGCTATTTAAGATATCCTCACAGTGTACATAGTCTGCATTAGCAGAGCACCAAACCCAAGGTTCAGGCACGTACATTTCTTGAAGTGTTGAGTAATAGACATATATTTTATTCCTGAGGTAGGTGGATCCATGTATGAACCTACCACAACTTGTTTATCCTTCATCTGTGGATGGACGTTTGGGTTCTTTGCAGTTTGGGGCTATGACAGATGACGTGGTGAGCATCTGTATGCAAGTCTTGTGTGGACACACGCTTTCATTGTCCTTGGGTAAATACCTATGAGTAGAATGGCTGGGTCATAGGGTAGTCACACTGCTGATTTCTTATAAAACTGCCAAACTTTTTTCAGAGTGGTTGTACAGTACATCCCCACGGGCAGTGAATGAGCTTTCCGGTTGCCACACATCTTCATCAGCACTTGGTGTGGTCAGTCGTCATAATCTTATACCTTCTAAGCAGTGTATTGTGTTACTGTGATTTTAATTTGCATTTCCCTGGTGACTAATGACCCTGAGCATCTTTTCATGGGTTTACTTACCAGTTGTGTACCTTTTTTTGGTATAGGGTCTGTTTAAATCTTTTGCCCATTTTTTATGGGTTTGTTGTTAGATGTTCAGCTATTGAATTTTGAAAGTTCTTTATATAGTCTGGATACAAGTCCTTTATCAGATATGTGATTTGTAAATATTTTCTATCAGGTATGGCTTGCTTTTTCATTCTCTTCACAATGTCTCTCAAAGAGCAGGAGGTCCTAATCGTACCGAAGTCCAGTTTATCTGGTTTTTTTTCTTTTATGAACCTTTCAGCTTAACTCTGTTGGCATGAGAGCCTTATGTGTGATAAATTGAAACACATGTTGGCTACTAAACAAGTCTGCATGTAGTCTAGGAAAGGAAGTTTAGAGTTGTCAGTGAACACCACACAGAAGTATGGATTGTATGAACGTCAAAGATCATCTTCGGGGCTTCCCTGGTGGCGCAGTGGTTGAGAGTCCGCCTGCCGATGCCGGGGACACGGGTTCGTGCCCCGGTCCGGGAAGATCCCACATGCCGCGCAGCGGCCGGGCCCGTGAGCCATGGCCGCTGAGCCTGCGCGTCCAGAGCCTGTGCTCCGCGACGGGAGAGGCCACAACAGGGAGAGGCCCGCGTACCGCAAAAAAAAAAAAAAAAAAGAAGACGCAATAAAATCAGAACATCATCCTTTCTCAGTAACTGCCGAGATAATGGATGTGGATAATGACCATCGGTGCTAACATCACAACGAAGAGGGACAGCCAGAAATTTTGGGCTCCCTGGGGAAGTACGCAACACAACGGAGAAATTAACCTTGAACGTGAATCTGTCTGATCAATCCTTTAGAACTAACTACGCACTCACAGGAAATATGGCGGCCAGAAGAACATAATAAATGACATGGGGGTATCCAGTTAGCAAAACCCAGACCGCGGGTAACTCTGAAGGAACCACTCAGGGTCTTCAACAGATAAATTTCACGAGAAAGAGGGGAGAAGAGATGAGGATGGATGGAAGGAGGTGAAACCTATAGATTTAAAAGTCATAAAACACATAGCAACTAATTGCAATGTATGAATCTTATTTCAATCATGATTTAAAAAAATTATAAGACAGTTAAGGACATTTGTATCTTGACTCTAAGTTTTGTGATTGAAGAAGTTATTGTTCAATTCTTCACATGGGGTAGTGGTGTTTTGGTTATGTTTATGAAAAATAAACCTTTTAGAGATACATAATTAAGCATTTATGAATCATAGGATGTATGAGATTTGATTCACAATAATCAGGGAGGAAGGCTTGTGGGGAAAGAAGTGAATAGAGGTTTGGATGAAACAAGACTGTTAATAAGATGATACTGATTGAAGCAGGGCAGTGGGCAAATGGGGGTTCATCGTACCACTCATTCTCTATACCTTTGTATATGTTTGAAGTTGTAAAAAAAATTTTAAAGCGGTGTTGAAATTAAGAAAAAAAGTATAGGTGTAGATAACCAAGTTCTTCAAAAAGCAGGTGGTCTCCAAGAAATCTGAGGAGAAAAAGAAGCACCAGGAGGCAGCTAGAAGAAAGAGCTCCACCTTCAGTAAGATTTTTCAGGGTAATTGTAGCCATAGTGGCATGAGAAGAAGGCATTTAGTGAGTGTTAGAAGGTGTTTAGGAAGTTATGCCACATCTCTTTCATTGCTGCAGTGTTCTGTCTCCACTTAGTAACTTAAGATTTCCTTGAGGCCAGAACTATGTCCTGTTTATCCCTAATTCCCCAGCACCTAGCACAGTACCTGTCCTGTATTGATCCTGAAGATGAATGAATGAATAAATGAATTAAGCAAGTGAGAAACCTTCTACATGTGGAACACATGTTTATATTTTCCAAAGAGAGTGTTTTGTCAAGGACTGAAAGTGTCTATTTGGGTTCATATTTAGGCAATCATTAGCTCTAGCATATTTAAAAAAAAACCTGTCCAAAAAAGAATTCCTAATTGTAGACACTCCTGTTGCTTTGGGAAATTTTTAAAATTACAGTTACTAAACTGACGGATATAGGAAGCCCAACGTTAGCTGAATGTAGGGCCCTCAAGAGAGATTTTGAGTCTCACCCTTTGTGATTGGGGGGGGGCACTTAGGAAGTGAGCACGGGTTAGTTCAGATGAGTTCCTGGCCATATTTACCAAAAAACAGATGAGAGGTTAGTATAGATAGTTCCATGGTCCTTTCTAACCCCAGTGTTAATTTCTTTTATTTCCAACAGGTGAGTGGGGATAGTATTGTTATACTGTACTAGTTGGTACAATACTGCCACCTATGGGACAACAGTAAAATTTGTTATACTGTTAAAATGCATGGATTTTTATATCATGCCTTTAAAAATGTAGAAAACTTGCCATCTAAATTAATCTTTTGATGAATTCTTTGGTAGGTTAACAGTTACCTCTTAAGTCGGTCTTTGGTAAAAATCTGATTTGGATTTGTCTAAAAGAAAAGACAAGTATATGGGAAAATGTGAATGAAAACATTAAGCTTTTTGTTTTCTTGTTAGAAGTAGTGTAAGGACTTGGAATTGAGGATAATGAAATCAGAATATTTTAAACCTGGAAGGTACCTAAAACATTATCCAGATTAGCACACTCAGATTAGCCCAGCACAGGGTTGAGTGTTGGCTCTAATGCGGGATGGAACCGTGAGGTGAATCCAGTAAAAGCCATGGTGCAGTAGAAAGGGAAGAGCAGTGAGGGTTAGGAGACCTCCACCATTAACTTACTCTGAGCCTTAGGGTAAGTCGCAAGATATCTCTGCATGGTGATTGTTTCGTATAAAAGAGTGGCTTTCAAACTTTCTTGATAGCGTACTACTATCAGTTAAAATATTTGAGCATAACATTCTGTATAACTTTAAAAATTACTTATAATTTAAATACATGAATTATTATGATTAGCTAATATCCCAAGGCACAGTATATGCTAAGAGCCAGACCAGTCCAGCAGAGTAGTTCAAGAGCATAGACTGTGAGATGAGTGGTGAGTTGAGGTCCCAGCTGACTGGCTATAGGGCCCTTTCTGCCTATTTCCACAGGAGTGAAATGGGATACTAGTAGTTGCTACCTCATGGGGTTATTGTGAGGATGAAATATTAATATATTAAATATGCATATAAGACAGTGTCTGGAACATTGAAAGCACTCTGAAAGTGTACTTATTATCATTGTTGTTATTATCCTTAATACTTGTACATTTCAAAGGTCTTTGTGGTAGTTTCCGGCACTTGCCTGATTCCTTGTCATATCTCACTAAAGGTCATTGTTTTTAACCTCATTGTGCGCTGAGGAGAAGAGATTCCCGGGGCTGAAGTGCCTCTCTGCCATTTTCTTGCTGTTTGATTGAGTCTGCATTTTCACCCCACTCAGTCCGTCGTTTCTTTGCAGGCACCTTTAAGCCATTTGTCTATTTTATTGAGTTCTCTTAATTAAAAAGTTAAAACTGTATAAAATTATTATAAATTTTATAGTTCATATATCCATTTAACTAGACACTTTGGAGACCACTGTTTTCAAAAGCCTGGGTTAGCTATTCATTTCCATGGGTGTATTATTAAGGATTTTTAAAAGTTACAGGTGACGCAACTTTTTTAAACTTCAAAGTGCTTTTGTAATTGCAAAGGAAACTGGAAAAAAACATTACCTCTCATCAGTGACTCTTGGAGATTGAGTACCCGGGTGACAAAGCCGGTCTCCACAGGTGTAGCTTGTGTTTTTAAGTGCCATTAATTCACAGCAACTATATTTAATGTACAAGTGTAAGTTAAAAGGGGGGAGGGGACATATGTATTTTTTCTTTTTCGAAAACAAACTTTTTTTCAATTGAAGTATAGTTGATTCAGGTGTGCAACATAGAGATTCAGTATTTTTGTAGAATATACTCTATTTGAAGTTATTAGGAAACAATGGCTATGTTTCCCTGTGCTGTACAATATATCCTAGTTGCTTATTGATTTTATACATACTAGTTTGTATCTCTTAACCCCCTACTCCTGTCTTGCCCCTACCCCTGCTCTCTCCCCCTTGGTAACCACTAGTTTTAAAACACACTGTTTAAAAGCAGGCTTATGTCTGACCTTCTATATGTGTCCCTTCTGTGGCACCACAATTGTTTTTATTTAGAGAAAATGATAAAAATGTTAATTAATGATTCTCATTCAAGATTTTTACGTATAATTACATATAAATATATACTATATATTTGTATAAAATACATATTTATACACACACAGCTTTTTACCTCAAATTTTTATATAATTATTAAATGCTTTATAATAACTTCATTTTTGGTACAGAAACCTATTCCTTCAGTCTGTCAGTTTATCTGCTGAGACCAAAAATACAATGTACAGTGTTTGATATTTGTATGTAGTTGATCTCGAGTATGTTCTCTTTATTCCCTTGAAGAGTCAATGTAAAAACGATGTTTGTCATTTCTTCCTATGGGTTTTTAAAATAGAATAATGAACTGAGAGCATAATAGCACATACATGTTATTACTGTATAAATTATGACATTTCCTTACAGGATTCAGTGGAATTCGTTGTGATAGAGTTTTATAAAATGCTTTTACTTTCTCTAGGTGGCTGGTACTAGCTATTGCCATGGTACGTTTTTATATGGAAAAAGGAACACACAAAGGTTTATATAGAAGTATTCAGAAGACACTTAAATTTTTCCAGACATTTGCCTTGCTTGAGGTAAGTTTTCAACGTCGCTGTTTATCTATCACTGCCATATTTATTTGAAAATATATCAGTTGAGCAAAATTAGTCTTATTTTGCTGATTATTTACTCCCTACAGATGCATTTAAAACCAACGATGACAGGAATTTATTTTATGTTGTATGTTATTGACATGTGATTTTTTTGTGTGTTTGCTTACAGATAGTCCACTGTTTAATTGGTGAGTTTTTGATTTAATTTTTATGTTTGGCATAGATTGCATTTCGAGCAGTGGTTGACTTGTTTTTTTCTTTAAGGAATTGTGCCTACTTCTGTGCTTGTGGCTGGGGTCCAAGTGAGTTCAAGAATCTTTATGGTGTGGCTCGTTACTCACAGTATAAAACCAGTAAGTGACACAACACTTCGTCTACTTGAGCCTGCAGGAAAGCTTTCTTATTAATAGGAATCCAAAGTATTAACTGTATTTCAGGAAGCAGAACCCTTGGCCAAAGAAAGGTTGGGTTTGGATGTAAGTGTGATTGTACATTGACTTAGTGTATTCGTAGAATGGCTTTGAAACACCAGCAAAACCAAAAATTGGCATTTTTATAGCCATATAAATTGGGGTTTTCCAATTTAAAAAAATTTTTTTATTTTAGGCTGCGTTGGGTCTTCGTTGCTGCGCGCAGGCTTTCTCTAGTTGCAGCAAGTGGGGGCTACTCTTTGTTGCAGTGCACGGGCTTCTTATTGCGGTGGCTTCTCTTGTTACGGAGCACAGGCTCTAGAAGCGCAGGCTTCAGTAGTTGTGGCGCATGGGCTCAGTAGTTGTGGCTCGCAGGCTCTAGAGCGCCGGCTCAGTAGTTGTGGTGTGTGGGCTTAGTTGCTTCGTGGCATGTGGAATCTTCCCAGACCAGGGCTGCAACCCATGTCCCCTGCATTGGCAGGCGATTCTTAACCACTGCACCAGCAGGGAAGTCCCTATCCACTCTTTTTTTTTTAAGATTCTTTTCCCATATAGGCCATTACAGAGTATTGGGTAGAGTTCCCTGTGCTATACAGTAGATCCTTATTAGTTATCTATTTTATATATAGTGGTATGTATGTGTCCATCCCAGTCTTCCAATTTATCCCTTCCGCCTCTTTTTTATACTGCAGAAAATCTCTTCCTTGATTTTACTATTTAATCTTCTCCAACAGTGGTATCCCATGGGCATCTTTCCACCCATCTTTAATTAATTCAACCAGCGTGTATTGAGTGCATTCTATACCCCTGGCACTGTGCTTACTTCGGGATTTACAGAAATGAATAAGTCAGTCTCAGCTGTCAGGGGTACTGACCATCGGGGAGTAGGGGGCAGCCCTACAGATGTTGAGTCATTCAACAAGTATGAATTACGCGCCTATTCTGTTCCTGACGCTGTGCCGGGAATCTGGCTATTTATAATACACGTATGGTTCCTGCCTCATGGAGCCTGGAATTGGGAGAGATGGTACACAAGTTGTTGCAGAAATAATTGTTTGATTTTACTAGTGTTAGAGTGCTTTGAAACGAGAGGCCAGTGTGGATTGCAGTAACCAGCAGACTTGGCCTGACTTAAGGAGTGAAGGAAGGCTTCCCCGAGGAAGGAGTGTATCAGCTGAGTGCTGTAGATATACAAGCGTTTGGCAGACAAATCCTGATAGAAATTGGCAAGTGTTATAATACAGATATGAACACAGTACTGTGAGAACAAGGAAGGGGAGCACGTAACTGCTTAGGGTGAGAGGAGGGGTTTGGGACAAGTTTTCCAGAGGCCGTGGTGGTTAGCTGGATCTTAAAGGTGAGAAAGGGTTTTCCATGGGAAGTATTGATAAAGGGAGGAGCATTCAGGGACTTCCCTGGTGGCACAGTGGTTAAGAATCCGCCTGCCAATGCAGGGGACACGGGTTCGAGCCCTGGTCTGGGAAGATCCCACATGCCGCGGAGCAACTAAGCCCGTGCGCCACAACTACTGAGCCTGCGCTCTGGAGCCCGTGGGCCACAACTACTGAGCCCGTGGGCCACAACTACTGAGCCTGCGCTCTGGAGCCTGTGGGCCACAACTACTGAAGCCCGTGCACCTAGAGCCCGTGCTCTGCAACAAGAGATGCCACCACGATGAGAAGCCCACACACCGCAACGAAGACCCAACGCAGCCAAAAATAAATAAATAAATTTATAAAAAATGAAAAGGGAGGAGCATCCTATTGATAATTAGAGGGAATGGCACGTGTTAAGACACATTCAGAGCATTTTCTGGAAATAATACAAAGTTTTGTGTCCCCAGAGAGAGCTGGGGGTGGGGTTGAGTCGTTGCACAAGAAGTCGAGATTTCTGAGCTGCAGCTGTAAAGATCCTTGAACATCATGCTCAGGTGGGAGGGTTTTACCTTTCTTCCTGTTAAGCAGTGGGGAAGCCATGAAGCTTTTAAATCCCGGGACTAGCACCTTCCAATTTTGTTTCTGTTGGTTTGCTTCTGTGTTTTGCTTTTAAGAGAAAACGTCCACCTCTGAAGTGGACACTGCATAGGGGGCTGTGACAGCATTCTGCATGAGAGGTGATCAGGTCCTAAATTGACACTGTGGTAGCAGGGCTGCAGTGAGTGGGCAGATTCGGGAGTTAGTGCTGCAGTAGGATGGGTGTGATTTGATGACCAACAGAAAGTCCGAGGGTCAGATTGTTCCCATACTGGTTTTGAGGGGCTGATGTTGTCCTGGGATGGTGGAGTTATTGGCTGGAGTGAAGGGTGAGACAGAGAACCCAATAGAAATTTGACCATTCCTGTGCTTAGAGCACATTTAAATCACGTGTTTGTAAAGACTTATTAATGGTGACTGCATTGCGTTTTCTGTATTGCATCTGTCTAACCCTAGCTCTCCGTTATAATAAAAGGCACGTACTAAATAATAAACAGAAAATATCTTCGTGGAGAAAGAAGTTCAAGGTTAAACAACGCTGTGGCTTTCTCTGTAATTCTGCAGATCCAGAATGAGGAGAGTGTGGTGCTTTTTCTGGTCGCGTGGACGGTGACAGAGATCACTCGCTATTCCTTCTACACATTCAGTCTTCTCGACCACTTGCCATACTTCGTTAAATGGGCCAGGTGGCGACGATGTCTTGCAGTTTAGTTGCTCTCGGTCCTGCGCATGCGTGTTTTGTGTGCTGAGCTAACACAGAATTAAAATGTGTGTCTTAGCCCTGTGTTGCCAGGAGGCTGCTGCTTTTGAAATCAGCAGTGTTATAACTTGCATTCTAAAGGCTTAATTTAATGACCGGGCAACAATCATATTAACATATATCTTGAGTGAAAGCAATGCCAGACAAACTACGTTAGTGTCCTTAGCCTCTGAATCGGTCATTCATTTTTCCTTGAAAGCAAGATATACATCTTTGGAATTACATTAAATCAACTCTTGGCCAAAAATATGGCATTTTGTTTGATTGACTTAATTTTTTTTTTTGACAACTCACAAAGTTTTTATTCTACAAAACAAAGTTAGGAAAATAAGCTAAAACACTAAAAATAAACTTTTAAAATAGGCAAGCTTTAGTAACAAGATGCATATTAAAGAAATTATTTGAAACTTCCAGTGCATAGAAATTATTTTAACACGACAGACTTTCATTGAATTAAATACATACTGTTCTTGTAATTGCTAAAAGTGGCCCTTACATCAATCAGTTATTGATTTAAATTACTTTAATATTCCACCTAGTATCCACAAGTTTTAGTATCTTATATATACAATGTCAACTTTTTTGTGTGTGTGTAAAGTAGCAGAGACAGACATTTTAAAAAGTCACCCTTAGAGACTTCCCTGGCGGTCCAGTGGTTAAGACTCCTTGCTTCCATTGCAGGGGGCACGGGTTTGATCCCCAGTCAGGGAACTTGGGGAACTAAGATCCTACATGCTGCATGGCACGGCCAGAACAAAAACAAACAAACAAACAAAAAAGTCACCCTTATTTGAAATTGTATTGTTTGTTATGAGGACAAAATTTATATTTCAAGGGTTCTAAACATAGCCCTCCCAAAGCAACAGTTTTTAAAGCAGAAGATGTTCCGTCCTTTTTAAAGTATGCGTTCTTTGAGCAGCTGGTATTTTACAAAGTTATTATAAAAACAACTTATTATTTGTGCCCTTTGGAGAACAAATCACAAACCAGCATAGATTTGTTCATTTCATTCTCCATGTTGCACTTAGAGTTGAAATAACAATAATAACAATAACATATGCTGTGTACCTACTGCATACCTGAGATGCAGGTGTGAGTGCAACAAAATCTCTGTCCTCTCAAGATGGAAGGGACAGAAAATACAACAACTAACAGGTGTGAGAAATGCCAGGTGGTAAGAAATGCAGGGGAGCAGTTGGGTTAAGAAACGTCTATCCCATATATGTCTATGTAGATAGGTAAATTAGATAGATAGATACGGTAGATAGATAAGATAGGGAGATAGATAGATAGATATGTATCCCACATAGGTAGAATACAAGAATTTGACAGTATTTTCATTCGTTAAAATTTTTATTAAGCTACAAAAGTAATATGCTTTCACTGTGAAAAACTCTCAAATAGTTTTAGTATATAGAATAAACATGGAAAGTTCCTGTTTGTACTCCTACGTGAGCCCCACTCACTTTCCTTGGAGAGAGAAAGTTGGGAGTTTACCATCAGACTTTTTCTTAATAACAGCAATGTGAACACACAGATGTGAGTTTTTAAAAACATAAATAGGGGCTTCCCTGGTGGCGCAGTGGTTGAGAATCTGCCTGCTGATGCAGGGGACATGGGTTCGAGCCCTGGTCTGGGAGGATCCCACATGCCGCGGAGCAACTAGGCCCGTGAGCCACAACTACTGAGCCTGCGCGTCTGAAGCCTGTGCTCCGCAACGAGAGGTCATGATAGTGAGAGGCCCGCGCACCGCGATGAAGAGTGGCCCCCGCTTGCCACAACTAGAGAAAGCCCTCGCACAGAAACAAAGACCCAACAACAGCAAAAATAAATAAATTAATTAATAAACTCCTACCCCCAACATCTTCTTTAAAAAAAAACCAACAAAACATAAATAGGATACAATACTTGATTTTTGTTTATATATTGGAGATCTTTTTTTAAGTCAGTACAGATCCATTTAGATCTAGCTCTCTAACTCTTAATGCTGCATAATATTCCATAGTATGACTGACTCAGTTCTATATTGCTAGAATTTAGATTATTCCCAGTTTTCTGATGCTATAAATACGCTTTGTGATATTAAAAACAATGTAATATCCATATTTCCATTATTTTTTAAAACTCTGATATTTGTATTAATCCATAGCTAGCTTATAAAGGTAATTCATAACTAGTGTCAGACTTGTTTTTGCTCCCCTTATACAAAAGGCCTAACATTTTTTATTAATTACTCCTTTTTTAATAACTCATATTATACATGTTCAAATATAATAAATTAGTATATATAAATAACCTAAAAGAATAAAAACCTTTTAAATTGTCTATATTCCCCCTACAAAGGATTATCACTCTTAATTATACTATATACCCTTTCAAACGTTTTTATATTCTCTAGCTCTTTTTTAGATATTTGTGGCTTACCGTTTTGAATATGACAAAATACTTCAAAATTATAGTTGGAGCTTAAACGTTTCGTCTGTCATAAGAAGGTTGCACTACCATTTATAAGTGTTTGGCAAAATTGGCAGTTTGGAATGTAGCTGGATTCTAATCCCAGAATGCATCTCATGCCATTTTGAATGACCTCCGTCTTTCAGACTTCTAGCACCTTTGAAAATACTAATTCATAATATAGTCTCTTTTTATTTGCTGTATTTATAAAATTTGTTTGCGGGAGATAATGGTCTCTAATGCTTTGCCCGCCTTTTAGAATGCATTTGCATGTTTTGAATTTCTGGAAAAGTTCCAAACTCTACCATTGCATGTTTAAATTTGCTGTTAGAAATCCTTTGTCAATTGCCTTAATGTTAAACAGGTTACTATAAAATCTTTCAACTTTGAAATGCACATGTTAACATAACACATCACGTCAGTTAAGCATAATCGTGAATAATTATGTTTCATGTCAAAAATCTTAAAGATCCCAACCAGCTGTATATTTGCCAACCCCATTAAATAACCTAAAATAACATTTATATTTATGTTCCAGTGTTGAAGCTATTCTCAAGTAAAGCTTAAAAATGGCTTCTTATTTATAGAGTTGCCCTGCTGTGATGGTTTGAATATACTTTGATTCTATTTATCTGTCAGACATGTTCCTAGAAAAACCCACTGAATAGATAAATGCATAATGTTATGTTTTCATACTGATTTCCATTTTAATTTCAAAAATGCAGTCCCTTCAGAAAATTTTTGATGACAATTGGGAATCTGTAAGGAAACATCATGTCTCTTTCTTAATAAGTAGTTAAATCTGTCATGCTGCCATCAGAACTTAGAGAGTTGGTGACATAGAGCCTTTTCAAAGTGCAAGTAAAGTCAAATAAATTGTGTAATTTTTTCCCATTTCATTAAAAATAATCACGTCTTTAAGGCTTTAACCTAGTTTATACTTAGTGTGATATTTTTTCAGTTAAAGAACAATCTTGGGCTTCCCTGGTGGTGCAGTGGTTGGGAGTCCGCCTGCTGATTCAGGGGACACGGGTTTGTGCCCCGGTCCAGGAGGATCCCACATGCCACGGAGCGGCTGGGCCCATGAGCCATGGCCGCTGAGCCTGCGCGTCCGGAGCCTGTGCTCCACAACGGGAGAGGCCACAACAGTGAGAGGCCCACGTACCGCAAAAAAAAAAAATTAAAAATAAATAAACAAATAAAATAAAGAACAATCTTACCCCCCCAAAAATTATCTGAGAGTCACATAAAGTTAAAAAAAAATTTAAGAGGTTTGAATGTCTTACTTAAGAAGGGAATATAAAATGCTCAGTTATGTACTTTTAAATTGAGGTTGGAAAAAATTGATTTAAATGATACACACATAACTACCCGAGGCTGGTGAGGAAGCAGGTGGCATGCACAAGGCAAGGAGGGGACACAGAGGGACAGTGGAAGGATCATTTTCTTTCTTTACCAGTTCATCTATTCTGGCAAATAATTCTGCCCCCCTCTGTCCCCTCTTGTCCTTGCACATCCTTGGCACATAGGAATAAGGAAACTCTTAAGAAATGTCATTACCTTGGGCGCTTGAGGCTGTCCTGCGGGTCCACTAGTGGACACTTGTGCAGTGTTCCTCTAACTGTAGGCGGAAGTGATGCTGGGCCCGCTCTGTGTTGGAGGATGCTCCGCAATCCAAATGAACGAACTGTGACTTGGATTTTGACTAGAGCTCTCTCAGCTCTCTTTTAAGCAAGCTGACTATTCCTTTAATGTGCAAATTCAGGAAACGGCCTGTCTTCCTTGTTTTGTCATGAAAACAGTTTTAGGCAGTATGTTTGTTAGTAGCTACTGATGCTTCAGGTGGTTTTACCAGTTTTCTAAAATAGTCATTCTTTTAATTAGTAACCACAAAGCGTTTTCCAAATGTCTCCAAACAACGACTGTGGCAATTTCAAGATTTAGATATAAAATTAGGATCATAACTGGTCTTTTTTAAAAACACAGCATTTGATCAACAAATGACTAGCTGCAGGGGAAAAAAAAATCAGTATGATTCCAGGTGTCAAAGCAGTTACTTTTACAATGCTTCCATTTACTTTACAATACACTATAATAGTTAAAATACTCGTATACTTTATTATACTTAAAAAACTGCATCAGTCAGTCACTGACTTTAAAATGTATTGTTATTTCAGTCCTGTAAAGTAAGTTAACTTCTTACTTTATTAAGATCTTGCCACTTAAAATGGAAACTACTATAAGAAAAAAAAAAAAAAGATGATAATTAAATTAATAACCAAATGATTAAAGTGAAAACAAATTAACCTTGTTACGTGAGGTTAATATAAGTATGTATAGAAAGGAGAATTTTTAAGCTTAAATAAAGTAGTAGCAAAAGAATCATCATATAAAATCCAATCATTATTCTAGAAAATAATTGTCAGGTTTTTCTTTCTCCAGATACAATTTTTTTATCATCTTATATCCTGTTGGAGTTGCTGGTGAACTTCTTACAATATACGCTGCATTACCATATGTGAAGAAAACAGGAATGTTCTCAATAAGACTTCCCAATAAATACAATGTCTCTTTTGACTACTATTACTTTCTTCTTATAACCATGGCCTCGTATATACCATGTAAGTATGTCTCTATTAGTAGTATACTTTGATTTAGCATATGCTGTGAAAGTTTTTCAAAAGATGTCATAAGATGCCAGATTAATAAACAAGGAAAATTAATGTCTTAAAAATGCATCAAAACCTCCGTTCAGTGCCACATGTATTCATAATGTGAAATAACTGAAGGGTGAGTTGTGAGAAAAAAAGGTAAGTAAATTAACACACAAATGATTGCCTTCTCAAAATCACTTAAAAATAAGCTTAGTATGATTTATGTTTTTAAAGAAAAGATAAAGCCTGCAGTGAACTCTTTGAAAGCATTTAGAATTATGTATCTGAACATGAACATTTTATCCAAGAAAATCTGAGGTCATTTCTATTCATTAAGCACATACTTGGAAAGATCATCCAGGAGTACTTGTTAGTCTTCTGTGTGTTGCCCTGTGTACTAGAAAATAATAAAAAAGCTGCTTTTCTTAAAATATTTTGAATAACTCAGTCCACTAATTTCTCCTCACCTTTCAATAGGTGCAGTGCATTGGTGAGACTCTATTCATTTCATTTAAATACAAAGTGGTATATTTTTAGGTCAGATTTTGATAATCACTAGCAGGAAATATGAAGATAAAGCAAAGCTGTTGTTTGCCCTCCTCAATAAAGTTAGAGACTCTGGGGTCAGTGCGGGGGGAAAGAGAAATGAGAAATGTTTATAGAATCTAAAATCGACATTGACGCAATATGAAATATTTCATCTAAAGAGGATGAACATAAAATTTGGCCACTTCCTTGGGACCTCTTTTAAGTTTTTCCAAAATCAAAATTGCCTTGATGGTCATATAGTGATTTTATTCCCCTCATCTTCTCCCATCTCAGCCTGACTCTCCTCCGATTATCCACCAGGGCCAGTTCAGGAGGGCTCGGGGGTGGTGTGCCTATGACACTTGTTTCTTCCCCTGCTTTGCGCAACATCTAGTGAATGTTGGAGGTCTGGAGCAGAGCCAGACCTGTCCTATCATAGTTACAGGTTCAGGTCTTGGGTTGCCTTTTTTTCCTCACAGCCACTGAGGCATCTCTGTGGAAACCCAGGGCCCAAGAGATCATGGTTTGAAACCATCAAACCAGTAACTTGTGACTGTGCATTTTCAGGTGTCCTGTGAAGACCAGCCTTTGCCAGTAGTTGCTTCTCAGTTTAGGAGGCTGTCAGTTACCTGAGAGCCCCACCTGCTGGAGGATCAGCCAGCCAGGGGGGTGTTTTCCACCTGATTATTAGTATTAGTAGTAATAGCAACTAATTATACTTTGCTTATTAAATCCTTTGCTAATTACAAGTATAAAAGTACACTTTGAGCACTTAGTGCTCAAAAGAAGTCCTTTTAGTTCCCATTTATCAATGGGGCCATTAGAGGTTAGAGAGGTTAAGAGAATTGCTTTAAAAATCGCTCAGCTAGTGAATAAGATCAAGGTTTGAACTCAAGCCCATACTTCTACTAAACTACTCAAGATGTTATAGAAGTATTTGCAAAAGTCGGTCAGTTAGCTTTAAGTCTATATGGCCTGAATATATTTAGGCCCTTTGGTATAATAGGATGGTTACATTAATGAAGGTTGGATACCTAAATAAAAAAATAAAATCTTTTATGCATGTTGGCTCCATTTGAGCTAAGTTCAAGAAGTAGTTACCCACAGTTGCCTAAGCAAAATATTCAAAGCTTGTTTTGTCATTAGGTTCATTAGTTTTGGCTATTCTGTTCATCGTTTTCAGAGATATTTGTATACTTGTATTGTTTGTAGCTGATGTTAATTTGTTCATGCACCAACATTTACCCTATGATTTAAAGTACTGGTTCAAATTGGCTCAAAATAATTCTCCAAATTTGACAGGGTGGATGACCATTTGTCTAACTGACCTAATACATATATATTTGTGTGTGTGTACCAGACTACCCTTATGCCCAGCCAAGAGGGGCTTTTGCTCTGGGCCCAGTTTTAGATAGAGTGCCGTGTCCTGGCTCACTGCTGGTCACCACTCCACACAGGACCCCCTTCCTTCAGATCACATCCTGGAAACCCGGGACCGTGGAATTTGCAACCCAGATGGCACTGAGCGCGCATCTAGACTGCATAGCTCTCTTCCCCAGTCTGTTCTCCTGGGGGTTATAGCACCGTTACCTGTGTACACATCCCTGAGATGAGGGGGCAGCTGTTTGTGAGGGGGGTGGATGCAGCTGGGCTGTGTGGCCTTGGACATCCACACAGATGTTCACGAGACCCCTCATGGTACAGGACAGCCGATGGAATGGAGAGAAGGGGCCAGGTGGGGCAGCTTTCCTTGTGCAGCACTGTTCTGGCACAGTGTTCCGAAGAGTTATAGAATTCTAAATTCAGACATGGCCTTCCAGGTCATTATGAAGAGATATTTATCAAAATATTTAAGTTTGCTGAAAAGACTGACAGTTGATGGCATTAAAATATTTAGGCATATGGTATGTGGCCCTGAGCCCTGTAAATATTAGGGGGTAGTAGCAACTGTATATGATGTGCTTGCTTTCAAAGGCCGCCATGTTTAAGAGGTTTCAAGTGTAAAGGATTTCCAACCATAGCTTACCTTCTCTGTTTTCTTTTTTCAATTAAGTGTTTCCACAACTCTACTTTCATATGTTACGTCAGAGAAGAAAGGTGCTTCACGGAGAGGTGATTGTCGAAAAGGATGATTAAATGATCCCTACAACAAGGTGCCTTTTCCAGAATAACCAGGATTACTTGAATCCAAGTTTTAATAATAAGAATAAACAGCTTCATGAAATATTGAGGATTGTGTTGTTTCTTAAACTATAACTTGGGACACGTGGTATTTGCCAATATTTGTCTTCAGATTGTGCCAGGTCCATTTTCTCCAAGAACTATGCAAGTATTTATTATCGACTCCTGGGTAGGTGATGATCATAAAAAGAAATAATTGGGTGTATTACCTGGAAAAAAAAAAACTTCTGTTAGTTTTTGAACTAAAAATAAGTTTTACTAAATTTTTTTGCAACATATGTTCAAAGCTTTTGAAATCAATATTTAGAAATTAGTTTAGTGATTTAATATTATGATGCCTGCCAGTGATGTTTACGTGATATTTATAAATGAAACTAAATACAGAATTATAATAACTGTTAATAATGTATTAGCATTTCTTGAACCCAAGGTCTATTTCTCTCAAGTTATAAGGTAGCATTTTTGATTAATAACAGTTTTTGGAAACATAGACATAGTCTGCTATGGTAAATCTTTTGATCTAGATAAAGTAGTCATATAAAAAGCCCAAAATATTCAAGTAGGTGTCACAGTTGGAAAATATTCTTTGGAAATATGTTTAGGCCACTGAAATTATACTCCTAAGCAAGTTTATTTTTATTTGAATTAACTACTCAAGGTCAAGCTTTTCAATTGTAAGGATTTTAAGGGATTAGAAAGAATGTATGTATATACTTGGCCTCACTTGTAAAAAAACATAATAACATTGAATCTGATGGTAACACTGTGTCTGTTACATTCAGAACTCTGGCTGAAAAAGACTGCCCTATACCGTGGAATCATCTAATAAAAAATCATCTTGTGACAATCCCTTTGTGGTACTTAGGTAACAAAACGTTTTAGGGTATGATCTGAAATAGATTCATTTTATTCTGAATTCCACTGAATAGCAAAAATCTTATGGTAAAGCTTCTGTCCACGGGTTGAATAGAAAGATACACTGAAGAAAATCTAATAATGCTTTAGTTCTAAAAATGTTTTAACTCTTAAAAATGTCCTTAAAAAATTTCCCCCTTATATTAAGGTATGCTGCTTTCCTGGCCTGTTTTAGAGACACTATTAAATGTGTGCCTTTAAAAGAAAAGGAACTTTTGGCCTGCTATAGATATGTAGGTGTAATTTTGGCTTTAATTGTTCTGTATTCTTTGCATTTACAATCAGCATGTAACTTTACACTTTTCAGAATTGCTTGTTTTGTGTTACTACCTCCTTTTCAAATGATTTCATGTGGAGATTTGTAGTGCAGAATAGTTTTGCAAACGTACATTTTAGATAACTTGATTTTTAAAAAGGTGCTATTTCTCTTATTATGTTACATTTTAATATTTCCTTTGCAGGATTAGGTTACTAATTCTCAAAAACGCTGATGTTCATTCTGCGTTTACATGGCTTTGATCGTTTTCATCTTGAATTTTTATACGGAAGAAATTTTCAGGGACTTTTTCCTTTTGGTAACATAGTATAAGAAGCTCACATATTTATCTTGTTAGATGCCGGTCTTATGAAAAATATTTTCAATCCTTTTCCTAAAATTTGCATTAATTCAACTTGTACTCCCTACCAGCAGCTGTAATTCTTTTCTTTTCCCTTAAGTGATGGAATATCTTGAAGTAGGAATTGTGATCAACTTTAATAAAAATGAAATACGTCAAACTATTCAGGGACTATATTAATATACTCAGTGCATGCCGAAACTTTAGACTTAGTTTATCTTTTTTTTTTTTTTTTTAAAGAAGATGTTGGGGGTTGGAGTTTATTAATTTATTTATTTTTGCTGTATTGGGTCTTCGTTTCTGTGCGAGGGCTTTCTCTAGTTGTGGCAAGCGGGGGCCACTCTTCATCGCGGTGCGCGGGCCTCTCACTATCATGACCTCTTGTTGCGGAGCACAGGCTCCAGACGCGCAGGCTCAGTAGTTGTGGCTCACGGGCCTAGTTGCTCCGTGGCATGTGGGATCCTCCCAGACCAGGGCTCGAACCTGTGTCCTCTGCATTAGCAGGCAGATTCTCAACCACTGCGCCACCAGGGAAACCCCTAGATTTAGTTTATCTTCAGGATCTTTTATTTCAACAAATTCTAAGCTGTCTTTTGTGTAGAAAATAAAGTGCTTAAATGGTAGTTTCATTTTAAAAAGAGAGTATTTGAAAGTCCTTTGCACTTGTCTGCTGTGACAACATTTTCTTTTGAAAATCTCCCAAAAGCGTTCCTTTGAGTAGGCAAGTCAGGCTTGAATCAAATAGACCTTGAGGGCTTCCCTGGTGGTGCAGTGGTTAAAGAATCTGCCTGCCAGTGCAGGGGACACGGGTTTGAGCCCTGGTCCGGGAGGATCCCACATGCCACGGAGCAGCTAAAGTCGTGCGCCACAACTACTGAAGCCCGCATGCCTGGAGCCCGTGCTCCGCAACAAGAGAAGCCACCGCAGTGAGGAGCCCACGCACTGCAACGAAGAGTAGCCCCCGCTCGACGCAACTAGAGAAAACCTGTGCGCAGCAACGAAGACCCAATACCCTGTAACGCCTATATGGGAAAAGAATCTAAAAAAGTGGATATATGTGTATGTATAACTGCATCACTTTGCTGTACACCTGAAACTAACACAACACTGTAAATCAACTATACTCCAATAGAAAAATAAAAATACATTTTATTTTTTGATTTAGGATAGTGTCTTACCCCTAGATTTTTAAATGCAGTTGTTCTTAAATCCACTTAACGCTTTGTGGGTTTTACTTTTTAGGATAAAGACTAGAAAAATGGGTTTCAGATCACAGCTTTTATAAGAGTGATCCTAGGACCCCAGAGTCCCTCCCTTGGAGGCTTTGCATCAGTGGCTGTAGGGCTGAGGAATCTACATTTCTAGCAAGGTGCTGGGTAGTTTGATGCGGGCAGTTGAGTTTCCACCACCCCTTTAAGAAACACTGCCACAGAGAAATATCAGGGGGCGGAGGGAGGTGACTTCTTACAAATGCCATATTCCGTGTACTTAATAAAACAGAAAAAAATCAGCATTCCATGTTCTATTGTCTCTAACCAAAATGAACACCATAGCTTTAAGTTTATACAAATGAAAAACTCGATATTTGCGTAGGGTGAAGTAGTAAGACATTTTGTATGTGCTCTTTAAAGCATATGTTATTCTATAGCCATGTAATTGATCTGTCCATTCACTTAAGTAGTGTAGGGCAATAAGACAGAGAACAGTAGTAAAATCCAGAGCAATAATCAGGTTTTTTTCTTGTACTGAATTTAATGATATGAAATAAATGGACATCATAGTTTCAGTAGTTAAAAACTATGCTAGGGCTTCCCTGGTGGCACAGTGGTTGAGAGTCCGCCTGCCGATGCAGGGGACACGGGTTCGTGCCCCGGTCCGGGAAGATCCCACATGCCGCGGAGCGGCTGGGCCCGTGAGCCATGGCCGCTGAGCCTGCGCGTCCGGAGCCTGTGCTCCGCAACGGGAGAGGCCACAGCAGTGAGAGGCCCGCGTACTGCAAAAAAAAAAAAAAAACTATGCTAAATGATTTTAGTTCAATAGTATTGTTCATTGAACAGAACTTCTAGTCTTTTGTTTTTTGGTGAATAACCTAAACACACACACACACACACACACACACAAGCCTCTTAGGAATATATTCAGGATTGTGAAAAATGTATATGTTCCTGTTTTTGAGAAATATGCACAACAGAAAGTACTTACAATTTGCCTGAGTGATTTATGACTTAATTATCAGTTGACTAAAATAGATTTGTGGCTCTAGCTGTGTATGTTCAGGAGCTAGTTTTATTGAGTATACGCTAACTGAACTTTATTAAAACCTTTACAACAGAAATTAATCTTAAGAACTGAGGAAATGGAAAGATTAATTTACATTAAATGTACTCAAGAAGAAAAAAAATGACTTAGTTTTCAGCTGGGAGAATGTTGATATTTGAGCATCAAATTTTTTTTTCAAAGCTACAACTTTGTGACTTGTATGCATAAGCATTTACTCTAAGATTAGGTATTACTTTTTTGTTTCAGTTCCAAAATCAACATATATGGGATAATTTATATAGAAACTGATTTTGTAGCATTAAAAATGTATCACATTTTAGGGGCTTCCCTAGTGGTGCAGTGGTTAAGAATCCTTCTGTCAGTGCAGGGGACATGGGTTCGAGCCCTGGTCCGGGGAGATCCCACATGCCGCAGAGCAACTGGGCCCTTGCGCCACAACTACTGAGCCTGTGCTCTAGAGCCCGCGAGCCGCAACTACTGAGCCCGAGTACCACAGCTACTGAGCCCGTGTGCCTAGAGCCCGTGCTCCACAACAAGAGAAGCTACCGCAATGAGAAGCCCATGCACCGCAACAAAGAGTGGTCCCCACTCTCCGGAACTAAAGAAAGCCCTCGCACAGCAACGAAGACCCAATACAGCCAAAACTAAAAACAAATAAATAAATAAATTTTAAAAAAATGTATCACATTTTAAAAATGGAAATTAAAATTTCAGAAAGTTCAAAATTTGAGGATTTTTTTTTTTTTGCAGAAGAGTTGATACTATCTGTACTAGGTAGTATGAACTAACAGTGTGATAGCAAAAGTTAGGTATGAGCATGGCTAGTGAAAAAGGTCTTTAAAAACAGGTTTTAAAAATGTTGGTTATCTCATAGGCTGTACATGTTCATAGTTACAAAGCATTTTTGGCTCTGAAAAGTTCCTAATTATTATTATGCTTATGGAATTGATCTGCTTTATGTAAATGCATTCAGATAGTTTTTGAAGAAGTGGGTTTTTTTTGTTTTTTTGTTTTGTTTTTTTTGCGGTACGCGGGTCTCTCACTGTTGTGGCCGCTCCCGTTGCGGAGCACAGGCTCCGGACGCGCAGGCTCAGCGGCCATGGCTCACAGGCCTAGCCGCTCGGTGGCATGTGGGATCTTCCCGGACCGGGGCACGAACCCGTATCCCCTGCATTGGCAGGCAGACTTCCAACCACTGCGCCACCAGGGAAGCCCTGAAGAAGTGTTTAAAAATATTTTAGATGCATATATACCTTGTGAACACTCGAGTTTGCTTATTTTTTTAATTAAAAATTTTTTAATTTTTTTATTGAAGTATAGTTGATTTACAATGTTGTGTTAGTTTCAGGTGTATAGCACAGTGATTCAGATATATATATCTTTGTCAGATTCTTTTCCCTTATAGGTTATTACAAAGTATTGAGTATAGTTCCCTGTGCTGTACAGTAGGTCCTTGTTGGTTATCTATTTTATATATAGTAGCGGAGTTTGCTTATTTTAAAATACGTGTTTCATTCAGTAAACATTAAAAGAAGAAAAGTCATTGCCACATTCATTTTAAACTTTTATGAAATTAAGGCTGAGTTGTTTTAGTACTAATTCTAGCCTTGTAGTGAATGAAATGGATTAATTTAAAGCTATAAATATTTCTTTAGGGGTAAAATGTACATAGATTTATTTCTTGACAAATATTAACAAAATAAAATTATAAACAGTACTGTAGGTTATTTTTACTAGATTCTGATGGCAGGTATTTTTAAATTCATCAGCCACTTTCAGTGAAAGAATGGTGACACTTGTAACAGCTAAGAACTGGGACCTGGGAGTGAGACCTGTGCTAGATTTGGGGGGAAGTACTTAATTTTCTGAAGATTCTGAGTCCTCATCCATAAAATGGGGTAAGGAATTGTCTGAGTTGCAAATGAGATAACATCTATAACCGTGTAGCACAGAGCTTGGCAAATAGACGTAATCAATTAATGACGATTTGCTTTTAATGGTTTTGTAACATTTATATCGTGCCAGGTGAAATTTCTGAAGTCATATCAAACCCATTTACTTCTGGGGTAGAATTTAATGTCACTTCCAGAGAATTGTTTTGGTGGAATTTTCTTTTCCTATACTTTTTCTGTTTTTATCGATTTGAACGATGGCTTCGATTTAGCTATTTTTCTTATCTTGAATTAGAAGGAGAAAGCTATAATTTCATTTAGTAGGGGAACAGTGGAGAGGAGCTACCTAGGCGTTGGTCTCTTTTAGGATGTAAGTGGTATCCCGATTGACAAGACTTTTGATAGTGAATATTTCAAATAAGGCAGAAGCTGTAGTGAGATATTTTCCAGCCAGCCTGGCCCCCTGGCAGTGCTCACAGGAGTGGGGCGCGGGCTTTGATTCACTGACAGGAGTCCCTGGGCTGAAAGAACTATCTTTACAACAGAAGATCTTTTTAGAGAATTCTATTATGTCAGCGTATTATTAATAACTTGTATTAATAGAAGAATATAAAAGTGTTACAGGTTTCTCCAATGAAGAGTTTCTTGATCAGAATGGGATGAAATAATTTTGCTCCGAAACGCCTCGTTAATCTGCCATTGTTAGCAATAAGATGATTCTCCAAAAACCTTAAGCTCATCATAAGTCCCCATTTTAAAAAATTAGATATAAATCTCTGACATCCTAAATGGTGTGCAAAATCTAGATGGTAAATCATCTTCTCTCGTGTCTAATCTGAAGAGCTAGGTGACCACATTGGTCAGAGTTGACCGAAGGCATATGGTCCAGCTGTTACGGTTTCAGATGACTCAAGTTCACGGGTTTTGGAGGGAACATTGCAGCTTCTACTGGCTGTTGAGAAAGGTCAAAATTCAAACAATACAGAATGACCTAGAATAAAAAAGTGTAAGTTTCTCTTCACTTTTTCCCTTTGTTCCAATACTTCAGGCATTAATAACAGTTTCGTATCTTTTTAGACCCTTAAAAAACACACATTTATTCTTTCTCTTCCCCTTTACACACACACACACACACACACACACAAATTGTTACATAAATGGAAATAATCTAAACATGTATTATTTTGCTTGCATGTCTTGGAGATTTCATGTGTGTGCATATGTATGTGTGCATGCTACTTCTTAATATGTATTTCTCCATTGATGGACATTTTTGTCGATAATCTATAATCATTGATAGGTACACGAAAATAACATGAGACGGTAATGCTGACAATCGTAGTATCAATATATAACATTTACTGATATTTATTGTGTACCAGGCCATGTGTTAATTTATCTCACTTAACAACCAAATGAGGTACACATATTATAATAAATATTTTACCATCGAAGGATCAAGCTCAGAGAGGTTAAGGAACAGCCCCAAGTACTTTTAGACCTTTTTACGGATGTACACATGTAAGAGAGATTCCTAGGTGTAAAATTGTTAGGTTAAAGAGGACACCCGTTTTAAATTCTGATGGATACTACTGAATCGTGTTCCAAAAAACCTATGTCAGTTTAATCCCAACAGCAAGGTATGGGAGCACATATTTCTTCATATTCTTACGCTAAACAGTGTAAATCTTTTCATTTTTTTCCCTTTTATATTTACTTGATTATTTCAGTTGAACGTATCTTCAGATCTTTATTGGTTATTTGTATTTTTTTCTGTGAATTGTCCTTCCATATTGTTTGCCCACTCTTCTTTTGAATTGGTAGTCTTTTTTATTGCTATGGAACAGCATGTATGTTATGTACACGCCTTCTTTGTCACATGTGTTTCTGTCTATGGTGTGCTCATAATTAACTTGTTTATGATGGCTTCTGTCTTATAGGAGATTTCAGTTTTTATGTACAAAATCTGCCAATATTTTCCCTGGTTTTATGTTTTGCTTAAAAAGACCTAGACATCTCAAAACCTTAAGTACAATTTCTTATTCTTCTACGGCCTGTGTAACTTCCTTTCCATTTGAAATTTTGAGTGTTCTGCTGTAGGGTAGGGTAAGAATCTAATAATTGTGCTTTTACCCGCATGAACCTCAACTTGTAACAGCATTCACTGAACAAGACCTTCCTTCTCACCGAAGCGGGGTGCGGCCTGTGTCAGTGTCAGGGGAACGTTTCATTTCCGCGTGATCTGAGTTTACGATACTGTCGTGAGACAGAGGAAGAGACTCTTGGCCTCGTCACACGTGGAGGTGATTTTTGTGTTGCAGTTCCCATCCTTTCCTCTATTTTTGTCTCCGTGTCTCTTCCAGTACAACCATGGGTCTGTTTTCACTCTGAGATTGGAATATGTGTTTGGCGGAGGTGTGTTTCGTGTCTCAGCCCATCAGTGACGGTGCTGTGGCCCAGAAATGCCCGGGGCACTCACCTTGGCCCGTGCCACCTGTGGGAGCCCCACAGACACTCCACTGGCTGCAGCCCATCTTGTGATGGCGTGGCCAGCCCAGCCCTCGTGGTTCTCGTTATGGTTACCAAAGGCACCTCAACAGCCATCAGGGAACTTTGGTAAAACAAGATTCATGACTCACAGGTCCTGGAGGGTCACAAGGACACATCCCAGGGCCACACGGCAAGGTTGTGGGGAGAGAAAGAGAGCAAATTTGGGTTCTGCCTTTACGGGGGGAAAAGCGAGGTCACTCAAGTGCTCAGTTATCTAGGTCACCCAGGGCTTTCGAAAAGGGGAGCTTCACGGATGCAGGGGGGCCTGACTTCATCCAGTCGTGTTTCTGGCACTGTGTGTATTCGAGATAGATGACTTTGAAGTAGATGCTTCAGCTATCAGAAGCTTAAGGTCAGGTACCTACATGACAATCAAAAACGCCGTACCCTACAAGATGAAATAGGAAAAATCCATTATGATCTGATTTTGCTTATTTTTTCCCCTTGTAAGGGCAGGCCTCTGTTAGAAGTGGTGTTTTGGGGGGCCATTTATGCATCTAGAGAGGAAAGAGCCACCTAGGTTCTAAAATCTCTTACCTTTGTGTAGGCGGTCTAGAAATCCTGTAGTGGGACAAACAATTTTAATCTGGAAATAGCCATATGGTAGAAGATTTTCTTTTTTCTTAAAGAATAAGGTTTAAAAATCGAGTTCCCTCCATGTAAAAATCCCCAAGATATTTTGCTAATGTGGGAAAAAGCAAGGGGGTGGACTAGTGTGTGTAAGGTGCATGTTTTTTTTAAAAAGTGGGAAGAGGAGAAACATCTTATATTTGTATGTATATACAGAAACACTAGAAAGATATCTAATAAAATACAGATGGTTTTTACCCATTGGCGACAGAGATGGGGGTGGAACTGGCCAGGTGTGGAAAAAACCTGAGAGGAGACTTCTTGCTGGTGACAATTTTAAACTTTCTAGTTTGTGAGCCACGTGAAAGTATTACCCGTTTTTTGTTTTTTTTTTAACAAGGAGTGGTCAGTAGTGAAATGCAGCAGGAATTTCAGTAAGGCGAGAATGGGAAGTGTCTATCGTGTTTCCCAATGATTTGTTAAATTATGAACTTTACCAGAACAGGTTCGTGGGTATGTGAGTGGCTGAAGCAAGACTGCGTGCAGTGAATTGAAATGTGGATGAGAAGCATTTTTATTGTATATTACTGAGTGAAGAAACCACCCCAGGACTTCCCTGGCAGTCCAGTGGTTAGGACTCAGCACTTTCACTGCCGAGGGCCCGGGTTCAATCCCTGATCAGGGAACTGAGATCCAGCAAGCTTTGCAGCATGGCCAAAAAAGAAAAAAAAGAAAGAAAAAGAAACCACCCAAAACGTAGTGGCTTAAAACAAGTCATTTTACTCTCCCACCGGCCTGAGTTGACTGGGCTCAGCTGGGCAGTTTCTTTACTCCATGTGATGTCAGCTGAGGCTGGAGTCACCTGGGTACTCAACTGGGTCAGAGCATCCATGATGACTTGCACGTGTGGCTGTCACCTGGGAGCTGAGCTGGGGCTCTTAACTGGCTTTCCTGGGTACGGACTTTCAGTCTGGCCTTGGCTTCTCCAGGGTAGCTGGGTGCAGAGAGGCTGCATACCCAGAGCAAGGAGGGGACGCTGTTTTCATAAAGGTGAGACTGAGAACTGGTCCAGCATCACTTGCAGCCCATTCTGTTGTTCAGGCAGACCTAGGGCCAGCCCAGAGTCAAGGGGAGGGGACATGAAGCCACCTCGAATGGGGAGAGTGACAAATCATTTATGTCCATCTTTAAGCAGTCGCAGGAAGCCTTTGCCAGAAATTAATTACAACTGAAACATCCCCTGCACAACTCATATTAAAAAAGTCCTAGCTGAGAGAATTACAAACTTATTTGCAGAAAATTTTAAGATTATGACTAACAAAAAATCTGCATGCCCACCCCCTGTGGAACAAGGAGGAATGTAACAGGCAACTTAGTCCAAAATGTTTGGGTAGCTTGAAAAATTGTGTTTAGTGAGTTTTGCTTTGGAATAATGCCCTCTGCTTACCTTGACGGAAACAATAAACCATCACAGGCAATCTGCTTGTGCATTTCTCTCAGAGTATGGAAAATATCCTCTACATTACCTATGTGAAGAGCATTAAAGATTTTTTTTCCAAATCCTAGTGCTAGGAAATCTTTACTTTCTGTGAAGAACTGATACGATTGTTTCTTATAGTCAATGCAAAACTGATTATAAAGAACATCCAAAAAATTTACAGGTCCAATTTAATAATACTGTAGTGTACAACCTGCATAAATTTGTGTTAACTACACCTTAGTGATGATTTTCTATACCAGCTAGATGTTCCATGAGGTGAATTGCTATCTATTTCTACTTTTCCAGTTTAATGTATGGTCCTTATAAATCTTCTAAAATCTTTTGTAAAATAAAATAGAGAGCACATGAATGAATAAAGGGAACAACGACAAAAACATTGTTAGGTGGATAGAGATAAGACATCTTAAATTTATACCCTTATGACTGAAAGCCAGAGTTTGTTTAGTAGGAAGGCTAGAACAGAAGAACATTGAGTCTCTAAGCACCTGAAGAAATCTTAGAGGAATTAGAAGGGGGATGCTGGAGGTCCCAAAGATACTTCATCTCTCAAAAACTCTTGGTTAGAGCTACCCTGTTCTTTAAATTGAGAAAAAGAGGGATTTTCTTAATCCAGTACCTAGTACCTACAAAGAGCCTACAGCAGACATACTGAAGGGTGATCTAGTGAATGTTTTCCTTGTAACAGGACACGTATGTCCGCTATTACATTTTCAATTCAGCTTTGTTCTGGAGGTCCTGCCTAGTAAAATAAGGGGAGTAAAAGTATGAGGAGGAAGGAGACAAAGCTGTCGTTCTTCACCGATGATACTGCAGAAACTAAAGCAGCCAATGAAGTATTCCTGGTTATCAGGAACAGAGGAGAACGAGAGCTGGGAAAAAGATTGCAGAACTAAAAATGTAAGTGACAAAACAAAAGGGGACATACTGGCTTGTAATGGAGGCTTGTAGCCATCTCCCAAATCTGTTCTCTTTTATGGTAATTGAACCCTTGACTTACAACTTGCCACGGAGAATAAGGGTATTGCCCAGGGTCTCTTACAGCTAGGTGAGCCTGTATGACTAAGTTCTAGTCACACTAGCATGTGATGAGAAGTGGCACATGCGGCTTCCAGTAAGCATGCTCTTACTGGAATGTGGATGCAGTGGCAGCCATCCGTTTTGGAGCATGATGCATCTTGGAACTCCCTAGGAATAGCAGAGCAATAGGAAAAAGGAACATGGATCTCTCCCATCACGGAGCAGCCATAGGGCCGCTGGATACAGCTGTGCAGTTGGACATGACATTAGTGGGTACACGTCGCAGAGACCACAGTGTGAATATGACCCCGTAGAGTGGTGCAACAGACATCAGGAAAAATGAGTATCCTGCACAACCATACACAGTATCCCAGCGTCACCCGCTCCAGGTAGGGCTACCCCGAGGAGTAAGTCTTGGGAAGCTTACACCTAGACTATTTCAAATACTGTTACTTTGGATCTCTGCTACAGGTGCTGAACCTCCGTTACAGTTCATACAAGATTCTAAATTGGGAATAGGGTGTAGTGTCCTTTAGCAAAGAAAGGAAGTCAAACAGAGTAGTAGCCAAGGGGCAAGATGAATTTCACATATGTTGAGTGAATGCTCTGTGCAAAGATCTACGGTAAGAGCTGGTGGAAGATACGTGAAGGACAGTTCCTGTCCTCCAGGAACTTAAAGTCTAGTGAGGAAAAACCCATCTATAAACTTCAATAACTTTCGGGAATATAACCCTCAAGGGATTTATAGTCTAGTAAAGAAAAATATATTTATACCAGTAATTTTAATACATGGCAATGAAGTGTGGCTCTGAGGCAGCAATCGAGTAGGAAAAGACATTTATACCAATAATATTAAGTGGGTACTGGAGGCATCCCTGATGTTAAGCAGAGTATAATTAGCTAGCCCCAAGTTTCCAAATCACAACGTTCATCAGTTTTCCCTTCAGATAGCCTTAAGTTATGAGACACAGTACTAATTTTTCTATTTCAGTGCCCTAAGACATCTGGCTTTCTGCAGCACGTAAGCAGTTTGCCTAGTGTATTTTAAAGAATTCTTCTTAGTAAAAGAAAGAGAAAAAAATCAATATTTTTTTTATTTGCACACAGATGAAAACATGGTTGGCCTCAAAGGAAAAAAAATCTAATTTATTTTACAGTGGTTTCTAAATATTACTCCAGAGAGACTTATATTTATGGAGAGTATCAATATGACCTTTAAGAAACTTACATTATTTTGGTGGTGTTGTTCTAAACAGACTATGATAATAATAATATCCAATAAAAGAAAATGAATTTGAAAAATAACGTGTGTGTGTACTGGTTATGTGTGGGCGGGGACCAACCACAAGTTCTGCAAGTCTTTTCTCAATATTAAGACTGTTGTCGCTGGAGTAGCAATTTGCTGTTTCAGCCCACCATGGATATTTATTAAGGATCTATTCTGAGCAGTGCTCTGCTGGGCTCTGTGGAAATGTGGTTAATAAAACAAATTCTGCATTCTCATACAGTAGGCCGCTGCCCAAAAGGAGGTATAGAAACACATACTCATAAATAACCAATACAGAGTACTAGGTAGAGGCCCAAGGAAGTGCGAGTATGTTGGGGAGGAAACTTCTTTTGTATTAAAAAAATTGATTTACAGAAAGGGGTGGTAGGTGGAATTTGCCTCTCAGGGTCAGGTTTGCTGACCCTGTTCTAGAAGAAGAGAGACTACAGGTGAGGATCTTCTCTTTTGGATGACAAAGGACAACCTTAGGTCGGATCCTTTTCTTCCCTGGGTAGCTCCGTTTGTTCTTCTAAGACAGTATGTCCCCTTAGAGTACATTCCCAGCCTAAAAGTCATCGCCATGGGAATATGGGCTGTGATCATCTGTTATAGCTATTTTGGTCCATGAAAAAGGGGTCATGGAATCTATTTCTTTGCCTGTATTGGAGATATGGTAAGGAAAGAGTCCATGGTCTCATTTTCCAGCTGTTGGCCCGTCTGGCAGGAAGCTCGCTGGTCAGCATCTCAGAGTCTAAGAGCAAATCTTCAACCACATTTCTATGTACCGGGGGAAAGATGAATTCTTGCTGGGTGAAGCTTAAAGGACTTCATTGGAATGATGGGCATTAAGGATTGGAAACATTCCAATACGCAGAGTTAGAAGTGAGTTTGGGGCTGGGGCAGGTTTGGAAAGAGGGAGGGGGTAGTGCAAACCTATAAAACTAAGAGGCCAGAGCATATACAACAGAACCAACAGGCACACGGTGGGCTACGTAATAAGACGCACGGCTAAAAGGTCCGTTGTGTGGATTCTTGCCCCGTGGAGAGTCATGGTCTTTATTCAGCAGGCAAAGGCCATCAGAGATTTTTGAACGTGGTGTTGACAATTCCACCTGTACTTCCTCATCGTGGGAGGAGCTGGAGGCATCAAAGATCGAAGGCTAGAGACCAATTAGGAGGCTGCTGTATTATTCCAAGCAAGAAATACTGAGAGACTTGACTGAGGGAACATGAGAGAAAAAGCGAAGGTGGATGAGACATTGGAGACCTTGTCAAGAATGAAGCTCCAGGGTTTGGTGTCTGGGGAGAGATGGAAGAGGAAAAAGTACACCCTCAAACGGTCCTCTAAGTTTTAAGCATGTAAGTTATAAATATGATCTTATCACCTAACAGAAAAATAAAACACAGTAAGCATTGTTTATATTTCTCCCAAAGATACACATTAACGGAATCCCACATATCGGTAAATGGCAGGTCCGTTTTCCTCACCTTGCAGTCGTCATCAGCATAATATTTTCACTCGTAACTCACAGCTTGTTGCCTTAACCTTCAAAGTATATCCAGAATGCAAACATTTCCCATCTCCACTGCTGATACCATCTTGGGGTTGGCTGCCATTTTCTCTTGCCTATGTCATTACTGTAGTCTCCTGGCTATGTTCCCCAGTTCAGCCCTGGCTCCCTGTCATCTGCTCTTAACACAGCAGTCACTTATCTTTTTATAATTTAATTTTTATTTTATATTGGAGTATAGTTGATTTACAATGTTGTGTTAGTTTCAGGTGCACAGCAAAGTGGTGCAGTTATACATATGCATATACCCATTCTTTTTCAGATTCTTTCCCACCTAGGTTATTAGCAGTCAGTCATCTTTAAAACAAAAGTAGGATCACGTCATCCCTCTTCTCAAAATCTTCCAGTAATTCCCCACTTTGCTTAGAGTAAAAGCAGACCTTCTAACCATAGCCTACAAACCCTCCGTAACCTGCTGCCTCACTTTCTTTTGCTACTTCGCTCTGGCCAGATCTGACACCTTGCTGTGCCTGTAAAATGCCATCCAGTCTCCTTTCTCAGGGCCACTGCACTTGCTGTTACCCTTCCCTTTAGGCTTTTGTCACTTTGCCAGAGCAGCCGTCCCTGACGACCATACGGTGTAGCAACCCTATTCCCTCCACCGCATTCTCCAGCCACTAGACTCCAACTTAGTTTTTTTCCGTAACTCTTGACAAAATATGTATCTATATAGTTTGTGTCTCTCCCTCATATGGACTGTAAACTCAACGTGGGCATGATTAGTCTTTTTCTTTTCTTTCGTTACTGCATTTCCAACACCCAGAGCAACTTGGCATAGAGCAAATATTGAAATATTTATTGAATTAATGGAGTCTGTCAACAGAAGGCTGAATTCCACAAGTGCATACTAGATGTTCCCGTCGGGTTTTTTAAAATTTATTTTATTGAAGTATAGTTGATTTACAATGTTGTGTTAATTTCTGGTGTACAGCAAAGTGATTCAGATATCTATATCCATATCTATATCTATTCTTTTTCATACTCTTTTCCATATGGTTTATCACAGGATATTGGTTATAGTTCCCTGTGCTCTACAGTAGGACCTTGTTGTTTATCCATTCTCTATATAATATTTTGCATCTGCTCATCCCACACTCCCAATCCATCCTCCCCCTCCCCTGCCCCCTTGGCGACCACAAATCTGTGCTCTATGTCTGTGAGTCTGTTTCTGTTCTGTAGATATGTTCATTTGTGTCATATTTTAGATTCCTCATATAAGTGATATCATATGGTGTTTGTCTTTCTCTTTCTGACTTACTTCACTTAGTATGATCATCTCTAGGTCCACCCATGTTGCTGCAAATGGCATTATTTCATTCTTTTTTATGGCTGAGTAGTAGTTCATTGTATATATGTACCACATCTTTATCCATTCATCTGTCGATGGACACTTAGGTTGTTTCCACGTCTTGGCTATTGTGAATAGAGCTGCAGTGAACGTAGGGGTTAGATACTCCCATTGCTAACACGTACCTTTAACATAGCATCTGATGTGTTAAGAGAAGCACCTCATTAGAAATTTCTGGTAAACTACTTCTGGTAAATTGTAATTGCAAAAAAAAGCCTAGTCTTAACAAATCCAAAATCTACAACATCTTGGTAACCATGCTGCCTCACTGAGTTCTAGCAAACGAAAAAGCTCTGAGGTGTGGGCTTAGGTTAATGAGTGATCTCGCATCATTTTTCAAAACAGCTCTAATCTTCAGAATTCACTCAAGCAATCATATAACAAAATTCCTTAAACAACTATCTATATACCAGCACCGTGCTCTGGGCATGGAAAGATAGAAGGTTGTTCCTACCCTCAAGGGCCTTACAGGCTGTGAAATAAAAGAAAAAACAGGTCAGCCTGCAACTAAAAATGCATGTGTCAAGTGCTTTGTGGGGTGAGGGGTAGCACAGAAGAGGGGCAGCTAACCCAGGAAACAGTCTGCAGAGGAGGCCAGGCTGGGGCTGGATTAGGCGGATTTCATGTAAATGGAAAAGACAGAACGGGGTGTCCTAGGCAGAGGCGACTGCAGCCTCAAGCATGCAGTGCTGGGGGAGTTTGAGAAACTCCAAGTACTTCTGTGCGGCTGGTACACAGGTATCTTCTGAGAGGTGATGAACATGAGGATGGAGGTGTAGGAAGAGCCTAGATTATGAAATAGAAGGAGACACAAGACACATGTACGATGGTCATTCTGATCGGGGCACCTCGTGATAGAAAGGGGACCTGTAGGGAGGAGGGGGTCAGACAATGCATACATGCTGTTGTATTAAAGTTTATATTTAATTCCGGGTGTTGTTTAATAGTACTTTCTCTAAAAAAGCTCTCAAGTATTATACAGTAAGTGTAAGAATAAATAACACTTTGGTTCTGATCACACATCAGTTTTGATTAATTGAATTGATAAGTTCATTACAGACGGAAAGTTACACACTTCTGTTTTATTTGTATCAGGTAAAGTTAATGGTACAATTTGTGATTTTTTAAGATTTCGAAAGTATTTCCCTTTTCTCTTTGAGAGTTCCTATTTCTGAGACTGTACTCCTGTTTCAAGGCACTTAAATCATTTTGTCAGCTCAAGAAGGCCCTTCCACTGTCTGAGGGCAAACAGCCTTGAACTACAACTGCAAGATTTTTAGAGAAAATTCCCAGCCTTTGGAGCAGGTGCGGCAATCTCTCATGTTCTACCAACTAATTGATGGCTAGTGGCTGCCGGGGTTCTGTGCCGGGCACTCAGAATCGTGCCAAGATCATGAGTGATGTCTGCACGGGCAGGAGACGGCCAGTGGTGGCATGTGTCTCTAAGTGTTACCACCCCTGCTGAGGAGAATATACTCTGACAATTCAATCTGGTGGCAGTGCTAAGAAATCAGACCACTCTTTTTAGCCTTCTCTCCAAAGCCTTTGAACCCTCGGAATTTTCTGAACCACGTTGACTTTTAAACTCTTTGAACCATAAGAGACACAGGGACATGAAGTAACTTGCCCAAGGTCACCCAGCTGACAGTTGGTAGATCCATGATATAAAAGCAATCTGTTTGACTCCAAAGATCATGTCCCTCTCTTCTTTCCTTTTTTTATATTATGGATCTACCAACTATGAGCTGGGTGACGTTGGGCAAGTTACTTCATGTCTCTGAACCACAATTTCCACATCCATAAAATGGAGAAATTACTATCAGCCTCAGAAGAATGTTGTACTTACCTCATCGGTTTCATCACATACCATCATTCTCTCAGTATGCTCTAGGTTGGCAAACTACTGCCTTTAGGCCAGATTGAGCCCTGTTTTTGTAAAATAAAGTTTTATGGGATACACACACACAAAAAAAAGAGACACAGGGACTGAGTTTTGACACATGAATGCAATTCACGGCCATAAGCTCTCAGACTTCCTTTTCCTTGCTCTCGACCTTCTTTTGGCTGCTAGACAGGTTACCAATGGCTACCAAACAGCCACCCGGTGTAACTGGCTATGGAGTAGTCAACTAATAATGCTCCTGCTTCCGTATGATATCGGGTAGGGTATTTTCAAATGCTTATTGATAACGATAGTTGGACACCAAAACTATGAGTTTTGCTTAGATGAAAAGATAAAGTTTAAATAAGAAGGGGCATGGCAGATAAGAAATTAGAACAGTTTTTTTAAAAAATGAAATATAATTGACATCTAACATTATATTATTTTCAGGTGTACAACATAATGATTCAGCCTAAGTATAACTGCAAAATGATCATCACAATACGTCTAATTAACATCCTTATGGAAATAGAAAGAATAAAATCAGGGTTATGTGCACGGGAGCTACAGAGTTCTAACTTGGAATTTTTGCCTGACAAAGGTCTAGCTTACTTCCTACTAATCGCTTGCTAAAGTGAATTTGCAATCCTCAAACTAAAAGTCAGGGGGTAGTAGAGGAAAACTAGCTCTTTTCACTAGTGTATCCAAATGTCTCAGCAACTTACCATAAAGTCAAAAACGGATTGGTGTGCAGCTCTCTCCAAACAGTGACTTGGGGCCCCAGCCTCCTTCTAGCCCTTGCCTGGGCCAGGTTTTACATATGACTCCCAAGACCAACGTGCCTGTCTGTACCCAGCTAGCACAGCAGGAGAGACACGCAGATTCGCGTGTAGCAAGCTTTATGGGCCAGACGTGGCCGTGGCATTCGCAGATGTTCCACTGGCAAAGACTTGGTCATGAAGCCAAAGCAAACGAAGGATGCTGGTGCCCTGGAGGATGCTGGTGCCCTGGAAACAAGCTGGTGAAGAACTTCCTTATTTCTCAAACAAACAGACATACCCCAGACTTGCTTTCACTGTAAGGTGCCTATGGGCTGGTGCCTATTTACCAAAGGGCCTTCGTTTTTATTTTTTTTTAAATGTTTTTGGCGGCCCCGCCCCCAGCGCGGGGGTTGGAGCCCGGGTTCCCGCGGAGCCAGAACTTCGGGCTTGGCGTCCATTCCCGCCAGCGGCTCCGACGGGAGGGCGGAGCGACCCCACGCCGCCCATTGCAGCCCCGCCCTGAGGACGGAGGCGGGAGAGCGACCACGCCTGCGCCAAGTCCACAGGGCCCGTGGCGTCTTCTGCCAGCGTCTCTTAGTAGCAAGTGGCCTCCTGCAGGGCCAGTTAGCGTCACACCTGTGGTTGACCTGGCTCTGGGATGGGCCAGCGCTTTGGCTTGGCTTTCTGGGATTGACCGTGCCTGGCGGAGTGGACGCAGACGGGAGGTCGGTCTCCTGCGGACACGCTGGGGCTTCAGCTTCTGGGAAACACTGAGCCCCGTCCACGCAGACAGGACCCCAGTGTGTTCAGGACCTGCTGGGAGGTGCCGCCATGAGAGTGAAAGGTGAAGATAAAATGGGGAGAAGCTTCCTGTATGTGGCTGAAGGGTGAGGGGGTGTCCGTTTTCAGAGGAGCCCACAGGGGAAGGGCTTGATGTGGAAAAATGTGGATTTCAGGTAGTCTGTGTGTGGTGTAGACAGTTTCCAGTGTCCCTCTTTGGTATGTGGTATCTAGTTTACTTGGTATCGTGTTTTGTTTTTGTTTTTGTTTTTCTTTTGCGGTATGCGGTCCTCTCACTGTTGTGGCCTCTCCCGTTGCGCAGCACAGGCTCCGGACGCGCGGGCTCAGCAGCCACGGCTCACGGGCACAGTCACTATGCGGCATGTGGGATCCTCCCGGACCAGGGCACGAACCTGTGTCCCCTGCATCGGCAGGCAGACTCTCAACCACTGCGCCACCAGGGAAGCCCACTCGGTATCATTTTAAAATATATACATTTATTTGTTTATTTGGCTGCACCCGGTCTTAGTTGTGGCAGGTGGGCTCCTTAGTTGCGGCATGTGAACTCTTAGTTGCGGCGTGCACGTGGGATCTAGTTTCCTGACCAGGGATCGAACCCCGGCCCCCTGCATTGGGAGCGCGGAGTCTTACCCACTGCACCAGCAGGGAAGTACCCGGCATCATTTTTTGAAGGGACTTTCCACAGTGAATGTCCTTGGCAGCTTTGTCATAAATTGACCACATCCACATCCATCTGGATTATTTCTGGGCTCTCTGTTCTGTTCCTCTGGTGCCTGTTTTTGTGCCCATTCCACACTGTTTTGGTTCCTGTAGCTTCCTAGTGTAGTTTGAAGTCTGGGACCGGGTTGACTCCAGCTGTGCTCTCTTTTCTTAGGATTGCTTTGGCTCTTTGGGGTCTGTTTTGGTTCCACACAAATGATAGGGTTGTTTGTTCTGTTTCTGTGAAAAATGCCATTTTAATTGTGTTAGAAATTGAATTGAATGTGTACACTGCTTTGGTTGCATGAACGTTTTAACAATATTCTTCCAGTGCCTGATCACAGAATATTTCTTCTTTCAGTTTCTTTATGAGTGTCTTACAGTTTGCATTGTGCAGGTGTTTCACATCATTGTTTAAATTTACACCTGGGTATTTTGTTCTTTTCAATGCAGTTGTGAATGGGACTGTTTTCTGAATTTTTCTGATACTTCTACTTCCTTCTTAGTGTATAGAAACGCAACTGATTTTTATGTATTGCTTTCGTATCATGCAACTTTACTCAGTTCATGTATTACTTCTACCTTTTGGTGATTTGATGTGGAAAATTGTAATTAAAAAATCCCATTGTTTCTACCGTATCCCAGTTCATCCACAGCACCCAAGACATAGTGACTACTAGTATTATTAAGAGGTACTGTGGAAAGATTATATGTGGATTCCTACAAGAGTAATTAGCTTAACCATTTGGGGTGAACTGAATCTGTGTAGTACTTGGCCCCTGTCATGAAGTTTGGTGTCTTACCTACTTTTCTGGCCTGGTATTGACATGTTTGTTTTCAAAAGTTATTTACTTACTAATAATTTCAAAGATATAGAACACCTGCTGTCGAAGTACAATGTACTCTTTATAAGTTCAGATTCCCTGGTCATCATTAATTTACCACCTTTGCCAATTTAAATGACACCTTCCATTGTGTTTTACCCCCAAAAAGGGACACTCTCCCAGGGAACACCCACATAACCCCAAATGAGAAATCATTATGGTTTTCACCTTCTAATCCAAGCCACAGGCCCACTTCCATTTTTACCACCTGCCCCAGAGCATGAAAATGCCTTTTTCCATTCTGATCCAGTTTTCCTTTCCTGGAAGTGTTCTTGAGACTTTCCGTCATTTTCACAACCTTGACGGGTTTAAAGCATACAAGATGAGTATGATCTGGGTGACCTTTTCTGTATGGCTTCTTTCCCTCAGGATGTTTTCCATGTTCATGCATGTTGTAACATGTATCAGTACTTCATTCACATTTTCCATGGTGATTAAATTTATCGAGCATAACATTTACCATGTAAATATTTAAAGTATATAGCTCTGTGACATTCACTACATTAACATTGTTGTACAGATATCCTCACCATCCATCTCTTGTACTTTTTCATTTTTTCCCAGTGAAACTGCATCCATTAAACACTGACTCTCTTCAACCCTTGTCAACCACGTTCTACCTTCTGTCTCTGAGTTTCACTTCTCTGGAGGATACCTCATAGAAGTGAAATCATAATAGTCGTCCTTTTGTTACCGGGTTATTTAACTTAGCATAATGACTTTAAGGCTCATACATGTTGTAGCATGTGTCTGACTTTCCATAGTTTTTAGGGCTGAATAATATCCCTTTGTGTATATATCACATTTTGTTTATTGATTCATCTGTCCATCCATGGGCACTTGGGTTGCTTCCACCTTTTGGCCGGTGTGAGAAATGCTGCTGTGAATATGGGTGTACAAACATCTATTTCACTCCCTACTTTCAAAACTTTTGAGTACATTCCCCTGAAGTGGAATTGACGAGCATACGTTAATTTACGTTTCAGTTTTTGACAAACTGGCGTACTGGTTTCCATAGCTGCTGCACCATTTTACTCTATTTCTGTGTATGAGGAGTATATGGAAGTGTATAGATCTACCCTCTTTTGCTTATCCATTCACCCACTGATGGCTATTCAAATTGTTTCTACCATTGGGCCAGTGTCAACCATGCTGCTATGAATATTCGTGTACGGGTTTTTGTTTGAACACCTGTTTTCAGTTCTTTGTGGCACATATCTAGGAATGGAGTTCTTGAGCAAACTGTAATTATATTTTTATCTTTTTGAGGAAATGCCGTACTACTGTACATATTGTCTGTACCATTTTACATTTCCACAAGCAACGTGCAAGGGATCCAATTTCTCTACATTGTTACCAGCATTTTTATTTGTTTGTTTCTGATTATAACCATTTATTTTGGGTGAATACAATACACACTGTGGTTTTAACTTGCATTTCCCTCACAACATGAAAGAAATATACCTAAGACAGTTTTATTAGAATCTCAAACCCCAGGATACTGCTCAGTAGACATAGCTGTTGTATAACCAAAAACTATTAATGTTCCCCTTAAATAAATTTTAAAAACCATTAAGCACAAAAACTAGAAATAAAAAAATAAAAAATATTTTTAAATTCAAAGAAAATTCGAAGGGAAAAAAGCCCATAATTCCACTCTATATTTTAATATATTTGCAATTTTTTACTTACATTTGTAATTTTAAAAAGAATATTTGTAATTTTTTACTTATTTTATGAAAAATGTAATTTTTTACTTATGTAATTTTCAGATTTATGTATAGCAGTTATAATTATTTAAAACAGCTATATCATATTTCATGGAACTGATATTATTTATATGATTTCCTTTTTGGGGGATATTAATTTGATTTGATTCTAAGCCTTCTTCCTCCACCTTTATAAATAAGGCTGCAGTGAGCAAATTCTAACAGCTAGTATTTTCATCGCTTAAATTGTTTCCTTATAGTTATGCAGTTGCATTATTGTATAAATAATTCTGAAGTGAACACATTTCAGCAGATAGTTTTTTCCTCTATTGTATTATTTCCTTGGAATAAATATCAATCAGTTACATTACTGGATTCAGTAGTATGAATATTTTAATAATTCTGGATGCATTTTTTTGTCGTGTTGCTTTTCCAGATGTTTATACTAATTAAAAGGAAATTTTTATTGGAGTATAGTTGATTTACAATGTTGTATTTGTTTCAGGTGTACAGCAAACTGAATCTGTTATACGTATACATCTATCCACTCTTTTTTGGGATTCTTTTCCCATGTCAGCCATTACAGAGTATTGTGTAGAGGTCCCTGTGCTATACAGAAGGTTCTTATTCGTTATCTATCTTATATATAGTAGTGTCTATATGTCAATGCCAATCTCCCAGTTTATCCCTCCCCCGCCCTTATCCCCTGATAACCATAAGTTTGTTTTCTACATCTGTGACTCTACTTCTGTTTTGTAAATAAGTTCATTTGTACCCCCTTTTTTTTAGATTCATAAGCGATATCTTATGATATTTGTATTTCTGTGTCTGACTTACTTCACTCAGAATGACAGTCTCTAGGTTCATCCATGTTGCTGCAAATGGCATTATTTTGTTCTTTTCTGTTGCTGAGTAATATTCCATTGTATATATGTACCACATCTTCTTTACCCATTCCTCTGTCAGTGGACACTTAGGTTGCTTCCATGTCCTGGCTATGGTAAATAGTGTTGCAGCGAACATTGGGGTGCATGTGTCTTTTTGAATTCTGGTTTTCTGCAGGTATATGCCCAGTAGTGGGATTGCTGGGTCGTATGGTAGTTCTATTTTTTGGTTTTTAAGGAACCTCCACACTGTTCTCCACAGTGGCTGTATCAATTTACATTCCCACCAACAGTGCAAGAGGGTTCCTTTTTCTCCACACCCTCTCCAGCATTTATTGTTTGTAGATTTTTTGATGATGCCCATTCTGACAAGTGTGAGGTGATACCTCATTGTAGTTTTGATGTGCATTTTTCTAATAATTAGTGATGTTGAGCATCTTTTCATGTGCTTTTTGGCCATCTGTATATACTAATTTTCAGTGCTATTAACTTTACCCTTTTATTCCAGTCTCACCAGCATTTGTAAAACGTTTCCTGAAACTAACTTACTAGGTGTAAAATGGTATTGGGTTGGCCAAAAAGTTCGTTCAGTTTTAAGTGGAAATAAAAGAGACAGTTTTCATTTTCACCAAGAATTTTATTGAACAGTGGCTTCACTAACTGAAGAAACTTTTTGGCCAACCCAATATTTTAGAGTTGTCTTCTAAGATGAACATTTTTTTCACTGTTTGCATCTATAAAATGCTTGATGTTTTCTTTATAAATTTGAAAGAGCTGTTTATCTGGTAGAGACATTTATCTTTGTCTATTGGTTTTGCTGCAATTTCTTTTCCTGTCTGCCGTCTTGTGATTGTAGGTTGCCCATACCCCACTCCCCGTGGACACGAGTGGTTTTGTCTACACAAGCTGTTTCTATTTCCCCTTGTTTTTTGTGCTGGTTTTTTGTTTTGGCTGCGTTGGGTCTCCATTGCTGCGCACGGGCTTTCTCTAGTTGCAGCGAATGGTGGCTACTCTTCATTGCGGTGCGCATGCTTATTGCGGTGGCTTCTCTTGTTGGGGAGCACGGGCTCTAGGTTCACAGGCTTCAGTAGTTGCGGTGCGTGGACTCAGTAGTTGTGGCACATGGGCTTAGTTGCTCTGCGGCATGTGGGATCTTCCCGAACCAGGGATCGAACCCGTGTCCCCTGCATTGGCAGGTGGATTCTCAACCACTGCACCACCAGCGAAGTCCCTCTATTTCCCTTTGTGATGTTTCACTCTAAAATTCGTAACCACAGCAATCCATGTATAGTGGGATCTATTTGAGACTTTGTGTTTTATCCCATTGGTTTGTGTTTTTTTTTTTTTTTTGCAGTACGCGGGCCTCTCACCGCTGCGGCCTCTCCCTCTGCGGAGCACAGGCTCCGGACGCGCAGGCCCAGCGGCCATGGCTCACGGGCCCAGCCGCTCCGTGGCATGTGGGATCCTCCCAGACCGGGGCACGAACCTGTGTCCCCTGCATCGGCAGGCGGACTCCCAACCACTGCGCCACCAGGGAAGCCCTGGTTTGTGTATTTATCTCTGTGTCAACTCTGCACGATAGGTAGTTGAAAGATATTCTAGAGATGGGGAGACGATGTGTGTGATGAAAGGAGAGATCAATCATTTAATTTTCTGCATATAATTTTGTTTTTAGGTTGACTTAAATCTCTCAGATAATGGCTGAGTATGGGTATAAGTGTCTGTGTGTGGGTATGTCTGTGTCAGAAAGAGGGAGAGGTGAGGAAGGACAAACAAGGTGGTGATAAATTGTGGTGGTTGGGCTAGAACTAGCGAGCTGGTAAATTGTTTGGGGTTCATGCAATAGTTAGCCCACGTTTCTCTATTGAGTTCGTGGATTCCAAGCAGCTTCTGAATTGTCAGACTTGATAGAGCATTAACTTTGTATTTGATTATTAATATCTGATTTAAACAAGTCTTCCAAATGAGTCATTCATGGCGATGAACTAAATTCAGGTTCTCATATTTTCCCTAAAACAAATCAAGCAAACAACCTAGAAAGGTATTCAGATTAAGGACATGCAAAAATGCTATCAGGAAAGCAGCAGGGTGATGTTGAATACAATAATTTTGTTTTTCAGGAAGACATGGGATAAATGACTGTTTGAATAAGCACTGCAATAATTGTGTGCAGAATTCATATTTTCTTAGGCTGAAAGGCAAAAAAAGAATTACTTCAAGTGCAAAGAAATTGATGGTTCATTTATGAGAATGCATTGAGAAGTAGAATTATAACTGCCTGAGGCTTATTTAAATTTATAATGAAGGCAATTCAGAAGGAAAGCAGTGTAGACTTGATCTACCCAATGTTGTGATCTTAAGACTCTCCAGACTTCTTGATAATATAAAACATGATTGTAGCAGAATTAGTGAAAGTGTATGGAATCTGGACAGAATCCAGAATTTAGTGCAGTCCAGGGAAAAAGAATTCTTTTGTGTGGTGAATATATAGAGGCATGATACAAACTAACCTTCACCTATTTATTCTGGTTCATGGTCTGGTCATGTCCCCTGCCAGAGCTTTTCTGGGAAGCTGTGAGGAGAAAATGATTTGTTGGCCTAGCTTCTGACCTGACTTCCTTCCTCTCTGCGGGGCATCACTTTACATTTCCTTAATTGCAGGGACAGCTTGTATGGCTGGTAGTTGTTTGAACTGAGAAATGGATTTTAATGACCGACAGTTTCTTTTGCTCAGCTGGAATTGAAGTAGTCATCGACTAAATTAACAGTCACGGTCAAAGCTAAGATGACAGCTGTGTCACAGAAAGGGAAAGGTTAGGGTTTATTTTGTGCTGCTATATTAGGATCATGCTCTTAAAATAATGGGTTTTGCAACTTCACACTTTTGAGTTACTTTGCTATTCTCTCTAAGGTACCAAACGGCTCCTTCAGCGTAGTTTTGGAACCTTCAGATGTCAGGGCAGGGATAGCAACCTGGCTGTGAATCATTCATTATTAATTAGATGGTAATTTATATTCATCACGTGATTTAGAGTACATAGTCTTAAGTTTTTCTTCATCATGACCAAATGTAATAGGTCATTAACATTATTCCTCTTGAACATCTAAGGATACGAAGGCAGTTAAAGGTTAAGGCAGGGCTTCCCTGGTGGTGCAGTGGTTGAGAGTCTGCCTGCCGATGCAGGGGACACGGGTTCGTGCCCCGGTCCAGGAAGATTCCACGTGCCGCGGAGCGGCTGGGCCCGTGAGCCATGGCCCCTGAGCCTGCGCGTCCGGAGCCTGTGCCCCGCAGCGGGAGAGGCCACGACAGTGAGAGGCCCACGTGCCGCAAAAAAACCAAACAAACAAAAAATTAAGGCATGTGGACCAACAGAATAAAAATCATATTCCCTAGCATTTAATTTAACAAGTAGTGTAGTTTCTACTATTTCTGTGTGCTTCACAAACCTTCCTTCAGGCATTTTGAAAGCACTTTTATTAGGCATTATGCAAATTAAAATTATTAGTATTAAGTTTGTTTTCATTTTTAGTTCATTACTTCCTAGGGAATAATATTGCCCAATGCTTTTCCATAAAACTCTTAACGATGTGTTTCAAATGCATTCCTACTCATTTATCATTTTGATAGACTTAGATTTAATGTATTATATGGTTTAGTCTCTTTAAAAGCCATGTAGCAGTTTTGCAATAGAAAGTGAAAATGTTGTGACTTAAGTTTAAAATGTGCCACCTTTCAGAAGGCGTGGATGAAACAAAATGAAAGAAAAATCTAGTGAGAATAACGTTTATGTTGTTCCATGAGTCCCTTAAGCTACCTTCACGCCTTTTCATTCCCTTTCTTTTTGCTCCTCTGGTTGATTTCCACTGACATACCTTCAGATATGGTGATCCTGTCTTCCATTTGATCGAGACTCTGCTGTTGAATCTCTCTGTTGAATTTTTCAGTTCAGTTATTGTGTTCCTCAGTGCTCTGATTTCTGTTTGGTACCTTTTAATATCTTCTGTTTCTTTGTTAAAATTCTCACTTTGTTCATGCTCTGCTCTCCCGACTTCAGTAGCAACATCATGACTGTTATTTTGAATGCTCTGTCAGATCAATCACTTATCTCCCTTTCATTAAGATCCGTTTCTGGAGACTTATTCTTCTGTTGGGAACATATTCTCCTGTTTCTTCACTTTCCTTTTCTCTCTGTGTTGGTTTCTTCACATTAAACAAAACCGTCTGCCCTCGCAGTCTTCGTAGTCTGCCCTCATGTAGGTGTTGAACTTCTCCAATCAGCCCAGCCCAACTTCCTGGTTACATCTTACACCTTTGTATTTGTCCAAGCTGCTGTCTTTATTTATTTATTTTTTTGCGGTACACGGGCCTCTCACTGCTGTGGCCTCTCCCGTTGCGGAGCACAGGCCATGGCTCACGGGCCCAGCCGCTCCGCAGCATGTGGGATCTTCCCAGACTGGGGCACGAACCCGTGTCCCCTGCGTCGGCAGGCGGACTCTTAACCACTGCGCCACCAGGGAAGCCCTGCTGTCTTTATTTTTAATGGCTCCCGGGAGAGTAGGATGTACCAAGACTCATCAGTGTCCCAAAGGCATGAGAGATGCCCACATACCCATTCAGACCCTTGGGGGACTTCTAATTGCCTGCCCCTTTAGCTCCCCAATCAGGCTAATTGGAAGCCGGAGCTTCAAGCAGCAGCTGGATATTTCAGGAGGTTAAATATGTCGTTTAGACCATATCAGGGAGAAACTGGGAGCTGGGTATTTTTGTCTAATCACTCTGGGCTAAGCTAGAGGGAATAGCTGCTGGGAGTGCTTGTTTATTGGGAAGGGAATAAAAGAGCATCTCATGTGCTGGAAATGTTTTTGTATCTTTATCTGGGTGATGATTAAGTAAATATAAAAAGATGTAACCCTTCACTGAGTTGAACATTTAACATTCTTTACTGAATGTATTCACACCTCAATGAAAAGGGGAAGTATTTGCTCTGGTTTATTCTATAATTCTAGAATAAAGTCAATAAGTCAAGTTGAGAACAGTGAAAAGAACAAAGGGAGGGAAGACCCATAAGTCATATTACAGCTCTCTTCAAACAGTTGAAAAGATGTTATTTGAAAAAAGTATTTGTCTTATTTTACATGTTTTTAAGTTTTTTATTTAAGTATAGTTATTTACAATGTTGTGTTAGTTTCAGGTGGACAGGAAAATGACTCAGTTATACATACATATATATTTCTTCTGATCCTTTTTCCTCATAGGTTGTTACAAAATATTGAGTATAGTTCCCTGTGCTATACAGTAGGTCCTTGTTGTTTATCTGTTTTATATACAGTAGTGTATATATGTTAATCCCAAACTCCTGATTTATCCCCCCCCCTTTCCCCTTTGGTAACCATAAGTTTGTTTTCTATATCTGTGGGTCTATTTCTGCTTTGTATATAAGTTCATTTGTATCATTTTTTTTTAGATTCCACATATAAGCAATATCATATGGTATTTGTCTTTGTCTGGCTTACTTCACTTAGCATGATAATCAGTAGGTCCATCCATTTTGGACCTGAATAAATGTCTGAGTAATATTTCATTGTATATATATATATATATATACATATATATATACCACATCTTTATCCATTCCTCTGTAGATGGACATTTAGGTTGCTTCCATGTCCCAGTTATTATAAATAGTGCTGCAGTGAACATTGGGTTGCATGTATCTTTTTAAATTACGGTTTTCTCCGATATATGCCCAGGAGTGGGGTTGCAGGATCATATGGTAGCTCTATTTTTAGCTTTTTAAGGAACCTTCATACTGTTCTCCATGATGGCTGCACCAATTTACATTTCCACCAACAGTGTAGGAGGGTTCCTTTCTCTCCACGCCCTCTCCAGCATTTATTATTTGTAGACATTTTCATTATGGCCATTCTGACTGCTGTGAAGTGATACCTCATTGTAGTTTTGATTTGCATTTCTCTAGCAGTTAGCCGTGTTGAGCAACATTTTATGTGCCGTTTTGGCCATCTGTATATCTTTGGAGAAACGTGTATTTAGATCTTCTGCCCATTTTTTGATTCGGTTGTTTGTTTGTTTTTTATATTGAGTTGTATGAGCTGTTTGTATAGTTTGGAGAATAATCCCTTGTTGGTTGCATCAGTTGCAAATATTTTCTGCCATTCTGTAGGTTGTCTTTTCATTTTGCTTATGGTTTCTTTTGCTGTGCAAAAGCTTTTAAGTTTAATTAGGTACCATATGTTTAGTTTTGTTTTTATTTCCATTAATCCAGGATCCAGAACCAAAAAGATATTGCTGTGATTTATGTGAAAGAGTGTTCTGCCTGTTTTCCTCTAAGGAGTTTTGTAGTATCCCTTCTTAGATTTAGGTCTTTAATCCATTTTGAGTTTAATTTTGTATATGGTGTTAAAGAATGTTCTCCTTTCATACTTTTACACGTAGCTGACCATTTTCCCAGCACCACTTATTGAAGAGATTATCTTTTCTCTATTGTATATTCTTGCCTCCTTTGTTGTAGATTAACTGACCATAAATAAGTACATGGGTTTATCTCTGGGCTTTCTATCCTGTTCCATTGATCTGTGTGTCTGTTTCTGTGGTAGTAGCATGCTGTTTTGATGACTGTAGCTTTGTAATATAGTCTGAAGTCAGGGAGCTTGATTCCTCCAGCTCTGTTTTTCTTTCTCAAGATTGCTTTTGCTATTAGGGGTGTTTTGTGTTTCCATACAAATTTTTAAATTATTTGTTCTAGTTCTGTGGAAAGTGCCATTGGTAATTTGATAATGATTGCATTGAATTTGTAGATTCCCTTGGGTAGTATAGTCATTCTGACAATATTGATTCTTCCAATCCAAGAATATAGTATATCCTTCAATATACTTGTGTCATCTTTGATTTCTTTCATCAGCATCTTATAGTTTTCAGAGTACAGGTCTTTTGCCTCCTTAGGTAGGTTTATTCCTAGGTATTTTATTCTCTTTGATGTGATGGTAAATGGGATTGTTTCCTTAATTTCTCTTTCTGATTTTTTTTTATTGTTAGTATATAGAAATGCAACAAATTTCTGTGTACAGTAAGTCCCCTACATATGAACGAGTTCCATTCCGAGAACTCGTTCATAAGTCCAATTTGTTCCTAAGTCCAACAAAGTTAGCCTAGGTACCCAACTAACACAATCGGCTATACGGTACTGTACTGTAATAGGTTTGTAATACTTTTCACACAAATAATACATAAAAAACAACAAACACAAAATATAAAGAAAACATTTTTAATCTTACAGTACAGTACCTTGAAAAGTACAATAGTCCAGTACAACAGCTGGCATACAGGGGCTGGCATCAAGTGAACAGGAAAGAAGAGTTACTGATTGGAGGAGGGAGAGGACATGGAAGATGGTAGAGCTGAAGGATTGTCAGCAATAGGAGACGGAGGGCAAGCTGCAATTTCGCTCACACCTGACGTTAATGGCACAGGTTCTGGTTCCTTGCTGGATTCGATTCTACCTACCCTCTTGAAAAAATGATCCAGTGAGGTCTGGGTAGTAGCTCTTTTTTGCTCATCATAAATGACGGTAGCACTGGATTGCATTCTGAGTGGCTGCTGAAACCTTCGTGTACCATTCTGTGTTTAGGTCCTGTGCCTCAAAAACTAATGGTGTCTCCTCAAATAAAGAAAATCCCCTTGGCATTTCCTGGGTTGTGAATCTCTTTGGTTCTTCAGTTACTTCTTCCTCTTGTCTCTCTTCGTCCTTACTCTGGGCCTCCAATTCAATCAGGTCTTCATTAGTAAGCTCCTTGTGCTGCACAGCAAGGAGTTCAGTGTTATAAGAATGAGCGATGTCTACCATCTTTTCACCTCGCTCCACTGTCTGAATTATTTTCACTTTTGTTTCCATTGTTATTGCTTGGTGCTTCTTAGCAGTACTAGCTATATCACCGCTGCTTTTACACTTGCTTCCAGACATCCTGAGCTTGAAATAAACATACTGTACTACTTTACTCTATACAGTCCTGTACAGTAAAGTACAGAAACGCACAACCACTTGTAGCGGATGCACGCACGTGACAGTGTACGCCAGACATGTGAACTAACTTACGTGATTCGATATGCGAACGCAGGTTTGCATCTTTGAAAGTTCGCAACTTGAAGGTTCGTATGTAGGGGACTTACTGTATTAATTTTGTATTCTCCAACTTTACTGAATTCATTGTTGGGCTCTAGTAGTTTTCTGGTAGAGTCTTTAGAATTTTCCATGTATAGCATCATGTCATCTGCAAACAGTGTCAGTTTTACTTCGTTTCCAATTTAGAGTCCTTTTATTTCTTTTTCTTCTCTGATTGCCATGGCTAGGACTTCCAAAACTATGTTGAATAATAGTGGCGAGAGTGGATGTCCTTGTCTTGTTCCCGATCTTAGAGGAAATGCTTTCAGTTTTTCACCGTTGAGGAGGATGTTAGCTGTGGGTTTGTCATATATGACCTTTATTATGTTGAGGTAGGTTCCCTCTATGCCCACTTTCTGGAGAGTTTTTATCATATACGGATGTTGAATTTTGTCAGAAGCTTTTTCTGCATCTGTTGAGATGATCATATGGTTTTTGTTCTTCAGCGTGTTAACGTGGTGTATCACACTGATTGATTTGCAGATACTGAAAAATCCTTGCATCCTTGGGATAGATCTCATTTGATCATGGTGTGTGGTCCTTTAAATGTATTGTTGCATTTGGTTTGCTAGTATTTTGTTGAGGATGTTTGTGTCTACGTTCATCAGTGGTATTGGCCCGTAATTTTCTTTTTTTGTGGTATCTTTGTCTGGTTTTGGTATCAATGTGATGGTGGCCTCATAGAATGAATTTGGGAGCGTTCCTTTCTCTGAAATTTTTTGGAGTAGTTTCAGAAGGACAGGTGTTGTTAAATCTTCTCTGTTTGGTAGAATTCACCTGTGAAGCCATCGGTCCTGGGCTTTCGTTGGTTGGGAGTTTTTAAGTCACAGATTCAATTTCAGTACTTGTAATTGGTCTTGTAATTGGTTCATATTTTCTGTTTCCTTCTGATTCAGTATGGGGAGATTGTACCTTTCTAAGAATTTGTTCATTTCTTCTAGGTTGTCCATTTTATTGGTATATAGTCGCTTTTAGTAGTCTCTTATGTAATGTTTCATTATGTGGATGCCCAGTAATCCTCTTAGTTACCTCATTGAAAATTTAGCTAGCCAAATTCACAAGCTGCAGTGAAACTTCCTGGTAATTTTATATGAGTAAGAGCTAAGTGAACAGACATGGTAATGGAATCTACTATATAGGCTTTGAGGGTAAAAAATGTCCTTACAATCTCTACTAACAATTGAGAAATTTAACTTAAGTTATGCACAGTAATTTTACAACAGAGAAGACTCTTGCTTTGCCTTATCCAATATTAGTACCTTATGCTTCATGATCACCAGAGGATGCACATAACTCCCCTTTCATAGTGAGGATGTATTTTTCTATGGGAACCATTTTATCAAAATGCCTCCTGAGAGTACTGAGAAAGGCCCTTAAATGCGAACAGTTTAGGTTTTAAGAAAGGTCCAAAGAGTGAAAGAGTATTGAAAGGAGAATGCATATCTCAGGTCAGATTACAGTTATCTTGTCATAGAAAAAGTTGCTGAAAGAAATAAGTGACATGATTTGAAAGTATGTCAGTAGCTTTCTGAAGATAGAGTAAAGAATAATGGGCAGATCCAAAAAAGAGAAAAAGAAAGAGAGACCTGGAATCATTTTATTCCAGGACAGTTATTTTGGTTGATGGTCCTTTTAATAAGAAATTACAATTTTGAGACACCGTAGACAGAGCTGGTCACCTGCACGATTAGGGATTATAGCTTCTACAGAGATTCTCGTGTGTAAAAAGCGCAGCTGCAACTGCTGACAGCAGGAAAGAAACAAGCAGCGTGTAGCAGATAGAGCAGGAAGTTCACGCTCAGTTGTTCTGAATTTGAAAGAAGCAACCCATGGGGACTATGTAGAGCCGCAAGATGGGATATGATCTTCGATTTTATAAGTAAGAGATAAGAGGTGAGAGCGTGTATTAGAAAAATATATATATATATTTTTGGGGGGGTGGTTACAGGTACAAAGAAATGAAAACTGCAGTGCAGGATAAAAAGAACAAGTGTTTTATAGAGAGGAGTTCCACTATGTATTGAATGTCAAGGTAAGATTTGTCTTTGACAATCACATATTAAATAATTTTAGAATGGTAATATTGAACTTTAAAGGGGAAAAATGAAATGGAGAGAAAATAAAAATGTGAAAGGAATAACATGCACAGTCAATTTTCCTGGCATTGCTATAATCTTGAATAAGCGTGCATAAAGTGTGTTTGGTTTTGAAAAATGAACAGCATATCCACAGAATGGCAAAACTATTGCAAATCATATATCTGATAAGGGACATGTGTCCAGGATATATAAAGAATTCTTACAGCTCAACAATAAAAAGATAAATAACTCAATTAACAAATAGGCAGAGGATTTGAACAGATATTTCTCTGAAGAGGGTATGCAAATCATTAATGGTCACATGAAGAGAAGTTTCAACATCATTATGATTAGGGAAATGAAGATGAAAACCATAATGAGAAACCAGTCCAAACCCACCAGGATTGCTATAATTTTAAAAACAGACAATAACAAGTATTAATGAAAATATCTGGAAATCGAACTCCTCACACATTGCTGGCGGGGTTGTAAAATGATACAGCCACTTTGGAAAACAGCTTGGCAGTTCCTCAACATGTTAAATATAAAGTTGCCGTGTGACCCAGCAATTCCACTCCTAGATATATACCCGAGAGAAATGAAAACGGTTTCTACACAAACATTTGTACACAAATGTTCACAGCAGTATCATGCCTAATAGCAAGAAGTAGAACACCCTAAACGTCTGTCAGCTGATGAATGGATAAATAAAATGAGCTGTATCCATTCAATGGAGTACTCATGGGACATAAAAAGGAATGAAATACTGATTCACGTTGTAATGTGGATGAACCTTGAAAACATTACACTAAGTAATAGAAACCAGTCACGAAAGACCACATGTTGTATGATTTCATTTAAGTGAAATACAGAGTAGGTAACTTCATAGACAGAAAGTAGATTAGTGGTGGCCAGGGGCTGGAGAGATGGGAAATGGGGAAAGACTGCTAACGGGTATGGAGTTTCTTTTTGGGGTGATGGAAATGTTCTAAAATTAGATACTGGTGATGCTTGCACAACTTCGTGAATATACTAAAAACCATGCATTTGATATTTACTTGAAAAGTGTGAATTTTATGGTACATAAGATATGTCAAGAAAGCTGTTATAAAAATTGATAACAATTAAATTCAGATTATAAACACAGAATTTCTAAAGAAATGGTGCTGTTAGGTTTCTCGATTCATATATCACGTTTGCCTTCTCTTTTACTATTATGAATAACTGTACTACCTTTGTCTACTTGACTGAATCGTGGAAGTGAAGTGATACTCTTCCATCTGACCAAGCTAACCTTGGTTTTGCTTTCATTCATTTATTTCTGTCCCATTCATTAAAAATTAGGAGGGAAAACGTTCTACTTATTTGTTGAGATAAAGGAAACGTATGTCCTATTTTTCAATTTTAATTACTGTCTTTCTTTGTGTGTTCCTATGAATCTCAAATCTTCCCTCCTCCCCCGCCTAGAACATACCATTAAAGAAAATGGTTGGCTAGAGGTGGAATGGTGAAAGCATCTAGTATTATCCTGCTATTTTTACAAAACTTTTTTCACATTTAACCCTGATTGTCTACTCCATGTGTACATTTTTATATGCCATATAATTTCAGTTGCTTCAATTAATGTTGTATTAGGAATGCTTTTCCTTGTTTTGGCATAAATTTCCCGATGATTGCAGTAGGCAGAATAATCGCCACCTTCTCCTCTACTATGTCCATATCCCAATCCTGGACCCTGTGAATGTGTCGCCTTATGTGGCAAAAGGGACTTTGCAAATGTGGTTAGGTTAGGCATCTTGAGATAGGGAGATTGTCCTGGAATATCCTGGATTATCCAGGTGGGTCTGATATAATTACCATAGTCCTTTAAGGGAAAGAAGGAGGTGGGAGAATCTGAGGAGATATGACCTTGGAAGCAGAGATCAGAGTGAGCCAGGGGACCAAGAACAAGGAATGTGGGCTACCTCTAAAAGACAGAAAAGCCAAAGAAACAGATTCTCTTCTAGAGCCTTCTTCCAATCCATTTTGGATGTCTGACTTCAGAATTGAAGATAATAAATATAAGTTGTTTTTAAGCCATTCAGTGTGTGGTAATTTGTCACAGTTACGATCCGGATCTAACACAATCATCATTTAAAATTGCTTCCTGTTGTTGTCACAGTGGACCATAGCTTCCCAACTCATTTCCTTGTTTTGAAAGAGCAAGCATTCTGAAACAGCAATGACGTCAGTGTAGCCAGATCTGCACCAGGAGGTTTGGTCTGTGCAGACAGAGTGGTCTGTCCACTGCCACCATTTCTTCTCTCTGAGGGATGCTTAACAGTGAAGAGGACTACAGAGCACCTGGCCCCACTGCCATCAGAAACACTTCACTGCAGTCTCGGGTAGCATAACTCAGGTAATGTGCAGCTGGACAGTCATGGGCCCTGAGTACAGAAACCATATTTTCTGAACCAAAAGATGAAAGACAGAATATTGAAAATTGGGCTTTTAGGAAACTTGGAACCTATGGCTCTCAGATGTATGGCTCATTGAGTGATGGTTTATGGTCTCTTTAGTTGGTGGATAATAACGTAAGCATTGCAGAGGGCAGAGCTCCTTCTTTTGTGCCTTCTTAATTAAGTACCATGAGACAACGCCAAACAATTTCTTGTTGAAACACTGGACGTTTCCATTTTGTCTTTCGAAGTTAGCCTGAGTTCCAACAGATGGAAGGGCAACAGGGCAGCAGCATTTGCAATGGATGACCATGGAGAGAGACATAAACAGAAGCAGAGAACAAAGATTAAGTTTCCAACCGTGGAAAGCACAAAGCTTCCTAGAATTCAACATTTATAGGGGTAAACAAAATTCGTGAGGCGAATGTTCCATTGAAGTCCATAAACTTATGGGCGGATAGGGTAGGTTAGGCCACATGAGCTATAAACTGTGATGATGGTATACACTGTCCAGTTAAACTTAGTCCATCTGACATATGTGGTGGTCTAGATCGTTGTTAATAGGCAGCATGGTGGAAATGGCAATTAGGGAAAATGGCAATGCATTCACATGAATGACTTAATTAGTATTATTTGCGCAAAGAGCCGTTTTCAAACACTTGTTTTCTTCTTTTCATTTTCTGAGTTCTCTCGCACCGGGAATCAGAATCACTATTTTCTGTCAATCGAAGCTCCATTTTCCATCCAAATCATCATCCATGCCATTGTGCAGGGCAAAGTGCTGAGTTCCCCCAACATTTGCCCTGCATCATCACCCAAGGGCTGAGGTTCCTGACACTTTATTTTCGTGATTCCGTGCTCTACCCAGCACTTCTTCCATTCCCTGCACTGAATGTTCTGCACAGTGAAACTTGTGCTAAGAGGCTTTGACTTGCTTTCCACACGCCGGGCTGGAAGGGGATGTCAAGGGACATTGAGACTAAAGGACAGGAGAGGGCGCAGTAAACATGTTCTCTGAAGTTCAGGAGTTCACCCAGGGCATGGCAGTGGGAGCAGCCAGCCCCAGAATAGGCAGTAAGAGGATGTGTTGTCTGTAGAGAAGTGGAAAACAAAACTGGCTAAAAGGGGAGAGAGTGCAGACAGTCCCATACAGGGTAAATCCAAGGAGAAACACGCCAAGACACATATTAATCAAACTACCAAAAATTAAATACAAAGAAAAAATATTAAAAGCAGCAAGGGAAAAACAACAAATAACACACAAGGGATTCCCCATTAGGTTAACAGCTGATTTTTCAGCAGAAACTCTGCAAGCCAGAAGGGAGTGGCAGGACATATTTAAAGTGATGAAAGGGAAAAACCTACAACCAAGATTACTCTACCCAGCAAGGATCTCATTCAGATTCGATGGAGAAATTAAAACCTTTACAGACAAGCAAAAGCTAAGAGAATTCAGTACCACCAAAGCAGCTTTACAACAAATGCTAAAGGAACTTCTCTAGGCAGGAAACACAAGAGAAGGAAAACACCTACAATAACAAACTCAAAACAATTAAGAAACTGGTAATAGGAACATACATATCGGTAATTACCTTAAATGTAAATGGACTAATGCTCCCACCAAAAGACATAGACTGGCTGAATGGATCCCAAAGCAAGACCCATATATATGCTGTCTACAAGAGACCCACTTCAGACCCAGGGACACATACAGACTGAAAGTGGGACTGAAAGTCCCTCACTGAAAGTGAGGGGATGGAAAAAGATATTCCAAGCAAATGGAAATCAAAAGAAAGCTGGAGTAGCAATTCTCATATCGGACAAAATAGATTTTAGAATAAAGACTATTACAAGAGACAAAGAAGGACACTACATAATGATCAAGGGATCAATCCAAGAAGAAGATATAACAATTGTAAATATTTATGCACCCAACATAGGAGCACCTCAATACATAAGGCAAATGCTAACAGCCATAAAAGGGGAAATCGACAGTAACACAATCATGGTAGGGGACTTTAACACCCCACTTTCACCAATGGCCAGATCATCCAAAATGAAAATAAGGAAACACAAGCTTTAAATGATACATTAAACAAGATGGACTTAACTGATAGTTTTAGGACATTCCATCCAAAAACAGCAGATTACAGTTTCTTCTCAAGTGCTCATGGAACATTCTCCAGGATAGATCATATCTTGGGTCACAAATCAAGCCTTGATAAATTTAAGAATATTGAAATCATAGCAAGTATCTTTTTCGACCACAATGCTGTGAGACTAGATATCAATTGCAGGAAAAAATTGGTAAAAAATACAAACACATGGAGGCTAAACAGTACACGACTAAATAACCAAGAGATCACTGAAGAAATCAAAGAGGAAATCAAAAAATACCTAGAAACAAATGATAATGAAAACATGATGACCCAAAACCTATGAGATGCAGCAAAAGCAGTTTTAAGAGTGAAGTTTATAGCAATACAATCCTACCTCAAGAAACAAGAAACATCTCAAATAAACAACCTAACCTTACACCTAAAGCTATTAGAGAAAGAAGAGCAAAAACCCCCCAAAGTTAGCAGAAGGAAAGAAATCATAAAGATCAGATCAGAAATAAACGAAAAAGAAATAAAGGAAACAGTAGCAAAGATCAATAAAACTAAAAGATTGTTCTTTGAGAAGATAAACAAAATTGATAAACCATTAGCCAGACTCATCAAGAAAAAAAGGGAGAACACTCAAATCAACAGAATTAGAAGTGAAAAAGGAGAAGTAACAACTGACACTGCTGAAATACAAAGGATCATGAGAGATTACTACAAGCAACAATATGCCAATAAAATGGACAACCTGGAAGAAATGGACAAATTCTTAGCAAAGCACAACCTTCTGAGAATGAACCAGGAAGAAATAGAAAATATAAACAGACCATTCACAAGCACCCAAATTGAGAATGTGATTAACAATCTTCCAGCAAACAAAAGCCCAGGACCAGATGGCTTCACAGGCAAATTCTATCAAACATTTAGAGAAGAGCTAACACCTATCCTTCTCAAACTCTTCCAAAATATAGCAGAGGGAGGAACACTCCGAAACTCATTCTGCGAGGCCACCATCACCCTGATACCAAAACCAGACTAAGATGTCACAAAGAAAGAAAACTACAGGCCAATATCTCTGATGAACATAGATGCAAAAATACTCAACAAAATACTAGCAAACAGAATCCAGCAGCACATTAAAAGGGTCATACAGCATGATCAAGTGGGATTTATCCCAGGAATGCAAGGATTCTTCAATATATGCCAATCAGTCAATGTGATAAGCCATATTAACAAATTGAAGGAGAAAAACCATATGATCATCTCAATAGATGCAGAAAAAGCTTTTGACAAAATTCAACACTCATTTATGATAAAAGCCCTCCAGAAAGTAGGCATGGAGGGAACTTACCTCAACATAGTAAAGGGCATATATGACAAACCCACAGTCAACATCGTTCCCAATGGTGAAAAACTGAAACCATTTTCACTAAGATCTGGAACAAGACAAGGTTGTCCACTCTCACCACTAGTATTCAACATAGTTTTGGAATTTTTAGACACAGCAGTCAGAGAAGAGAAAGAAATAAAAAGAATCCAAATTGGAAAAGAAGAAGTAAAACTGTCACTGTTTGCAGATGACATGGTACTATACATAGAGAATCTTAAAGATGCTACCAGAAAACTACTAGAGCTAATCAATGAATTTGGTAAGGTAGCAGGATACAAAATTAATGCACCGGAATCTCTTGCATTCCTATATACTAATGATGAAAAATCTGAAAGAGAAATTAAGGAAACACTCCCATTTACCACTGCAACAAAAAGAATAAAATACCTAGGAATAAACGTACCAAAGGAGAGACAAAAGACCTGTATGCAGAAAACTATAAGACACTGATGAAAGAAATTAAAGATGATACAAACAGATGGAGAGATATAACATGTTCTTGGATTGGATGAATCAACACTGTGAAAATGACTATACAACCCAAAGCAATCTACTGATTCAATGCAATACCTATCAAACTACCAATGGCATTTTTTGCAGAGCTAGAGAAAAAAATTTCACAATTTGTTTGGAAACATAAAAGACTCCAAGTAGCCAAAACAATCTTGAGAATGAAAAATGGAGCTGGAGGAATCAGGCTCCTGGACTTCAGACTATACTACAAAGCTACAGTAATCAAGACAGTATGGTACTGGCACAAAAACAGAAATATAGATCAACAGAACAGGATAGAAAGCCCAGAGGGAAACCCATGCACATATGGTCACCTTATTTTTGATAAAGGAGGCAAAAATATTCAATGGAGAAAAGACAGCCTCTTCAATAAGTAGTGCTGGGAAAACTGGACAGCTACATATAGAAGAATGAAATTAGAACACTCCCTAACATCATACACAAAAATAAACTCCAAATGGATGAAAGACCTAAATGTAAGGCCAGACACTCTAAAACTCTTAGAGGAAAACATAGGCAGAACACTCTATGACATAAATCACAGCAAGATCCTTTTTGACCCACCTCCTAGAGAAATGGAAATAAAAATAAACAAATGGGACCTAATGAAACTTAAAAGTTTTTGCACAGCAAAGGAAACCACCAATAAGATGAAAAGGCAACCCTCAGAATGGGAGAAAATATTTGCAAATGAAGCAACTGACAAAGGATTAATCTCCAAATTATACAAGCAGCTTATGCAGCTCAGTATCAAAAAAACAAAAAACCCAGTCCAAAAATGGGCAGGAGACCTAAATAGACATTTCTCCAAAGAAGATATACAGATTGCCAACAAACACATGAAACGTTGCTCAACATCACTAATCATTAGAGAAATGCAAATCAAAACTACAATGAGATATCACCTCACACCAATCAGAATGACCATCATCAAAAAACCCACAAACAGTTAATGCTGGAGAGGGTGTGGAGAAAAGGGAGCCCTCTTGTACTGTTGGTGGGAATGTAAATGGATGCAACCACTATGGAGAATAGTATGGAGATTCCTTAAAAAACTAAAAATAGAACTACCATACGACCCAGCAGTCCCACTACTGGGCATATACCCTGAGAAAACCATAATTCAGAAAGAGTCATGTACCACAATGTTCATTGCAGTACTATTTACAATAGCCAGGACATGGAAGCAACCTAGGTGTCCATCGACAGATGAATGAATAAAGAAGATGTGGCTCATATATACAATGGAATATTACTCAGCCTTAAAAAGAAACAAAATTGAGTATTTGTAGAGAGGTGGATGGACCTAGTCTGTCATACAGAGTGAAGTAAATCAGAAAGAGAAAAACAAATACCGTATGCTAACACATATATATGGAATCTAAAAAAAAAAAAAAGGTTCTGAAGAACCTAGGGGCAGGAGAGGAATAAAGATGCAGAGGTAGAGAATGGACTTGAGGGCATGGGGAGGGGGAAGGGTAAGCTGGGACGAAGTGAGAGAGTGGCGTGGACATATATATACACTACCAAATGTAAAATAGATAGCTAGTGGGAAGCAGCCGCATAGCACAGGGCGATCAGCTTGGTGCTTTGTGATTACCTAGAGGGGTGGGATAGGGAGGGTGGGAGGGAGACGCAAGAGGGAGGGGATATGGGGATATATGTATGCATATGGCTGATTCACTTTGTTGTAAAGCGGAAACTAACACAACATTGTAAAGCAATTATACTCCAATAAAGATATTAAAAAAAAAAAACAGTAGTAGCTACCAGTTTTTTATAAGACACGTTTTTATCAAATTGAGAAAATTTCCTTCTGTTACGGGGTTGCTGTTGGTTTTTATCTATGACCTTTCTATTTTTATCTATGATCCTCTATTGACTTTTATCAAGGCCTTTTTCTTTATCTACTGAATTAATTGCATATTTTTGCTCCATAAATCTGTTAATGTAGTGAATTACACATCTATTTGCTTTTTGAATGTTAAGCCAATTTTGAATCCTGGAATAAACCTCACTTGTTATTGTAGTACTATCGTTTTTATATATTGCTAAATTTGATTTGCTTATATTTTATTAAGGATTTTTGTGTTTACATTTACAAGGAATATTAGTCTGTAGTTTTCTTGTAATGTCATTCTTAGGTTTTGGTATCAGTGTTATAGTGAGTATATAATGTGAATCGGGAAATGTTCTTTCTTCCTTGTAAACTGCAGGAAATTCTGTGTTATTGTAATTACTTCTTCCTAAAAGTTCAGTAGCGTTCACCAGTGAATTCTGGGCCTGGCATTTTCTTTCCAGGAAGGTTTTTTAATTAGGCATTCATTTTCTTTAACAGATATATTACTCTTTAATTTCTATTTCTCCTTGTGCTACTTTTACAAAGTTGTATTTTTGAAGGAATTTGTTCATTTCTAGGGAATTTCTCAAATTTATAGAGAAAAAGTTTTTCATAATGTCCTTTTAGTATTCCTTTTATGTCAAAGATCCAGAGTGATGTCCTTGTGTTCATTCCTGATATTTTTCTTTCTAGGGTTTATAAATTTTACTAATCTTTCAAAGGGCCAACTTGTGCTTCATTGATTTTCTCTATCATTTTTTTTTCTACTTTAGGAGTTTCTTCTTTTATCTACTATTTCCTCCTACAGTGTTTTTGGTTTTATTTTCCTGTTCTGTTTCTAGCTTCTTCAGGTGGAAGCTTCCTAGATCATTGACTTTGAATATTTCATTTCTAATACATGCATTTAAGTTACATAACTTTTTTCCAAGCACTAATTTTGTTCCATCCTATGGATTTTGATATGTCATATTTTTATTATTATCTAGTCTGAAACATTTTCTAATTTCCACTGTGGTTTGTTCTTTGATCCATGGCTTATTAAAAAGTATGCTGCACCATTTAAAAATATTCAGGGGATTTTCTAGTTACTTTATTATTATTATTGAGTTCTGGTTTAATTTATTGGAATCAGAGAACATAGTCTTATAATTTCAGTCTTTTGAAACTTATCAGGAAATTCCTTTGAAAAAGCATATGATCTATTTTGTTAACTGTTCTCGTGCACTTGCAAAGAATGCATATTCTCCAGTTTTTGGATGCAATATTCTGTTGACTAGCTTGAGTTAGTTAATAGCGTTGTTCAGACCTTCTACGTCCTTGCTTGTTTTTTCATCTGTTTATTCTATCAGTTACTAGGACGTGTGTTAAAATACTCAACTATGTTTATAAATGTTTGTGTTTCTTCTGTTACTTCTGTCATTTTTCACCATGTTATTATGTACATGTAGACTTAGGGTTGTTTTGTCTTTCTGATGAATCAACCTATTTATCATTATGAAATATCCTCTTGATCTGTGTCTTGAAGTTTACTTTTTCTGATATTAATATAGGTACAATAGCTTTCTTATGATAGGTGTACGCAAGGAATTTTTTCCCATCCTTTTACTATGGACCTATCTTATGTTTAAATTGTATCTTTTGTAGTCAGCAATGACTGGACTCTGTTATTTATCTAGTTTAACTATTTCTTACTTTAATTAGAACATTTAGTCCATTTATGTTTAACTATTGATGTAGTTAACGCCATCTTCTTACTTGTTTTCTATTTATCCCACTTGCCCTTTGTTCCTTTTTTCCCCTGTCTTCTTTTAGATTAATCAAGTAGTTTCTAGTATTACATTTTATCTCTTCTATTGGCTTTTAGCGATACCTCTTTGAATAATTTTAGGGATTACACAGAGGTTATAAAATGCAAGCTTTGCAAACTGAACATATCAAAATCCATCTGGAATACCACTTACTAGACAATGTAAGAAACCTTTGCAAACTATAATTTAACTTACTCCCCTTTGTGACTTTTATGGAATTATTGTCGTATATTTGATTTTGCACATGTTAAAAATGCCACACTACCTTATAGTTATGGTTGTTTTAAAGACGTTAAAGAAAAAATTTTGAAGCATTAAAAAGAATTTTACATCTTTACTTACATATTTACCTTTTCTGATGCTCTTCATTGCGTCTAGGCTTTTATTCAGGATCATTTCTCTTCAACCCAAAGGACTTCTTTTGTATTTCTTATAGTGCAGGTGATGAATTCTCTCAGACTTCGTTTGCTTGAAAATTTGCACATTTTGGCTATGGTGTTGAAGGACCTTTTCACTGAGTATAACAATCTAAGTTGACAGTTTTTCTTTTGGCATGTTAAAATGTCATTCCTTTGTTCTAGTTTTCATTGTTTTTGAATAGAAGTTGTTTTCTGAAATATAAAGTATCCTTTTAATCTGGATATTATTAAAGTTTTCTCTCTAAGTTTGGTTTTCTCTCTATTATGCTTTTCAGCAGTTTGGCTATTATATGCGTAGGTGTAATGTTCTTTCTTTGTCGAACAATTTTTGTTTGGGGACCTGAGATTCTTGAATCTATAGGTTGATGTCTTCCTTCACTTTTGAAAAACTCTCTGCTATTATCTCTTCGCATGTAGCTCTGCCTTGTAATTTTCTCTGTTCTCTTCCTGGGACTCAAATTACATATCATTCCATAATTCTCTGAAGATCTGTTCGTGTTTTCACTTTTTTTCCCCATTGTGCTTTAGATTAGATAATTTCCATTGACCTGTTCAAGAACATTTATTCTTTTTTTTGCTGTGTCAAGTTTGTTATTAAGCCTTCCCAGTGAATTTTTCATTTTAGATGTTATATTTTTTGTTATAGGATTTCTATCTGACTCCGTTTTAAGGCTTTTCATCTTATAATGGAAATTTCCTCTCATTTTGTGCACCACTCCTTTAAAGTTCTTTAGCATATTCGTGATTGTTTTCTTAAAACCCTTGTCTCTAATTCTAACATCTGGGTCATCTGGGGATCTGCTTCTAGTGATCATTTTTTTTCTGTTGATTTAAAGTCACATTTTCCAGCTTCCCTTCATATCTGTAACTTTCAATTGCATATCATTCTGTGACAAAAGAGCATTAGAGATTGAAGTAGAGAATAATTTTTTTCCAGAAAAGTCTTACCCTTTAGGGTTAGAGGTTGATTTCTTTTCTCAGCAGTAAGTGAGCAGGGTCAGGACTGCATTGCTGCTTTACTTACTTTCAGTTTATTGCTGGTGCCATTTGTTTTGAGAATGAGATCAGAACTGTAGAGTCTATTAACAGACTGCTCTCTGCCTTCCAGCCCCATTTCCATCTTCCCCAAGGTGCTGTTTACTCAGCATTATTGCTGAGGCAGGCAGGGACAGCTAGTTCTGTATCTGGAGATCCTCTAAATTCTGCTCCACTAGACCAGCCAATGTAATCCTAGCTTCACTCACCTCTTGGCTACCCCTGTGTCTCTACCACAAGTCTGAGGATGAGTGTTTCTTCAGTTCCTTTTCGTACTATATTGTTTACAAATTTATAAAGTCTGATATTTGCATTTCATGTTTTGTTCTGACTTAAAACCAGCTAGAAAACAAACTTACAGTTACCAGGGAATAAGGCGGGGGGGGGGGGGGGGGAGGGATAAATTGGGAGATTGGGATTGACATACGCACAGCTATATATATAAAATAGATAACTTATAAGAACCTACTGTATAGCACAGGGAACTCTACTCAGTACTCTGTAATGGCCTATATGGGAATAGAATCTAAAAAAAGGAGTGGAGATATATATATGTGTATGTATAACTGATTCACTTTGCTGTACACCTGAAACTAACACAACATTGCAGATCAACTATATTGCAATAAAAAAATTAAAAAAAGAATACTTGCATAATGAGGATGTTCAGAAAATGCTCACACCACCACATGTGTTATTGGATGCATAATTGTATTAACAAAAGAAGCTTACCTGGCTACTTTCTAATCATATTTTGAAATGATATTAAAGTGATATCTACACATTTTTGGGGTGTGTGTGCATGAGAGTGTTTCTGTATGAGATTAGCATTTGAGTCATTGGACGCAGTGAAGCAGATTGCCCTCCCCGATGCAGGTGACCAGCGCAGGTGAGCATCAGCCCGTCCACTGAGGGCCTAAACAGAGCAAGAGGCAGAGGAAGGTTGGAATCACCATCCCTGTGCCTGACTGCTTAAGCTGAGGGAGGAGGGTCTTCTCCTCCCTCGGACGGGGAACTACATCTTCAGCTCTTCTGGTTCTCAGGTCGTTGGACTTGGACTGACCTGTAACACCAGCTTTCCTGAGACTCCAGCTTGCAGATGGCCGACTGTGGGACTTGCCATCTTCCATAATCATGTGAACCATTTCCTCATAAGAAAATCTATCTATATACGTACATATCTTTATCTATCTATCTATCAATCTATCTACCTACCTCTATCTATCTATCTATCTATCTATCTATCTATGTCCCATTGGTTCTGTTTCTCTGGATAACCCTGACTAATACATGGTCATTACATGTATTAGTACTAATACATGGTAATCAATAACTGGTAATGAGAAGGTTCTGGAGTTACCATAGTGGAAGTGACAGAGGTAAGATGCCTGAAAAAATCAATAGAGAAGAGGTGTTCAAGGCAAATGAGAGAGGAGAGAATGGTCCAGGTGCAGCAGCGAGGAGCAAAGAGGACACTTAGCCCATCTGTATGTCCAGTGGGTCAAGAGCGAGAGGTTGAGTCCCAGTGGCCACCACTTGGAAGAGCTGGAGAGGACACAGCGTCCTCAGGGGAAAGGCGGCTTTGGGGTTCTGAGCAGAAATGGACTAGAGTCAGTTCTCCTGTAACACTTGTTCTGAAATGGTAATTTGTGCAGCACAGTGGACATGTTAGGGAACCATTTGAGTCTAAGGTGAATTGTGCATTTGCTTAGATGCAATTTCATCTGTGAGCAATACTAAGTGAAACTCAGAAGAGCTCGCCAGGGTGACTGGACCACCCTAGGCAGACACGAAATGCACACCCTCCAGCCTCCACCAGGGCCTCGGTTTCCCACATGCGTTAGGATCCGCCCTCACATTAGGTGTTACAAATTCCCTCTGGTTTCAGCGGGCCCTTCTCCCACTGCCTCACGACCACCCACAAGCTGCAGCCCGTCGACATCCACTTCCACAGGCACCTGGAAGTCTTGTTCAAGGTAAAATGCCGCGTTCATTGGAACGTATATGTCTTTCTTCACCATTTCACAGGTGTCAGGTTGTGCTACTGTTTTTATTCGATTCCTGTGTTTTTCTGATATGTCACTGACAAAGTTCTTGAATGTTTTGCCCCCATGCTGTTTTCCCCATAAGCTCTGTGGTTTTTATAGGGCAGTTTTTTTGGCTGGTTTGTTTGTTTTTTATTTATTTTTGGCTGCGTTGGGTCTTCGTTGTGGTGCGCAGGCTTCTCACTGCGGTGACCTCTTCCCGTTGTGGAGCATGGGCTCTAGGCACGTGGGCTTCAGTAGTTGTGGCACGTGGGCTTAGTAGTTGTGGTTTGCGGGCTCTAGAGCGCAGGCTCAGTAGTTGTGGTGCACGGGCTTAGGTGCTCCACGGCATGTGGGATCTTCCCGGACCAGGGCTCGAACCCGTGTCCCCTGCATTGGCAGGTGGACTCCCAACTACTGCACTGCCAGGGAAGCCCTATAGGGTGGTTTTAAATAGCACAGTGATTTTTGTTGCGTTACCGCAGACCTGTGTTTAGAGATAGGCTGCCGTTGAGTGGATTTGGCTGATGAATGGACCGTACGCTCTAGAGAGCATCGTGGAAGGGTTTTGAGGAGATAAGGAGGTGCAGGAGGAGAGGACAGTAAAGGGATTATAAGAATGCAGGGTGTAAAGTGTGACCTGGGAGTCTGGAGCTGCTTGGGGATTAAACAAAAGGCAAAGGGTACAGTGGGATTAGCGCTGTGGTCTCCAGGCTCACAGTGGCAGCCAGGCTGTGAGTGTTGAAGTTGGCAGGGGGGTGGGGGAGGTCGGGGGGTGGGGTGGATGACTTTCTGGGCCCCTTGTTCTTTCTGCCAAAGGAAGCAAAGAAGTGAGGAGGTGAGGGGGTCAGGGCGGGTGGGATCTCTCTGGACACAAGGGGCTCCCTGAGAGAATCAGTACTTGAGTTTGAGTAAATTCAAGATACAAATGAGATAATACTCATTATTATATCTGTTCGGATAGGAGGAGGGGATTTAAAAGTAGGAAAAGTCAAGGCCTGAAAAATCGGGTAGAGTGGAGAAACTTATTCCGGTGCGAGAGGGAGAACGTAACAAAAAGAGGAGATTGGAGACACACATAAAGAAAAATGATTTCACAGCCTTCCCGGTTTTGCCTCAGTTTATTTTCAGTGTCTGAGCGGGAATTGTGGTGAGGAATTGGTATCATTTCTGTCAAAACTGTCAGGTACTTTATGAAATGGTTTGAGAAGGGAGGATAACTTTTTGAATAGAAAACATTCTTATTTTATTTAAAAAATAAAGTTAATGTTCTTCCAGTGGAAAAGGGGGTGAAGTGCTGAAAGTAAAAGAAGAAATAAAAAATCTCATTCTCCACCAAGGAGTAGAACCGCGTCTAATATTTTAGTGTATTTTCCTTTGAATATTTTCAATATTCCATCTTTAATGTGAGTGGACCCCAAACTAAAAGCATGTACTAAAAGCAACAGTGCATATTCTAATTCTAATTATTTTTAGAACACTGCTTTCTGATTTTAAAAACATTCATCTCAACATAAAAGTCATGACATATAGAAAAGTATGACAGAAAATGGAGTGCTAAGAACTCCATCACTCAGAGTTTTATGTATTTTCTGGAAGGTTATTTTACTTACAGTTTAATTTCACAATATCCCGTGCATGGCATGGTTATCCCAGCTCTATTTATAAGTTCTACATCCGTGATTTTCAAACTGTAGTCTGTGGGCCACCTGCATCCACAACTCCTGTGAGCTTGCTGAAATGCTGATTCTTGGGCCAGGAACCAGGACCACTTAGTTGGGATCTCCAGGGGGTGGGCCCAGGAGTTAGCATTTTACAACCTCTTCAGCTGTTTCTTACAGTAAAGTTTGGAAATATGATCTGGGTGGCGGACAATATAAAGAGAAACTTAGGTATAAATCTCTGGTTATTAGCCTCTTCCAGTTAAAATTGAACCACTGGAGCTATAGTCAAGACTGATAACACCAAAGTTTGTTAAGCTATGATGTGCCAGGCATTTGACATATGAAACCCCAGTTTTCCCAGGACTCTGAGTACAAATTGAATCACATCAAAGATCTTATTTCATGAATTTGTCCCCTTACCAGCATGACAGAGTTCAGCCCTTCTCCGACCTTCCCAGTCAGGTCTGGAAGCCCGTGTTGTGTGTCCTCCGTGCCCTGGAAGCGCTCACTCATTGATGGAGCTTTAGTAGTTCCACTGAGATTTCTCTAACTTACCACTTCTCTTGCCTGGTCAGTTTCGCTGGTACCTGCATGCCTTAGGATTCTGCAGAGAAACAGAACAGATAGGATGTATGCACGTGTGTATAAAAAGAGATTTATTATAAGGCCTTGGCTCACCCGATTAGGGAACTGGTCCCAAGATCTATACGGTGAGTCAGTGAGCTGGATGCCCAGGGGAGCCAATGGCGTAGCTCCAGTCTGAGACCGAAGGTCTGAGAATCAGGAGAACCGATGGTGTGTTTCTAGTCTAAAGGCTGGCAGACTCAAGACCCAGCAAGAGCTGATGTTTCAGTTTGACCCAAAGGCAGAGAAAAGCTGATGTCTTTGTTTTAGTGAGGAGGAATTCTCTCTTCCTTGGGAGACGGTCAGCCTTTTTGTTCTATTTCAGGCCTTCGACTGATTGGAGGAGGCCCACCCACACTAGAGAGAGCAATCTGCTTTACTCAGCCTACTAATTTATTATTTAAAAAAATTTTTATTTTATATTGAAGTATAGTTGATTAACAATATTGTGTCCGTTTCAGCACAGTGATTCAGTTTTACATATACAAGTATCTACTTTTCAGATTCTTTTCCTATTTAGGTTGTTACAGAATATTGAGCAGAGTTCCCTGTGCTATACAGTAGATCCTTGTTGGTTGTCTACATATCAATCCCAAACTCCCAATCTATCCCTCCCCCACCCCCTTCCCCCAGTAACCATAAGTTCATTCTCTATGTCTGTGAGTCTGTTTCTGTTTTGTAAATAAGTTCATTTGTATCTTTTTTGTGATTCCACATATAAGCAATATCATATGTTTTCTTTGTGTGACTTACTTCACTTAGTATGATAATCTCCAGGTCTATCCATATTGCTGCAAATGGCATTACTTCATTCTTTTTAATGTGAACCTACCAATTTAAATGTTCATCTCATCAAAAACATCCTCACAGAAACATCCAGAATGATGTTTGACCAAATATGTGGGCGCCACGTGGCCCAGTCAAGTTGACACATAATTAACCATCAGGCTGTGTCTTTCTTATTCAATCCAGATGGTGCATGTGGTATTATATGAATAAGTTAAATAGTTTTTATATTACAACCTAATTATTAGAGATGACATATTGTTATGTACTAAAATGCTAATTCAGGGTTTTAAAATAAAACTACACTTTCACAAGCTAAATTTAAGTATCAGTACAATAATTCAGTCTAATATGAAAGGAGAGGCATTGCAGTTGGGAATATATTCTGATCCTTAAATTATTTTACTTTTTTTTAATGGAAAACATTATCTTTGCCTATTCTTTTATTATTTGCTTGTGTTATTTATATGGGTTTCTTGAAAATAGCATATTCATTCATTTTTGTTAACAAATATTTACTGAGGTCTTTCCTATATGTAGTCAGTGTAAGCACTGGAGAAACTCCTGTGACAGGCATGGAATTGCAGACCAATTGGGAAACACATATTAAACAAATCATTACATAAGTAACTTCTAGTAATGCTTGTGGTCTGAAAGAAAAATGCAGGATGTGACATATAATGGGGCCTCTGTCCTAGAAATGAGGGTTTATGAAGTGGAAATTTCCTCAAGCTGAGGCCATAAAGGATGATCTAGAGTTAGCTTCGTATTGGATGGAAATAAAGCTGTTTCAGCAGAGGAAACAGAACATGCAAAGCTTCTGAGGTTAGAAAGAGCTCAGAGCATTTGGCCTAAGAGAAGTCTAAGGTGGTGAAAGCCAAGAGGAGTCCATGTAGACCCATGCAGGCTTTGTTGAGGGTTTGGGATGTTTTCTTTCTTTCTTTTTTTTTTTTTATTAATTTTTATTGGAGTACAGTTGCTTTACAATGTTGTGTTAGTTTCTGCTGTAAAGCAAAGTGAATCAGTTATATATATACATATATCCAGTCTTTTTTAGATTTCCTTCCCATTTAGGTCACCACAGATCGTTGAGTAGGGTTCCCTGTGCTAAACAGAAGGTTCTCCTTAGTTATCTATTTTATACATGGTAATGTGTATATGTCAATCCTAATCTCCCAATTTATCCCCCCTTGTTAACCATAAGTTTGTTCTCTATATCTGTGACTCTGTAGCTGCTTTGCCAATAAGTTCATCTGTAACGTTGTCCTAGATTCCACATATAAGTGATATTATATATTTGCTTAGTTCATCTGTAACGTTGTCCTAGATTCCACATATAAGTGATATTATATATTTGCTTCTCTCTTGCTGCCCTACTTCATTCTGTATGACAATCTCTAGGTCCATCCACGTCTCTGCAAATGGCACTATTTCATTCCTTTTCATGGCTGAGTAACATTCCATTGTATATATGTGCCACATCTTTTTTATCCATTCCTCTGTCGATGGACACTTAGGTTGCTTCCATGTCCTGGCTACTGTAAATAGAGCTGCTTGGGATGTTTTCTTAAAACACATGGGAAGCCTCTAAAGGGTTTTAGGCAGATGCTGTGATTGGATGTGCAGTTGAGAAGATCACTCTGGATGCTCCCTGGAGGTTGGACTAGGGAGAGGGGGCAGTGGCAGTAAGGAGATGCTTTGGAAGCCATGGAAGAAGGGAAGGTAGGATGACGGCTGGACGCAGGGTGGTGGTGCTGACGGTCAGCAGTGGATACTTTCAAGGGAGTTTGAAGACACAGAATTGACAGACTTGGATGTGGATGAAGGAGAAGGAGGAATCAAAACTTGCTGCCAATTTTCTAGGATCACTATCGGAGTGGGTGATTTTGCCCTTTGTTGGGAGAGGGCCCACTGGAGGGATAGCAACTTAAGGGGGAAGATTTTGAGCTCACTCTGGACTTCGGATGTCAGCGGGATTGCCAAGTGTAGTAACATCAAATAGACAGTTTGGAGGGAGGGAGGAGGGTCTAGGCTACTGGTGTATAAATGCTTTGGTTTTGACCCGATCTGGGCAGATGAATTTTCTAGAATGAAAAATACTGCTTGCAGACCTCCACTTACTTTTCTGCCCAGCTGAGTCTATGGTGATTCCAGTCTCCAAATCGATTTTGGAAGAGAGGAACCGCTGGCACTGGAGTAGGGGGTGCAATAGAGGTGAAGAAAGGCCAAGAGTATTCTGAGTATATAAAAAGGGCACTCAGGCAGAAGAGTAGCAGCTGCCCACTGCTCTCCGTGGAGCAGAGCTTCTATCATCAAACCTGGCAAATGATCCTAAGGCAGAAATAAAGAATCTTTCCTTATTCCATTCAGTAGGTCAGGCTCCTTTGGTTGCAATTCCATTGGACTTATATTAAGTTGAAATTATCTCCAGTACTAGATTTTTCTGGTGGTTTTGGTTTTTATTTTCTTCTGTTTTTGTGTGGCATGTTTTAAAGGGAGTTTGGAAAGCTAGGTCAGAGGTTGCTAGACAGACATCATTTTTAACCAGTAGTCAAATTTCTTTTCTTTTATTTTGATTTTTTAAAAATTTTATTGATGTATAGTTGATTTACAGTGTTATATTAATTTCTGCTGTACAGCAAAGTGACTCAGTTATACATATATATTTTTTCATATTCTTTTCCATTATGGTTTATCACAGGATACTGAATATAATTCCCTGTACTGTACAGTAGGACTTTGTTGTTCATCTATCTTATTTTCTGATTAAACAAAATAATTTCGTATTTAGTTGATTCTGTATAATGGTATCACCACTGTCTTGTTTGGGGCGTATTCTTTTTTATTTTTAATTGAATAAAAGATTCAATTAAATTTTATAGTGCTTTGCAGTTTTCAAAAGTTTCACACACATGATTTCGTATAATCCCGTAATAACTCTTTTTTCCCCCTACACCTATATTGCCACTCCCAGTTTCCCTCTCCCCACTGGCAACCACTAGTTTGTTCTCTGTATCTATGAGTCTGCTTCTTACTTGTTTTATTCACTAGTTTATTGTATTTTTTTAGATTCCACATATAAGCAATATCATACAGTATTTTTCTTTCTCTGCCTGACCTATTTCATTTAGCATAATGCCCTCCAAGTCCACCCATGTTGCTGCAAATGGCAAAATTTCATTCCTTTTTATGACTGAGTAGTATTCCATTGTGTATGTGTATATGTATATATATATACCACAACTTCTTTATACATTCATCTGTTGATGGACACTTAGGTTTCTTCCACACCTTGGCAATTGTAAATTATGCCACTATGAAAACTGGAGTGCATGTACTTTTTCAAATTAGGGTATATTCTTTTTAATCTAGTCAGAAATATATGAAAATGATACTATGTTTCAAGTAATTTCCCCAAAGTTTTAAAGGCAGAAAATGAAAGATAATACTTAGAACTCAACAAACTCTTCAGTTTTTAAAATTTCTAGTTTAATGGATCAATGTTTAGCATGAATCAGATGTTCCGTTGTATCCCATTGGATAATTTAGAACCCAGAATAAAAAGTATAATAGTAAAATAATGGACTATTGTGTTTTCTTCAAATCAGGGAATTTGGTATTACGTTTAGGTCTTGGTATTTATAGAGCAGCAAAAGAATTCTATCCTTACCTAAGGAATAATTATTATTGTTATTCTTACTATCATTATTATTATTTTAGTTTTTAAAAATAATTTGTTTTATTTACGTTTGGCTGCATCGGGTCTTAGTTGCGGCACACAGGATCTTCGTTGAGGCATGCGAGCTCTCTGTTGTGGTGCGTGGGCTTCTCTCTAGTTGTGGTGTGCAGATTTTCTCTTCTCTGGTTGTGGTGAGTTGGCTTCAGGGCGCGTAGGCTCTGTAGTTTGGGGCACGCAGACTCTAGTTGACGTGCGCGAGCTCGGTAGTTGTGGCGCACAGGCTTAGTTGCCTTGCGTCATGTGGGACCTTAGTTCCCTGACCAGGGATGGAACCTGCGTCCCCTGAATTGTAAGGAGGATCCTTTACCACTGGACCACCAGGGAAGTCCCTATTACTATTATTATTATTTAGGCACTTTTTCTCTCCTACATATCAAGAGTACTGAGTGTAGCTTTCAGCCTAATTCATAATTAGTGTCTAAGTCAGTTGGTTGGGAGATTGCAAAAGATGGCATAGGCTGAAATGAATCAGGGTTTCCTGAACAAAAACATAGCAGACATAGTACTTTATTCATTTTTCTTGTTTCCCTGTACTCTTTATTTTAAAACTCTTGAAAAAAATATATAATTATACCATGTAAAGTATTTTGGGGCATCAACAGAACATAAGCACTATTTTGATGAAATATCAAGTTAAGTCTTTTAGTACAAACATAAAGCCATCTCCCTCCCTCCCTTCCTTCCTTCCTATTAACTGCTAGGCACAGAGCATTTTGTCTAAATGTATGGAGAGTATGTAGCTGTCTACAGCATGATGTTGGCCTTAAAGGACTTAACTTCTTGTCTTAAAGGACAGATATATGTGCACCTAATAAAACAGGGTGAACTAAGAGGTGGAGTGAGCTGGATGTGCATTAAATGGGGAAGGAGCCAAGTGCTGCATTCTAAATGGAAAAACTGGGTTCATGGTTTTGGCGGGGCCGGGAGCAGGAAAACTGGCCAGATGGAAAGGGCTCTTTAAAATCACCTGAGTGACTGGATCAAGGGATTTGCTAACAAAATTCCCAATTTGGCACTAAAAATGAGGATTTTTTTTTTATAAATTTATTTTTTTAAATTTATTTTTGGCTGCATTGGGTCTTCGTTGCTGCGCGTGGGCTTTCTCTAGCTGTGGAGAGCGGGGCCTACTCTTTGTTTTGGAGCACGGGCTCTAGGCGCGTGGGCTTCAGTAGTTGGGGTGCGTGGGCTCAGTAGTTGTGGCGCATGGGCTTAGTTGCTCCGCGGCATGTGGGATCTTCCTGGACCAGAGATCAAACTGTGTCCCCTGCATTGGCGGGTGGATTCTTAACCACTGTGCCACCAGGGAAGTCCCCAAAATGAGGATTTTTATGATTGAAAAATTTTATGAGTAAAATTAGAAGCCATTAAAAGCAACATTTAGGCCCAAATGACTTAACTAAGGGCCAGGATGCCTTTGTGGGTCACAGTTGCTAATGTGAATTGTACTGAGAGGTGAATCTGGAGCCAGCACAGACCGAGGCCCAGTTGTTTCTTCTATAAAACCAGTGCCTCTAAGTGAACCAGCTGCTGTGCTCTGAGCCTCTAACATTTTGAGCTGTTTTCAAGTGTAGCTGCAAGTAGGGAGAATTCAGACTTGGCAGTGGTTCACTCAGCACTGTTAGGGATTCAAGGTAAAAATGTTGTCTGGGCAAATGAGCTTGGGAAACATTGAGCAAAACAAAGTTAAGCAAGGTTTTCTACGGCAGGACCTCTCTAAGATTTTAACACCCTTATTCGGACTGTGAACTTGCAACAATATTTCCGAAGTTTATTTGTCCAGCGAACTCTTTTTCCTAGAGCATCTTCTAAGAGTTGTGTTCCACAAAATATGCTTTGGGAAACATTTTATGAGACTAATCTTTGACTATAGACTATAGCTGGGGTAACCATATAATTTACAATATTATCCAAAGTGGGAGTCTTTGAGAATAGGCAGAGAGTTATTGGTAATTATGTTTGACAGCAAGCATAAACTGGGACTGCCTTGGGCAAACCAGGATGGATGGTCCTCCTGGATCATAGCTAATAGGGCGTGTTGCAGTGGCAAATATTAACCTCTGGACATTGCATCATAAAAGCAACAGAACATAAATAGGTTGGGTCAGTTCACATCCTCTGAGAAGCAGGTCTCAGGGTGAGCTTAGATATGCCAGAGATTTATTGGGTGACCCTCCAGGAAAGGATGCAGAGGGAGGGAGGGAGGAGGAGGGAAGAGCTTCAGACTGTGATTCAGGTCCGATCCCTGTGAAAGGACAGAGGAAGGAAGGGAAGGAGGGAAGGGGAAGGATTGGGTAGGAAGAGCCTCAGATTGTAACACAGTACTCAGAAAGACTTGATCAAACGGCTGGGTCCCAAAGCAAAAGGTGCGTGTTGAAGAATTCCACCTCGGGCAGGAACGGGCTAGCTCTGGTGCCCTCGCTGTGGGAACCAGACAGGGGAAACTTGGCTTCAGCAAAGATACCATGCCAGGTCCCAAGGGTGGCAGCTAGATGCTCCCTTCAGTAGGTTCTCTTGAAGGGGATATGAAAGGCTCATCTCTGTGGCCACCACCTAGGTTAACTTTCCAAACATCAAATACTGAATTACCATTATAACGATTTCAGTTCTATCATTTTGTCCAAGGACAGTATCCAAGGACCTTGGACCTTGGCCCAGGTCCCCACAGCCCTGTAGAAGAGGCTGACATTTCTTCATAATAGGGAAATCCCTTAGCTATTGAAAGACCCCTATCCCAAATGGGCATTCATTGGAGAAGCTTTTAGATGATTCCAGAAGATGCAATTCATCAGGTGGGGGGATTCCATCCCGGGCTTACTTGCAGTCTTGTTTCCAGTGAAATGCTATTACAATAGATGTGCTGTATTGCAAAGGCAGCAGTACTGTCATCGCTCCATGGTTTATGGGTACGTGAATGATTCCTGTTCTTGGTAAATTCCAGCAGACAGAGGAGAGAATTTCAGCAACTTTGAATTCAAGGCTCAAACCTTTTCTGGCCCTGACTTGGCTGTTGAAACATGGCTCTTGGAGAGTTCCGTGCACTCCCTGAGACAGCGTGAGTGTATTATCAGAAGTGATGGCCTGCACAATGGATTTCTCTCTTCTCCTCTGTGGCTGCTTCTAGGTGGAGATGGATTTTGACCCAGCAGACCAAAATGGAGCATTTGTCTATGACTGTATTTCAAAAACCCAAATGATCAATTGTGATTATGCCTCTGTGATGGTTAATTCTACGTATCAACTTAGCTGGGCCACAGTACCCAGATGTTTGGTCAGACTCCAGTCAGTTTGTTGCTGGGAAGGTGTTTTTAGCTGTGAGTAACATTTAACTCAGTAGTCTTGAAGTAAAGCAGATGACCCTCCAGAATGTGGGTGGGCCTCATCTAATCAGTTGAAGGCCTTAAGAGAAAAAAGACAGAGGTTTCCTGGGGAAGAGGGAATTCTGCCTCCGGACTGCCTTTGGACTGAAGCTGCAATGTCACCTTTCCCCTGGGTTTTCAGCCTGCTGGTCTACCTACCCTATGAGATTTGGCGTTACCAGCCCCATGAGCCAATCCCTTAGAATAAATCTCTGTCCTTGTGTCTCTCTCACTTCCTCTTTCCCTCTCCCTCTCTCTCTCCCCCTCTCCCCCCCCCCCCCCCCACACAGACTATTGGTTCTGTTTCTCTGGAGAACCCTGCTCATTACAGCCTCTTAATGGAGAAGAGCCATGATATGCTTCATCCGAAATGGTGACTCATTCAAGTAGTTGGTATTTTACTTTGAAAAGCACTCTCTGCTCTCCCACCTTGTGTATCATCCTGTTGACGAGGGAAACAGTAAATAATAACATTGGCAGTGGGAGAGATCATGCTCAGAGTACCCTCGTGGAGTCCTTAGTATGTGCCTGGTGTTGTTCTAGGCACTGCCCATGTATTAACACTTCGAGTTCACATTTAACAACCCTGTGAAGCGAACGTGACTGTTCCCATTGTACACACGAGACAGCTGAGGCACAGAGAGGTTATGCAGCTTGTTCAAGGGCCACAGCTGGGAAGTGGCAGAGCCAGAGTGCCGACCGGGGGTCCTGCTCACGAGCCCGTGCTCTTACCCACTGCAGACTATGCTTCTCGGGAGGCGCTGCACACGGCATGGAAATCCTGCTACTGCAGCTGCCGGTCTTCTCCGCTCAGCTTGGTCTCTTGGTCCGCACCCATCGAGGAGCCCCAGGCCTATTCGCTCCTCCCCACTTCTCCAGGGGCCCAGCACAGAAGCAGCACCACACACCTGCCCTGTCCGGCTCTACCTCTCCCCGCCCCTCACAGAAAGCTGTGCTTCTGTAGTGATGAATAGATGTCACTGCACTTCTCTCCAAACCCACAGAATGTGAAACACCAACAGTGACCCCTAATGTAAACTGTAAACCTTGGGTGAGGTGTCAGTGTAGGTTCGTCGATTGTAACCAGCGTACCACTCTGGTGGGGTCTGTTGATGATGCAGGAGGGACCGGGTGTAAATGGGAGCTCTCTGTGCCTTTTCACTTTTGCTGTGAACCTAAAACTGCTCAAGTCTCAAAATGTATCAAGTCTTTAAAAAGAAGATATATTGAAGCCCTAACCTCAGAACGTGGCCTTATTTGGAAATAGACTTACTGCAAATCAGTTAAGATGAGTTCATACTCAGGTAAGATGGGCCCCTAAACCAATATGACTGGTGTCCTTGTAAGAGAGGAGAACACCTATAAATAGAAGCATGTACAGAGGGAGGATGGTGTGAAGACACACAGAAGTCAGCCATGGGACTGGAGGGATGCAACTACTAGCCAAGGAACACAAAGGACTGCCAGCAAACACCGGAAGCTAGAAGAGGCAAGGAAGAATGCCGCCTTAGAGCTGTCAGAGAACATGGCCCAACCCATGCCTTGATTTCAGACTTCTAGCCTCCAGACTATGAAACAATAAACTTTCTTTTAAGCCAAGAAAAAAGAAAAAAAAAAAAAGAGAGAGAGAGAAGAAAGGAATGCTATACTTTGTTTCTAAACCTCAGGTTCTGGAACTTTCTGGGGGGACCTCCAAATTTGTTCAGCTCTTTCTGGACCTTCTGAATGGACCTTAAAGATGGACGATAGCAACTGCTTCTTCACGGAATTAATGAGGCCAACTCCCAAGGGATGGGATGCTCAGAGATTGTTTGAAAGGGATCCAGGCTCTGCAACATGAGAGAGAAATGCATTTTATTTTATTTTACTTTATTTTATTTTTGGTTTGTACATAAATACTGTTATATTTTTTATGTTTTTTAAAATTTTATATCTGAGTATAGTTGATTAACAATGTTGTCTTATTTTCAGGTGTACAGCAAAGTGATTGTCATACTAAGTGAAGTAAGTCAGACAGAAAGACAAATATATACTATCGCTTATATGAGGAATCTAAAAAAAATGATACAAATGAACTTATTTACAAAACAGAAACAGACTCACAGACTTAAAGAACGAACTTTTGGTTACCGGGCCTGTGGGGGGTGGGGCGGAAGGGATGGGGGAGGGATAGATTGGGAGTTTAGGACTGACATGTATACATGGCTATATTTAAAATAGATAAGCAACAAAGACCTACTGTAGAGCACAGGGAACCCCACTCAATATTCTGTAATAACCTAAATGGGAAAAGGACTTGAAAAGGAATAGATGCATGAGAAATGTATCTATGAGAAATGAGAAATATCATATCTATTCAGGTATCTGAATCTTCTTGTGCCTGTGAATGTCTCAGAATGTTTTAAAATGAATTAAATATAAGATTACAAAGGACACCAATAATATTTTTACCAAACTATTAAATATGGTTACCAAACTGTTGAAAAATAAATTGCAATTTAATAATATAGGTGCTTTGTTATTAACATCATACCTCACATGATTTAGCAGTGAATCTCATAGTAGAATTTCAAGGTAGTAACTAGGTTAAGTGATCTTTTGGAATCTCTGAGAACTGTTGTGATATGAAAATAGATGATATTGCAACTGGTCACAGAGTCCCCAGTATTGCTAATACTATTGTCGATTGTTGCCCACATTTATACTTGATGAAAATATTAGATTTTGGTTAAAAGATAGTGAAAATAAAGATGCAGTTTTTTTTTGTTTTGTTTTGTTTTTGCGGTGCACGGGCCTCTCACTGTTGTGGTCTCTCCCGTTGTGGAGCACGGGCTCCGGACGCGCAGGCTCCGGACACGCAGGCTCAGCGGCCATGGCTCACAGGCCCAGCCGCTCCGCGGCATGTGGGATCTTCCCGGACCGGGACACGAACCCGTGTCCCCTGCATCGGCAGGTGGACTCCCAACCACTGCGCCACCAGGGAAGCCCAAGATGCAGTTTTTTTCCATGCAATTTCCATGTTCAGAACTATTGTTTTAAAAGTTTCCAGATACTTCTTATCTAGGTAGAGACCAAAAATTCACCTTTGCTGGTGACTTTTCTTCTTTATTCTTGGAAGGGCTGGTTGGGTGAACTCTGCCTACTCAGACGGACAGGGGCTTAATTGCTCCGCAGTAAGGATTATCTGCAGTGAGGATCATCCCGTACATTTTGTTGCTTGACAAAGTCTCTGCTCTAGAACTGGTTAGGTATTGGGGGGCAGAGGGGTGGAGAGAGAGGGACAACCTTACCCAGGACTCAGGGAACTTCCAGGAAGCAAAGAAACTTCAATCTCTTCTGTTCTCATTTTAAATGTGATGTGGCTAAGAGCACAGAATCTGAGCCAGACTTTTAGGTTCAAATCCCGCTTCTTTCTAGTTACTAGCTGTGTTACCTTACTTCTCCATGTCTCCATGCTTTCATCAGAAAAATGGGGCAAAAATTAATATTTACTTCATAGCATCTCTATGAGGGTTAAATGAACAAAGCGTTGAGAACAGACCTCAACTATTCATTATTATTATTGCTTCTCTTATTAAAGGTCAATATATCAGAACCTCTTTGAGGATTGATGGGGTGCTGACTGATGTCTGCTTGGCTTGCAAGGGTACCAAAGATTTCCAGGATGGAGCTTACATCAGGGAGAGGATGTCTGGAGTCGGGGCCACAGATTCCCCATGGCTCCTTGGGTACGGTGGGCTGGTTCCAGCACGACCTCTGGATGAGGCTACAAATCTCTTGCTTCTTCTGCTTGCCCGGGTGGGCTTGGGCCACAGTGGCAGAGAACATGAATGCAGATAAAATAACCACATTCATAAGAGCCCCATGGTGAAGTACCATCAAGGGAAAGGGGTCTCTCTGATTGTAAGAAAACTTACGGCTCTGGATCACCCGTGGAATCATTTAAACAGTGATCATGGCACGTGACCTTTGAAAAACTGGTAGCAACAAAAGCAATGGTGATGAAGTAAGGACTGATCAGATGGATAATTCCCTTTACCTGCTATTTGAAAGCCAGACTGGACGTTTTATTGCAGTAAGATTTTACGGAAAAAAGCCCGAATGAACTTTTTGGACAACCCAACAGAATGAAGAAACTTCCAGAATTCTTCCACAATTCTGGGCAAGTGGGTATTTGAGTGATGAATTTGAAAATTACAGAGGTATAACCTTATCTGTTCTGAAGGTAGCAAGATAGTCATGCTACCAAAAATATTCTTTTGATGGATATTATAATTAATTCCAATTCTATGAGTGTATATAGACTCGGAAGTGATACCCAAATTGGGAAATAAAGGAGGAATCAAATCTAAGGTTTAAAATATGCTTGAGACTTGTTTTACAAATAATTTTGTATTAGCCATTGTTTTGAAATACTGCAAACCATTTTCTAGTCCTTTGCAGCAGTACCAATAGTCCAAAATTAATTCCAGTTCTCCCCTGCAACTTCCAGAAACCGATGCAGAAATTCAAAGCATAATAGATGCTTTCCAAAGCGTCAGTGAGTCATATCAGAAGGGCAAGAATCAGGAGAGGTAGGCTGAACAAATGCGTAGTCACTCATCTGATGGACTGTGCATCTGATCACGTTGAAGTTTGTCCTCCAAAGGGCATTCTTGTTTTCAAACTTATTTTAAAGCACATGGAAAAAAGCTGTCTCTTTTTGAGTAGTCTGTGAATTGCCAGCATCCTTTATGGAGCTTGTATGTCTACGCTGGTTAGCTGGTGATCAGTGACTTCACCTGTGCATTTCCCCAACAGGCTGTGTCCTCTTGCCCCACCAAGATTAAGAGGATGGCACCACATTGTAGAAAGGATCGGGCCATGTGGAGAAGAAAGAGACAGGCCTTGTTTACTCTGCACCACTTCGTGGCCATATGATCTGGGAAAGTTACTTACCCTCACTGGGTAAAAAATGCTGTAGCTACTCAAAGCAGGAACTGGATCAGATAATCTTAGGGTCCTTCCAAAAAAAGGCTATTTCTGTACAGCTGTTAAAATTTTATACTGTATATCTGGGTATAATTATTGTCTTTTAAATTTTCTTCTGGTTTTTGCATATTATGCAATGAGCAATTATTGCTAGTTAAAACTATTAAAAAGAATTTGCACTATTAGTATTTACGTTTTCCCAGTTAAAAAATCGTTGAAATGTTATCATTAAACACTTAAGAAATTTTGCTGACATAACTCTGGTCTCTGTATGTTATTTTTAAATTGTACTGGAAGTGTGATCTTAAATCTTAAATCTTTAGCAATACTGTCAACCTGACGCTCTGGGATAGAAAAGAGGAAATTGTCTCTGGTGTTGCAAAGGTGACCAAAATTCTCATTTTGAGTTAACACTGTGAGGATAAGCTGAGGGGTCCCACATTCCTTGTTGGTTGTGAGACCACGGGCCGTCTTCTTATTCTCTCTTTATTGCCATCTGTAAAATAAAAGTTGCTGTACAGATTAAATAATGATCACAATACATTATAGATAGGATCACTCTGTAAAAAGTAGATGTTTATTAGCATTTTGTAAGTTAACTGTGCTAACAGAAGGAAATTCTGCTCTTCAGTATTTTTTGTTTGTTTAAAAATATTTTTGTCATTTTTCAGTTACAGTGTCTGACAATGAATTGCCAAACGTAAGCTATTATTTAATATGTAAAAAGTTTTAAGTTGTCTTGGGCTTCCCTGGTGGCGCAGTGGTTGAGAGTCCGCCTGCCGATGCAGGGGACACGGGTTCGTGCCCTGGTCCGGGAAGATCCCACATGCCGCGGAGCGGCTGGGCCCGTGAGCCTTGGCCGCTGAGCCTGCGCGTCTGGAAAATGTTTTAAGTTGTCTTAAACTCATATCTCAATAGCACCATGTGTTTGTTTTGTTTTTATATAATTATAAATAATTTTTATTTATCTTATAATAGCAGGACATAAACATTTTTCTAAGATAATTGAAAACACTTAATGAACATATGATTGACTGTCATATTCCGTTGGATAGATATCCCATTATTTACTTAACCAGCTCCATTGTTGAATATTCTGTTTCCCAGTTGTTACTATTATAAATATTATTTTGATGAATATCTTTTTTTATTGTATAGTTGACATATAACATTATATTAATTTCAGATATACAACCTAATGATTCAATGTTTGTATTGATATATACTGTGAAATGATTACCACAGCAAGTCTAGTTAACATCTACCACCATACGTAGTTACAAATTTTTTCTTCCTGTGATGAGAACTTTTAATATCCTCTCTTAGCAACTTTAAAATACGCAATACAGTATCATTAACTATAGTCACCATGCTGTACATTACATCCCCATCACTTACTTATTTTATAACTGGAGGTTAATACCTTTTAACTGTAAGCTCAATTTTTTTGTTTGTTTATTTTTTTAGATTATACATATAAGTAGGATTATATGGTATTTGTCTTTTTCTGTCTGACTTATTTCACTTAGCATAATGCCCTCGAGATCCATCCATGTTGCCCACAAATGGCAAGATTTCCTTCTTTTTTTAATGGCTGAATAATATTCCACTACATACATATATATGTAGTGGAATACATACATACACATACATACATATACATGCCATATTTTCTTTTTGTTTGTTTGGTTTTGGTTTTTTTGTTTTTTTTGGGTTTTTTTGATGTGTTAATTTTTTTAACATCTTTATTGAAGTAAAATTTCTTTACATTGTTGTGTTAGTTTCTGCTGTATAACAAAGTGAATCAGCTGTACATATACATATATCCCCATATCCCCTCCCTCTTGCGTCTCCCTCCCACCCTCCCTATCCCACCCCTCTAGGTGGTCACAAAGCACCGAGCTGATCTCCCTGTGCTATGCGGCTGCTTCCCACTAGCTATCTGTTTTACATTTGGTAGTGTATATATGTCCATGCCACTCTCTCACTTCGTCCCAACTTACCCTTCCCCCTCCCTGTGTCCTCTAGTCCATTCTCTACGTCTGCGTCTTTATTCCTGTCCTGCCCCTAGGTTCTTCAGAACCTCTTTTTTTTTTATTCCATATATATGTGTTAGCATATGGTATTTGTTTTTCTCTTTCTGACTTACCTCACTCTGTATGATAGACTCTAGGTCCATCCACCTCACTACAAATAACTCAAGTTCGTTTCTTTTTATGACTGAGTAATATTCCATTGTATATATGTGCCACATCTTTATCCATTCATCTGTCGATGGACACTTAGGTTGCTTCCATCTCTTGGCTATTGTAAATAATGCTGCAATGAACATGGGGATGCATATGTCTTCTTGAGTTAGTGTTTTTTGTTTTCTTTGGATAAATACCCAGAAGTGGAATTGCTGGATCATATGGTAGTTCTCTTTTTAATTTTTTGAGGAACCTCCATATTGTTTTCCATAGTGACTGCCCCCAATTTACATTCCCACCAAGAGTGCACAAAGGTTTCCTTTTCTCCACCTCATCTCCGACACTTGTTATTTCTTGTCTTTTTTTATAATAACCATTCTAACAGGTGTGAGGTAATAGCTTGTTGTGGTTTTGATTTGTGATGATTTGTGATGTTGAGCATCTTTTCATGTATCTGTTGGCCATTTGTCTGTCTTCTTTGGGAAAATGTCTATCTAGATCCTCTACCCATTTTTAATCGATTGTGGAGTTTTTTTTGCTGTTAAGTTGTATGAGTTCCTTGTATATTTTGGATATTATCCCCTTATCAGCTGTATGATTTACAAATATTTTCTCCCATTCAGTAGGTTGCCTTTTCATTTTGCTGGTCGTTTCCTTTGCTGTGCAAAAGCTTCTTGTTTTGATGTAGTCCCAATTGTTTACTTTTGCTTTGATGCTTTTGCTTTTTGCGTCTGATTCAAAAAAGTCATTGCCAAGACCGATCTGTCTATGTATCTGTCATCTATCTATCTATCTGTCAATAGATGAGCATATTCATCTAACTCTCTCACAGCTGGACCTGCACCTAAGGTGATGTATTTTGTACCATTTCCCAGAGATTCCCAGTCTCCAGATCTGGTAACTAACTTACTGACTGGTTGCCTTCATTCTCTGTATCAGTTTTCTCCCTCATCTGCCTGTGTTCCTTATACCACCTAGCAAACTGCTTTCACTCAGGTCCTTGGCTAAGGGTCTTCTGTGGAAACCTAAACTAAGATGTCCTATAACTGCTTCCTTTTATTTTTCAGGCTGGCCTGAGAAACCTTGGGAAGCAACTGTTTCTGTTTAGTATCACTTAGATGTCTGGGATTCCACCACACGGCTGGAGTTTAACAGTGTCCAGGAAAATCTTTCAGCTCAATTCTAGTTTGTCCACCCTTTCTTCATCCTGTCAGAGCTGGTATCAGCCTTGTTGTTGCTTAGATTGTAAGCTTCTTATTTCCTCCCTCCAGCAAGCCACTTGCTGCCACAGAAGTTGTTCACATAAGTAGTTTTCTCACCAGTCCAGGCATGTATCTCTTCATGGTCACTGGGGACAGAGAGTCTGTCTCGGTCACCCACGTATTACTCAAAACTAGCTTGAAACCAGAGCCACTTATAATTTCTCACAATGCTCTGGGTTCTCTGAGCTCTGTTGAGATGCTCTTCTCTCCACTTGGTCTTGGCTGCATTCAGCTGGGAGCTCTGCTGGCTTCTTTCACATCTGGTGCCTCAGCTGGACTGGAATGTCTGGGGCTGGCTGGCCTCTCTCTCTCTCCATCTGGTGCCTCATCATGGTTATAGTCTAGCCCAAGCTTCTTTATATGGTAGCTGGCTTCCAAGAAGGTGAAAGTAGAAGATACAAGATCTCTTAAAGCCTTGACTTAGAAGTCCCAGTGAAGTCCCATCACTTCCATTGTTTTCTCTTGGTCAAAGGAAGCCATTAGGCCAGCCCAGACTCAAGGGGGAGGGAAATAAGAGTCCGCCTCTCGATGGAAGGAATGGCATGCACGTGCACAGATGGGAGGAATTGTTGGCACACGTCTTAGGAAGTGATGTACGTGGCACTTTTTTCACTTTCAGGGTGATACCATGAAACTGTGGTCAACATCATGTTTCACCTCCTGTACTGGTGATTTAGCCTCACTTGGCCAGAGATTTTCTTCCCATTTTCATTGGTTCTTCCATCTACCAATGCCAATCCTTTCTAAATAATATGCCTCTTTACACATATTCCACAAGGCACAGCAGAACCAACAGCAGAGGTATCTCTCATGGAACAGTGTTGGTAGTACCCTTGGTAACACTTGCAATAGTACCTTTTGTCCTTAAGAGTCAAATTAATTGAAAACAAAACTTTGCAAACATCTCTTCCAAATCTCTCCCAGTACCTGGAAAAACTGGCATGGCTCTTCAAGTGTTCTTGTCATATACTCCTCTTCTTGTTATTTTATAAGAGGCACATGGAACAGGAAGTCTGAGTTGGCTATTGGCAAAATTAGCCTCCTTTTCCTAGAATTGTAATGGGTGAGAAATCTAAGAAACTTACGGTTGTACTTTCGGAGCTGCCACTTGAAGGTTGTTGGCCTTGTCCTTGGGGAGCCCTGTCAAGCAGTTCTGTCTCATTATCTTCCAGAGTTTCTCCCAATGGAAAAGGACCACAAATCTTAACAGTTTGCCCTTCCTCCCCAGCCCCGCTCCTCAGAGAGTACTCGAATTAAAAACCAGCATGAGACTGGTCTTTGGGTGAAAAGCTTTTCGTCCTCTTATTATCCTCCTTCTTTTTGTTATTTTTTTTCTGGTTCTGTTAAAAGATTGCCCTAGAGCCAAGAGAAATTGTGGACAGTGTTGTAGAGATTAAAAAGTCACAGTTTCTGTATCTTTAGTGTTAAATGAAATGAAAGTATTTACCGTTTGCCCTCTTCTCAGCAGGGAAATCATTACTCAGGTGACTGAAAGCTATGTCCTCTCACCTCATTTTACAGATATTTTGAAGCCTCTTTCTGCTTCTCTAAGGAACAGTTCAAGGAGCAAAGGAATTTGCATATTTAATTTGTCATGTTATAAAATAGAACCATCTGAGGAGGTTTTCACCCTCACTTTGCTATTGTTTCATCCCACATGACTTGCGCAACTAGAACAAAACACGTCTCATCTGCTGGATGGGGCAGACGCTGGGAAAATTCCAGTTAGGGGCAGAATACGGTATTCTGAGGGGAGAGCAACCCAGTGGCAGGCAGGTTATTAGTTAGGGGGTCTGGCAGAGGTGTTTGAGTGCTCCAGAAGGCTAGCTGGCTCGGTGAGGGAGAGCACGGACACAAATTTTGGAGCCCTAATTGTGGACCCTTAGAGTTAGGGAAGTCCTTCACAGCTAGTAAGGCCTCCAGCCAACTTCTCAGGGGTTTAAGAGGGAGATTAGAATTTTCTAAGCAGTCGATTAGGAACAGCAAGGCAGGACCTTAGTCCAAAAAGAGCTAAGATTTTAGGCAGGTTTTCTAACTGGGAAATGATGTGAAGACCATTGATCAGACATGGAACACAGACATTCTTTTTTTTTTTTAACTTTTTATTTTATGCTGGAGTATAGCCGATTAACGATGCTGTGATAGTTTCAGGTGCACAGCAAAGGGACTCAGCCATCCATATACATGTATCCATTCTCCCCCAGACTCCCCTCCCATGCAGGCTGTATGACATCCCTTATATGCGGAATCTAAAAAGATATGATACAAATGAACTTATTTACAAAACAGAAACAGACTCACATATGCGGAATCTAAAAAGAAATGATACAAATGAACTTATATGCAAAACAGAAACAGACTCACGGACTGAGAGAAGGAGCTTAAGGTTACCGGGGGGAAGGATGTGCGGGGAAGGGATAGTTAGGGAGTTTGGGATCGACGTGTACACACTGCTGTATTTAAAATGGATAACGAACAAGGTCCTACTGTATAGCACAGGGAGCTCTGCTCAATGTTATGTGGAACACAGGCATTAGAATGCTGTCAGTGGTTGGGCTAGAGCTCTTCAGATTCCGTCTACATAAAATGCCTGCAGTGGTCATTTTGCTTCAGCCACAGGAAGATTAAGACTTCACAGGTTAGAAGCTAAGCAAGCCTCACCCTCTCACTTTGTATTATCTCTTGCACCAACTGTGACAAGGTCTATGAGAAATTAGGGATTGTTTTAATCCAATGTGATTTTACAAATCAAAGCCTTTCTTACTTGTGATCCATATATCCCAAAATTCTAGGTGGGGTTTTGTCTCCAGAAAAAATTTTTTAAATGGTTTAGGTACCGGAATTCCTTTGGAGAGTCTTTGACAATGAGAGGTAGTAAATGACAGTAATGGAGAGAGGATGACAGTGACAAGGCTGGATTGTGGAGAGGGTTTGAGAGTATGGGAGAGCAGGTGAGGAGGGAGAAAACCTCACGTACTTCAGAGTTGCAGTGAAGGCTGGCATAGATCTGGACCACTGCATTATCCATGTCCCATATTTGCTAGCCGGTATCCATCAATCCATCATTTCCCAACTTAACTATTTATTTATTTAATTCAAGTATAGTTGATTTACAACGTTGTGTTATCATAGGATATTGAGTATAGTTCCCTGTGCTGTACAGTAGGACCTTGTTTATCCGTTCTCTGTATAATAGTTTGTATCTGCTAAGCCCAACCTCCCACTCCATCCCTCCCCCACCCCTCCCCCATGGCAACCACAAGTCTGTTCTCTATGTCCGTGATTCTGTTTCTGTTTCATAGATACGTTCATTTGTGGCATATTTTAGATTCCACATACAAGTGATATCATATGGTACCAAATTAAGTATTATTCACTGAATGCAGGTACTTATAGTTTTGTTACCTGAGACTTAGTGGAGAAGACAAGAATTAAATGAATTGCACAATCTGATTTTTCGCTGAGATAAATTTTAGAATTTGATAGACTGCTACAGGGAAAATTATTTCTTTTGATAGTGTTTTTAAAAATTTCCTCTCAGGTGACGAAAATGAGGTTGTGATTTCTCTACAGCTTCATCTTTTCTGTCCTCAACTCTGTAATCACTTCAAGTCAACGAGTATATATTAGACATCTCTTATATGCTAAATATTTTTAGCAAAGCCCAGTAAATTGATGAGTTAGCCCTTGATAAGTCCCATTCACTGAGGGTTTATTTTGTCAAACACCAAGCTTGTTGCTTTATGTACACGTCTCACTTAATCCTCATAATAATCCTTTGAGGTATTGCTGTGCAACAAATAATCCCAAAACTTGGCAGCTTGAAACGACCATTTTATTATGCCGACAGATTCTGGGTCAAGAATTTAGACAGAGCACGGAGGGAATGGCTTGTCTGTGATTCATGAAGTCTCAGGTCTCAGCAGTGACAACATGAAATCTGGGGCTGGAATCACCTGGAAGTGTCCTTACTCATATATCTGGTAGTTGATGCTAGCTGTTGGCTGGGGCACCTACACTTGGCCTTGCTGTGTGGCCTGCGTTTCCACAGAGCATGGTTGTCTCAGGACCTCCAAAAGTGAGTGCCCTAGCTAACAAGGAGGAAACTGCATTGACTTTCATGAATAGCCTCCAGTGCCATTCATCACTATTTGAAATGCATTCTGTTGATTGCCAGTGAACTGCAGGTCTGCCCTGTATTCACAGAGAGGGTGCATAGAACCCACCCCTTGAAGAGAGGGGGTCAAAGAATTTTCAAACATGTTTGTGAACAGCTACAGGCACAGTTTTTACTCATGCACAATAGTGTCATCAGGCTTAGGCTTGAGGTATAGGGTCTCCTTATAAAAATCAAGTCCATACATGGATGAGACTCCTCAAGTACAATTTCTCAGGTATGGCTCTTCAAGACTGGTTCCTCTTTATCTTAAGACCTGAGGACTAAAGAAAGAAACTACCCAGGCCTTCCCTGGCGGTCCACTGGAGAGGTCTCATTCTCATTCTGCACAGAAAGACTGTATGCAAACTGGTGAACCACTCATTTTAAAACATTTTAGTGGGTATTTCATGTGAGTTTGTAAGTCTTTTGTTATGCAACATATTTAATTTATAACATGTAAGAAATTAAAGGACCTGCTGATTTATTGATTGACTTGGAGCATAGAACCCTATCAATGATGGTACCCTAGCTGCAAATTTGACTTTATAGTAGAAATCATTCCGAGGTCCATGGAAAGAGGCGGTTTGCTTACAAAACCAAGGGCGTTTCTGTGCCTGTTCTGTGAATCTTTGCCAGCAGGGTAGCTTTCATTAGTATTCATGCCTTATTGCTTGTGTCTTTACTTTTTTCAATAAACATCTTATTTTTGAAAAATATTCAAGGCAAATGGCCAGGGATAATTTTCAGGGAAACATGCTTAAAACAAGACCTTTGATGGCCCTGAGCTGAGTCGCAGTGATTATGCAGCAGGTGGCACTTTGAGTCTCTTGATAGACAGATTTCTCTCATCAAGAAAAACAGCCTGTATCATAAGCATCTAACCCAAACTTCATCCACTCTTTCCATTTGTAGCAAGGACGATTTGGTGCCTAAATTTATGGCTTGCATTAAAAGCTTAGGAATCTGAGATCCATAATTTGAAGTATACTACATCACTGTTAATATCTTTTTTTCCCCAAAGATTTCAAAGGAATGCTTTTCTCCCCCCCTGTAATTTTTCCGGTACATAAAGTGCTTTGGGTTTGAGGTAGGAGAATTCAATTCTATAGGTAGGAGAATTCAATTCTATAGTGTATTTCCTAGATTCCTACCTGCCATGTGCAGGAAGCCACAGACAACAAAGCTGAGACAACAAAGGCTTTAGTTCAGGAAATGGATCGTCCAGTAAGAGCTGTGACAAGGACACGAACAGTCACAAATCAAGGAGGGTACCAATGACAATGGACTGTGGAGGCGTGGAGGTAGTTGCTCGCGTTCTAGGAAGATCCCATCCGATTGGCGTGGGAGAATCAGGAAGAGTTTTCTAAAGGTGGTGAGACGTTTGGTATATAGAAACTTGAGGAAAATTGGCTTATCACACTGTCAACACACAAAAAATGGGTATCTAATACTTAGGAAACATCTTCAGCTCTACTACAGACTTAACGCCCAACCAAATTTTAGGTGAATAGCAGAAGAAATATCTCCTTGGTGGAGTTACGGAAGCCCATAAATGGAATGTCCCTTTGAAGTGCTGTTGGGAAGAAAATGTCGGATTCCTCTTTCTGGATCAACTCACAACTTTGCCTGGAAGAGAGTTCGGTTGGAGTCATTGTATCTGCACCTCCAGGTGTGTAGCAGCTCAGGAGGGCACTGCCAGGTAGTCATCTTTAAGTAGCAGGTCAGCGCTGCAGTGTTTTAAAAGTCGGGAAGACTGTTGCAATGCATCTCTCGGCGTCCATCTTTCTACTCCCCCCTCACTTCCCAGTACTTCCAGTCATGGTAGCTTTCAGGTGTTTCTTGATCATTTGCAATTCAAGTAACGATTATGCTAGGAACGACCCTACTTCGATTGAATTGTCAAGGGAAGATGAACTCACAGTCCAAGAGCGTGTGACCTTTTATTTCAAATATGTCATCCAGCTGAGGCAATTGCTAAGGGAAGCTTTACCGATTTCTTGAGAAACAGCTTGTAAAGAAAGCTTTAGCTCATAGATCCAAAGTAATAGAAGGATGACAGAAAAGAGAGTATGGTGCACATAAAAACGAGTAAGAACACTTGCTGGTCTTCATTTTAACAAGTCACTGACTGACAGGATATTCATAACCTTAACACTTTAAAAAGAAAGGCTTAGCATGAGAGGAATAGCTTCTGTGTAAGATCCATCTGTTGGAATAATAGGAAAAACCCAAAGGAAGACCTGAAATCTTAAGCTGTAAGATAAACAAATCTGGACAAGTCCCCAGTCTGTGTTAAGATTCCTTATTGGTTCGAAGGGAAGCTAAAATGGTCAGAAAAGTATCATGTGATGGGAAAAGGAAGGTTGAACAGGAAGCCAGAGACTCTTTTTTGCGTTCATTTCCTTTGCCACTCTTTGAGTTCAAGTTTTCTCATTTGTAAAACAGAAATCATCTAGTGCCATAAATCTCACAAATCTCTCCCAAGGCTTTTGTTGGAATAAAATCAGATAAAAAATGCAGGAGCTTCTTGGAGAAGGGTGAAGAATAAGCTAATAATAATCATTACCATTTATATGCAGAATGCTTCACATATACCAGACATAGGCTTTCAGGGTATTATCTTAGCCCCAGAACAATCTTGAGGCGGGTATATATATCACTGTTCTATCGACTAGGACACTGAGGTTAAGAAATACTAAGAATTTGCATATGATCATGGCAATAGTAAATGGTAAAGCCAAAATTCTCTGACCCAGTTGCTAACCAGTTATATATCTGGTTTAGAACTGGAAGCATCTAATAATGGGCTACTTTGTTCAATTCTGTTTACAAGGTGTGCCAATTTTCTTATCTTTCTTTTTCATTCTAAATCATATTCCTTCATTTTATACCAGTTCCTTTCCTCAGCACCACTGAACTTTATCTTGGTCCAAACACTCCCCCACTCTCCACTCTGATAATTCTTAAACATCTTTCCAGTCTCAATTCAAACACATCACCATGAGGATGTGATACTGCACTTACCACTGTATTCCTAGCGTTAACACAAAGCTGGTCACCTAGTAGGTACATAAATATCCATTCAATAAAAGATTGAATGAAGGAAACAGACGCAGAGAAATGAATTGAGTGGATCAATGCCATGTGGCACAACGGACATCCAGACACCCAAATCTACTGTTCTTCCTTCTTTCCCACTGGGTAAGTTTATTTCCTGTCCAAAATAATGGATTTTGAAGCTGAATACTTTAATTATCATCCATTAATTAAAACCGCAGGGATTCCCTAAATTAGCCATGCACTGTAAAAATAGAATGAGAGGGCTTCCCTGGTGGCGCAGTGGTTGAGGGTCCGCCTGCCGATGCAGGGGACACGGGTTCGTGCCCCGGTCCGGGAAGATCCCACATGCCGCCGAGCGGCTGGGCCCGTGAGCCATGGTCGCTGAGCCTGCGCATCCGGAGCCTGTGCTCCGCAACGGGAGAGACCACGGCGGTGAGAGGCCTGCGTACCGCAAAAAAAAAAAAAAAAAAAAAAAGAATGATAGTATTATTTTGGTTAAGAAAAAAATCAGCGGACAGGAACGTGGAGAGAGCTAAAACAAGATTTGGGACCAATTAATGAGATGAGAATGAGAAGCTAGAAGCAATATGCAGATATTAGAGAGAAGGCTCAAGGCTACTTCATATTAATTTTTGCAGCATATGGGATACTTCGTGTCAACCCAGTTTGAAGAATATAAAATTCTTCCTCCTATTTAACTGTGCAATGTTCAATTTCAGCTTCTTCCTGGCCGGACACAGTGCTGTGAAAATAAACTGAAAGGTGAAAAAAATGCAAGAGTGAAAATTACCATGTAAAGAGAAATTTTAATAAATTACGTTTAGGTGAGCTTGTAATGCAGAGTCAGAATAAACAATTTAAGTGAAAAGAAATATTTTTGTCTGTTAAGAAATGGGATAATTTCAAAAAGTGATGTCACCATGCCATAGCGTTGATAGATGGTATTCTCCATGGCAGTGGGACAATCCCTTTCCTCCTTTGCCTCTTTAGTATAAAGCAATCACCGTGACACCTAGTGTTTATTGAAATCATTGACAAATGATATATACCAGCATGAAAAGAAGTGTGTCACAACATTTATTGTATGATTTATTTTTTCAACTTAGGGCCCATTTTCAAGTGGCTTGGTAACCTGGAAAGTTAATCTAACATGCTCATTGTAGATGGACTGGTTCAGATGAACTTGGAATGAAAAAAAAAATGATGATGTGTGTTTTTTAAATTCTTCATGATGGAAAATTTCAAACATACACAAAAATACAGAGAATTATACAGGAACCCCCAAGTTTCATCACTCACTTTGAACAGTTATCAACTCAAGGCCAGTCATGGCCCATTTATACTCTTCTCCCTCAGTAGATTATTTTGAGACAAGTTCATTTAAAAAAAAATTTATTGGAGTATAGTTGATTTATAGTGTTGTGTTAGTTTTAGGTGTACAGCAAAGTGATTCAGTTATCCATATACATGTATCTATTTTTTTCGTATTCTTTTCCATTATAGGTTATTACAGAATATTGAGGAGAGTTCCCTGTGCTATACAGTAGGTCCTTGTTGGTTATCTATTTTATATACAGTAGTGTGTGTACATTAATCCCAAGTTCCTAATTTATCCCTCCCACCCATGTTTCCCCTTTGGTAACTATAAGTTTATTTTCAAAATCTCTGAGCCTGTTTCTGTTTTGTAAATCAGTTCATTTATATCATTTAAAAAATTAGATTTCACATATGAGTGATATCATATGACATTTGTCTTTCTCCTTCTGACTTACTTCACTTAGTATGATAATCTCTAGGTCCATCCATATTGCTGCAAATGGCATTATTTCATTCTTTTTTATGGCTGAGTAATATTCCATTGTATATATGTACCACATCTTCTTTATCCATTCCTCTGTTGATGGATATTTAGGTTGCTTCCATGTCTTGGCTATTGTAAATAGTGCTGCAGTGAACATTGGGGTGCAGGTATCTTTTATAAAGAAATTAATTATTTTTTTTTTGGCTGCATTGGGTCTTCGTTCCTGTGCACGGTCTTTTCTCTAGTTGCAGACAGTGGGGGCTACTGTTCGTTGCAGTGCACGGACTTCTCATTGCAGTGGCTTCTCTTGTTGTGGAGCACGGGCTCTAGGCACTTCAGTAGTTGTGGCATGCAGGCTCAGTAGTTGTGGCACACGGGCTGTAGAGTGCAGGCTCAGTAGTTGTAGCGCATGGGCTTAGTTGCTCCACAGCATGTGGGATCTTCCTGGACCGAGGATCAAACCCGTGTCACCTGCATTGGCAGGCAGATTCTTTTTTTTTTTTTTATTTTATTTATTTATTTATTTTTACAAAATTGTGATAGTTTTATTTACATTGATCTAAATGTCTTCAATAGACCAATATTCTTTAATACACACATTATCTTAAAATTATCTTGCATATAATACAATCTAGTAGAGTTTTACTTGCAGCATAACGTTAAGACTATTATTAATTAAAGCCATTATAGGTGTTGTGATCCAATACTGAGACACAGTTTAAAATTGTATAACAAATGTCTTCTTTCAATACTGTCAGTGGTTGTATCAGTAAGGATCTGGCAGGCAGATTCTTAACCACTGCACCACCACGGAAGTCCCTCACATATCTTTCTGAATTGTGGTTTTCTCCAGATATATGCCCAGGAGTGGGATTGCTGGATCATATGGTAGCTCTATTTTTAGTTTTTTATGGAACCTCCATATTGTCCTCTATAGTGGTTGTACCAATTTACATTCCCACCAACACTGTTAGGAGGGTTCCCTCTTCTCCACACCCTCTTCAGCATTTATTTTTTGTAGACTTTTTTGATGACGGCCATTCTGACTGGTGTGAGGTGATACCAAACAACCCAATTAAAAAATGGACAGAACATCTAAATAGACATTTCTCCAAAGAAGACATACAGGTGGCCAAAAAGCACACGCAATGATGCTCAATGTCACTAATTATCGGAGGAATGTAAATCAAAACTACAAGCAAGTTCATTGTTTACTGAAGCAAATCTTCCAATGTTCTTGATATTCTTTGATCCAAAAGTATGTTAGTTGCATCCGTAAAGCATAAGGAGCCTTTTAAAATACAAGCAGAACATCATTAGTAAGCCTAAAAATATTAACAATAATTTCTTAATAGTATCAACTATTCAATTAATATTCAAATTTGTCTGAGTCATAATTTTTGTACAATGAGTTTGTATGAATCAAGAACCAAATAAGGTCCATACATTGCAACTTGTTGATACATTTTAAAAGTTTTTTTTATCCGTAGATTCCTCCTTTCTCTTTAATTGATTATAATTGATTTCTTAAGGAAACCTGTGTACTTGTCTGCTAAACTTCCCATATTCTGAAATTTTCTAATCGCATCCCAGTAGTAAATGGTTTAACATCTTTCTCTTTCTTGCATTTCCTGTAAACTGAGTAGTGAGATTTAGAGCTTTGATCATTCAGGTTCAAGGTTTTGACGGTAATACTTCATGAGTGGCTTTGTGTGCTTCCATCAAAAGGCAGCTTGTCTGGTTGGCCCTCTATGATATCAATAATCATTGATCATTGCCTAGCTCAGTGATCAATAATTGGTGATCATTGCCTAGATCTAGATTCCTTAACTCATTAAGGTTTGCATATGTGGTGGTATTCTAATTTCATCACTCTCTTCATTTCTTATCTAAAATACTTTCAAATTTCCCCTCTTTGATGATTGTCCTGAGACAACTACTTGGCTTCATTTTACCCTCATCAGTTTTCAAAATAACTAATTGATTCTTTCCAAATGTGACTGCCTTCCAAATGTGACCAATGAGATTTGTTTTAGTCTCACTACTGACGAATAGATGAAACATGTTTGACATGTTTCAATTCATTGCAGTTAATATTTCTTTGATGCTCAGATTGTTCCCTTTTTGGCCAGTTGAAGACTCTTCAGTGTCGTTGACATGATGTTTTAGGCTCATTTTGGCATTACAAGATATTTTAGGCTCATCTTGTACATTTCTTGCCCTAGACCTGGAATCAGCCATTTATCCAAGAAGTCCTGGTTTCTTTTCGTACAAAATAGTATTTATAGGCTATAACCTGGACTCTAGGGATGCTCTTTGCTACCTTACTGCTCTTAAGCCCTTTTAATGGACAGAAATATGACAAATATGTGCATATGTATATATTTTAAAATTTTACTAATTGTATACAGTAGTGCATTTCCAATCAAAATTTTAGATTATCGAGTTTTAACTTAATTCCTTGATTTTATTTTTTTTCTCATGCTGAAAATCTTGGATCCTAACAACATTCATAGAATTACTTATTAGATTTCTCCTATAGAATATAAAATAGCTGCAGAATATCAATACCAGGATTATTACTAACAATAGTTTAACATTTATTTTGTTTGTTTTTAGGGTATATACCACGAGGGGTGTAGCACCAGACTGCCATATTTTAAAGTCACTTGAAATACTTCTTCTTTCTATGCTTTTACCATCAACTGGATGAACAGTTAGGCTTCATTTCATTTCGCTTGGATTTACAGGGATTGCTTTTTTTTTTTTTTTTTTTTTGCGGTACGCGGGCCTCTCACTGTCGTGGCCTCTCCCGTTGCGGAGCACAGGCTCCGGACGCGCAGGCTCAGCGGCCATGGCTCACGGGCCCAGCCGCTCCGCGGCATGTGGGATCTTCCCAGACCGGGGCACGAACCCGTGTCCCCTGCATCGGCAGGTGGACTCTCAACCACTGCGCCACCAGGGAAGCCCTACAGGAATTGCTTTTTAAAGAAAGTTTTGAAGTGTAAGTATTTACAGTTGTGCTGTATCATATACCAGTTACAATCTACACAGTCTTCCTTGGCTGTCACTTAGTGTTAGCTTTACATATTAATATATATTCAGTGCTCACAGCCAGTCATTATACCAATTCTTCTTCAGTCATTTGGTCGTCAGAGTCATTTTCTAGTGGATTCTTCAGGAAGGGCACGTGAGAACCACACTCTTGAGTTCTTGCGTGTTCATAATAGTTTGTATATGACTTTAAACTTGAATGTCTGTCTTACTGGATATAAAATCCTTGGCCACATTTTCTTAACTTTTGTAATATAAATGTTACTCCATCATCCTGTGGCATAAAATGTTGCTTCTGAGAAGTCTAATGTCACTTTATAAACGTTCCCTAATGAGGGGCTTGGTCATTTTGCTTTGATGTCCAAAGGGTCTTTTTTCCCTTTTATTTAAGTTTGATAGATATACTAAAATATGTCTCATTTTGGCCACTCTGGATTGATTTTCCAGGGTCCTCACGTGCCCTTTAAATATATAGATTCACATCTTCTTTATATCAGGAACGTTTTCCTGAATAATCTATTACTTTCTCTCCAGTCCTTTTTATCTTTTCCTTTATTTCATTTCTATTTTTTTTATTTTTTATTTAATTAATTTATTTATTTGTTTATTTTGGCAGTACGCAGGCCTCTCACTGTTGTGGCCTGTCCCGTTGCGGAGCACAGGCTCCGGACACGCAGGCTCAGTGGCCATGGCTCACGGGCCCAGCTGCTCCGCGGCATGTGGGATCTTCCCGGACCGGGGCATGAACCCGCGTCCCGTGCATAGGCAGGCGAACTCTCAACCACTGCGCCACCAGGGGAGCCCCCATTTCTATTTTTAATTTTCTTCCTATTCTAGCTTCCCTTTTCTTATGATGTTGATTTGTCCTTGTGCTCTTCTTACTTTTGTTCATTTGTGAGATTATTTCTTTGTTTTCCTTCTAATTCTTAACCTCCCTCAGCCCACTTTTCAAACTTTTCTTTTGTCCAATCATCTCATTTTTCTAATCCTGACTTATGGCATTCTTCCATAGCTTCTATCATTTTCTCAAATTCTCTTGGCTCATTTGGAAATATAAGGTTCAGGTATTTATTGTTTTATGGTCATGTCTTTATGGCATGATTTCATTGTCTATAGGAATAGTTCTCTGTCCATTATTAACTTTCTTTCTTCTTAAAATAATATCACGTGGATTCAACCCCAATCACTGCTGTAGATCACGTTTGTTCTGTGCTCTTCCAGGGGAGGGTGTCTGGAATATCTTTCCTAGATCGAACGCTCTAGGGCTCCATTTTCTCTTGTTCTTTGGTGTGTTCAGCTCTTTCTGAGCTATGTTGCCTCCTACCTTAGTCCGACTCTTTTCTTCCCTTTGCCCTTAGCGTCCCTGATGTGTTCCGTTTACATGCAACGCCCAGCAGTTTCTCTTCCGTCTGCGGATTTATCCTGTAGTCGCTTTAGGAAAGTGATGCTGAGTATTTGAGGGCAGAGATATCCATACCTGTCGTATCTTCACTGTGAATGTTAGCTTTTAGAATTACAAAGACTTCTTTATCTTTTTAAATGCGTTGTGATCTGAGCTATCTGAGAGTTGGCAGGGCATCTGGAGCCTGCCTGCAAAGCCCCTTCATGGTTTTGGCTGCCCTTATCCGATGGACCTGAAGAGCTTCCCATGCTGAGAGGGACCTCTTCCTTTTGGGAGTGGGTACCTGATGGCAATCTGGTTTCTGGGCTGTTGGTTGGAAGCCCCTTGTCTCTCTGCTTCCTTCTGTAGTTGTCAGCACCCATCTTGTTGCTGCTACAGTTTTGACCCCTCCTGCTTATGGAAATACCTTGTCACTTTGGTTGCAGACATTGGTTGTCTGTGGGTTTTTGTTTTGCTCTCTCAATTGTTCTGCCTATTTTTGTTGGGGGTGATTCAGGGAAATTGAAAAACTGTGATTGCCACCACTGCTATCTTTCTGCCTCTGGGTAATTTGGGAGCAAATGCGCTGCTGTAGATATTTTAAAACGCGTAAAACCCGAGGTGAGATTTTACTTGTTTTTCTTTGTAACGGCTTTGTTCCTTTTTCCCCCTTAAACATATTAGATAATAGACACCATACTGTTTGAAAATACAATGAAAATCATTGATTGGGATTTGGAAAATATCAAGGATCTCAGGAGAAAATGCTGTTTTGTCTATGTTTGTAATATTATGGGATAAATTATTCCAATCCCCTTCAAAATAAATACTGAGAATTATGACCTTTTTTCCTAAGCTAAGCCTCTCAGAAATTCAAGCTCACCGAATGTAGGAATAATAAGCCAAGAACCACAGACCGGAGGAATTAAAAGGAAATGAACTTCCACATTTTTTTTTTTTTTTGCGGTACGCGGGCCTCTCACTGTTGTGGCCTCTCCCGTTGCGGAGCACAGGCTCCGGACGCGCAGGCTCAGCGGCCATGGCTCACGGGCCCAGCCGCTCCCGGACCGGGGCACAAACCCACGTTCCCTGCATCGGCAGGTGGACTCTCAACCACTGCACCACCAGGGAAGCCCTGAACTTCCACATTTTAAAGATCTGCCTGTTGTTATTCTGTCGCTGTGTAGTGTGGGACTACCAAAATCTTCTATCACTTATTTTTTATTCAAAGTGATTAATGGCAACTTCTAATTTCTTATCACATGGTATAACAATCAACTTATGTAATTGATTTCTTTTTTAAAAAAATTTCTTTGTCTGAAAAGGATCTGATTCATTTCAGGAAGTAAGTATAATATGCAACACACAGAGTATTTCAGACAGAAACAGACTCACAGACTTAGAGAACGAATTTAAGATTACCAGGGAGGATGGATGGGGGGAGGGATAGTTAGGGAGTTTCGGATTGAGGCGTACACACGGCTATATTTAAAATAGATAACCAACAGGGGACTTCCTGGGCGGTCCAGTGGTTAATACTTTGCCTCCCAATGCAGAGGGTGTGGGTTCGATCCCTGGTCGGGGAGCTAAGATCCCATATGCCTCGTGGCCAAAAAACCAAAAACATAAAACAAGCAATATTGTAACAAACTCAATAAAGATTTATATATTAAAAAAAGGGCTTCCCTGGTGGTGCAGTGGTTGAGAGTCCGCCTGCCAATGCAGGGGACACGGGTTCGTGCCCTGGTCCGGGAAGATCCCACATGCCGCGGAGCGGCTGGACCCGTGAGCCATGGCCGCTGAGCCTGCGCGTCCGGAGCCTGTGCTCCGCAACGGGAGAGGCCACAACAGTGAGAGGCCCGCGTACCGCAAAAAAAAAAAAGATTTATAAAAAAAAAATGGTCCATATTAAAATAGATAACCAACAGGGACCTACTGTATAGCACAGGGAACTCTGCTCAATATTCTGTAGCAACCTAATTGTGAAAAGAATTTGAAAAAGAATAGAAACATATATACGTATACCTGAATCACTTTGCTGTACACCTGAAACTAACACAGCAGTGTTAATCAACTATACTCCAATATAAAATAAAAAGTTAAAAAAAAAGAATCATTTCAGTTAACAACTTCTCTTGTGTATACAGCTAGTGCCAAAGTCTCTTTGACTTGTCAAAGGTTCCTTAATTTCTAAACCAAAAAGACTCCTTAAGGTGTTTTTTTTCCAATTAAAATTCCATTTCTCGCTAAAATACATGAGCAAATGGTCCCCCTCCCTCAGCACACTTCACCAGCATTCCTTCCTGAAAAAAAACTACTGATTTTTTTTTCCTTTTTATGTATCAATCTTATATTTATTAGTGGTTTACTCCTTGCAAGGCACTATACCAGATACATTTCAGGTATTTTTCTACATTTTCTATTCTCTCAACTATGCAATATAAGTATTACTATCTCCATTTTACAGATGAGACACTTGGGGTTCAAAGACTTGCAGTATTTTGTTTGAGGTCATAGAACTAGTAAGTTGGTGAAAAAATTTGAATTCAGTTCTGACTTCCAAATCAGGGCACTTGACATTGCACCAAGTTGCCTCACTTAATTTAGCCTTTCTTTACTTCTTTATTCCCACCCTTCCTCCTGCCTCTCTCTGTCTGTCTCTTTTTTTCCCTCCCCCTTCCTCCCTCTTTCCTTCTTCCCACATTTACTCTAAGTCTGGCGCTGTTCCAGGTGCTGCGAAAACAGCAGGGAATACACCATCCCTGCCCTCGTGAAGCTTACATTTGAGTTTGGATTGTGTTTAGAGACAAATAAGCAAATTTGTATATGTATGTGTGTTCAGTGTATCACATGATGACCAGTTTAGCACTCTCCTTTAGCACTCGCCTACCACGCCCCATCCTCAAAAAAAGACAGCAGGATGTGAGAAGTAGAGAGTGCTTTGCACTAGAAGGTTGCTGCTTTGTGTGAAGTTCACGTACCTCCATGTAGCATAAGACCCCACACATATACTATTTACAGCAATTTAAACTCCTCTCCCCCAGCTTCTCTTGCAGACATATCTTTACACGAGTGAAAAATAATTTGTTATTCATATCATTCTTTAGTCAGAAAGTTCTAAGTGCTTTTAATGAACACGTAGCAATATTATTTATGTTATCTTCTGTTCAGTGCTCCCTAAATATTGCCTAGGCAACCTGTTGATAAGACAAAGTTGACTGCTTACCACAGTTAGGGGCAACAGCATCTCAACAGAGTTTTTATAGGGTCTCAAGGGAGGGATGGAAGACGGATTTTATTAAGAATTTGAAGCTTGGTTTAAGGTGGGGCCCTCAAAGCAGAGGCTTGATAAGGATCTTGATGTAACAGTTTAGGATTGGCGGGAACAGTGAAGCAAGAAATCTGAGGCAAGGAATTTAGAGTGTCTGGGAAGTAGAAGTAAACCGTGATGCTTCCTAGGGAAGCCTTGATGGGTCTTTCCAGAGTTTCCTATAATGATCAATCAGGTCACATCTGGGCAAAAGTGTCCTGGAATAGTAACATTATGCAAATAAAGTTATAAAGACCAGTGGGTAGTGAAGTCATGTTGAGGCAGACCCTCTGATTATATACGTTAAATACATAAAATCAGGGTTAAAAATCTTTATGCGATTCCCACACATCATAATATGGATACTTTTTTTTTTTTTTTTTTTTTTTGCGGTACGCGGGCCTCTCACTGTTGTGGCCTCTCCCGTCGCGGAGCACAGGCTCCGGACGTGCAGACTCAGCGGCCATGGCTCGCGGGCCCATCCACTCCGCGGCATGGGGGATCTTCCCGGACCGGGGCACGAACCCGCGTCCCCTGCATCGGCAGGCGGACTCTCAACCACTGCGCCACCAGGGAAGCCCGGTTACTTTTTTTTAATTGTTGAAAAGATGGATTTGAAACTTATATGAAATGTCCCTATTAGAAATGGTAGTCAGTTTCAAATTTGTTTCCTCTATTTTTTGTTCTGAAATTTCAGTGGTGTTTTTGACATCCATTCTTTTCATCATCTCGCCCCACCGTCTAAAACAGGCCAAGAATTTTGTTTCTGACCCATCTTAAATCTGTACGGATAAATTCCCTGGTAGTCCAGTGGTTAGGACTCGGTGCTTTCGCTGCCGAGGGCCCAGGTTCAATCCCTGGTCAGGGTGGTGGGGGGACTAAAATCCCACAAGCTGTGCGGGGCAGCCAAACAAACAGAAGAATCTGTACAGACAGTTTACATGGAAATATATCGTTCGATTTGGCAACATTGGCTCTGGTTCCAACAGGGGAGATTCTAGGCCAAAAGATTTTTCTTTGCAACTTTGTCATTTGGTACTTGTTCATGAGGTCTTTACTTCTCATCCCCCACCCCCTTTATAAACATGGCCGCAATTTTATACACTGCTTCCTATGGATGTGGTCGGCAAGTTCCCCAAAATACTTTTAAGACGCTCTGGCCAATTTGGAGAAGTGGATCAGAATTCATGTGGTAGACTGGCTCATTCATCCTCTTTGATACATTTCAGCTACAGCACAGCTGTCAGGACAAGGGAGTTATAAATCTACATGTTAGCATTCACATTTTAATTAATATTAACGGGCAAAGCTGTCTCTAGGGGCGGATGATACGATAAAGAATGAAGTCTGACAATTTCAAATCTCCATACGTTCTGGATTGAAGTCCAGGTGGAATATGCTGAGACTGCCACGAAAGCACTGAAAAGCCTGCTTCCATTTCCAGCATCCTATCTTTGTGGAGCAGGATTTTCTGCAGGGACAGCAACCAAACCGAGATTACCGAGTAGACGGGACATAAGAAACGCACTTCGGGTGTCACTGTCTCCCATTCCCCCCAGATGGGACCACCCAGTTGCAGGAGAACAAGCTCAGGGCTCCTACTGATTCTGCATTATGGTGAGTTGTATAGTTATTTCATTTTATATCACAATGTAATAATAATAGAAATAAAGTGCACAATAAAAGTAAAAAAAAAAAAAGAATGAAGTCTGAGAAGCAGGTGATAAAGGTAGGGTGTGAAAGTATTATTTCTGAATCAATCCAGGTTGACTGCCAACAGTATTACCCTGTGTTGATGTTGTCCAGATTTTGCTCTTTAGAATGGCCTTACCGCGGTTTGGGTTTGGGATTTTCTAATGTTTAAAAGACCAGACGTCTCTACCTTTCCGTTAGAAAAGGCAAGAGAACAAACTCAGACCCATCAAATTGCTCGGGCAAGATTTTAGAACTGTTACCCTCATCCCTGACATCCATCAGTTTAATTGTAGCCCCAGACAGTTTCTTTTGGGCGTTGAGCTAAGACAGTGCCCAGAGGCTGTGATTTCTAAATGGTCCTTGGGTTCAAAGTCATGAGGGCTCAGCAGCCGTGAGCTATGCAGGCACTAATTCCTCCTGCACTTTTACATGCAAAAAGGCAGCCTAAATGGTGACCTCCCTAAAATCCCTAAGACAAGTCCCTGTGTAGATAATGAACAGTCCCTGCAGATTTCAGGAGAGACAGAAACAGAGCACACCCAGGACTGTCTTATTTCAGTTGTGTTTAATGTGCAGTATTATACACTGATGGGCAGTAGAGAAGAAAGCTTTATTTAACTTCTCTTTTTAGCTGTTCACCACCAGAACAAGTCAAAGTGAAGCCTGATGCGGTGACTCTCCAGGGAATTTCAAAATGTCGATCTACTCTAGGTCACATCTTTCCCCAGAGACAGCCTCACTGATGATTTGAGTAAACTTGTAGCTACCTGTAGGGTATGAATAGACTGTTCCAGCCAGGTCCTATTTGGTTTGATTTATCTTTCTTTCCAGAATCTACTTAAAGTCTCTTCCCTTCCTTCCAGGTCTAAAAGTTTACTGTTAATAAGCCACTATCTCCCTAAGGCCATTAAAAACTTCCCATGTCTGATTTTGGCTTCCTGTTAGATGGTGAGCTAGGATGGGTTGTTGGCTTTCTCTCTTCAAATCAACCTTAGGGAAACTAGAAAGGAGAAGAAATCATGGATTTGAGAAGCTAACAAAAATGGCATGAACCTTCTGGGGAGAGTGAATGAATGGTGTGGCGACTCCTGTGTGTGGATGGGGTCAAGGTGGAGGGTGAGTTGGAGGGAACAAGGTTAGTTTGAGGAGGACACTTCAGAAGCAGTAAGAGGACAGGCTGCAGAAGAGATCTTATGTTCTGCTCTTGCTTCTTCCTCACATGACCCTGGGTCAATAGTTGATGGATCCTTCATCAGAGAAATCAACTTCATCAGAGAAACCAGCGCTTCATCAGAGCGCCCAGGTCTCTAGTGCCAGGGCCTTTGGAGTAATATCAGGGCAGAGCGAAATCCTTACAGAAGTGAGGAATTTATAAAAATAGACAAGGAGTGCCAGACGCAATGTGCAACTGTCTTCGCTTCTGTGCTTCTAAACCCCCAGGGCTAGTAGATTACAGCTGAGGGAGATGAATTATCACACTGCCTATTTTTAAAAGGAGTTTAAAGACGAATCCCTGACCAGCACAGGTGCCTCATAAAGTGCCAAGTAGGATGTATACAATAAAAAGCAAACAAGAACAAAGCCCCTCACACCTAGATGCTAGAGTCAACTTAAGACCACCAAAGACAAAGCGAATTATAACAGTTTCTAGAGTTAAACAGAAGATCGCCTACAAAGAAACAAAAAGCACACTCTCAATAGCAACCTGGGTACAAGAAAACGATGGCTTAATATTTCAAAGTATTGAACAGAAATGAACGTTGAACCAAGAATTTTATATTCAGCTGTTTTGGCATTTAAACTTGAGGGTATAAATAAAAATTGAAGTACTTCTCCCAAGGATGTTGTTTGTGTAACAGCAGTTCAGGACTAGTAGGGCAATTTCATGGCTTCTGGGGGCCCAGGCTCCTTCCATCATGTTGGTGAGACACCCCTAAGGTGCTGGCCTCAACTGTTTGATCCTTGATGGCTACTCCAGCCATCACCATTATATCCATATTTCAGCCGTCAGAAACGAAGAAGGGAAAGCCATGCCATTTCCTTTGCTTTTTAAAGTTACAGCTAAAAGATGAACACATCACTTCCACTCATATTCCATTGACTGGAACTTAGTCACGAGGTCATACCTAGCGGCCAGAGAGGCTGGGAAAGGCAGTCTTAATTCTGGCTGTATGTGAGTCCAGCCCAAAATTCAGAGGTTTTGGAACAAAATGGAAAAGGGGAAAAAGGAAAAAATTTTTTTCTGCCACCATTATATATCCCAAACCAGAAATACTCCTTTTAAGGTGGGGAAAAGACAAGAATGTCTACTAGCACCACTGCTATTTGACATAGTTCTAGCGAATGCTATTAAAAAAGAAAAAGAAGTGGCTAAGAAAGAGATGAAACTTTCATTACTATAGGTGATGTAATTTACCTAGAAAAAAACAACAGAATCAATATATAAGCTACTAGAACAGTTAAGGGATTTTAGGATGGTTGCTGGATATGTCAATTTACAAAAATCAGTGATTTTTAAATGCTTGTGTTAACGGTCTAGAAAAATACAATAAAAAATAAGATGTGATTCTTAATTCCAATATAATTTAAAGATACTTAGGTTTTAATAAAGAATACACAAAACCTTTTTGAGAAAAATTTTTAACTGAATAAAAGGCAGAAATAAATCTAAATAAACTTAATGTCAATGGATATTAATATTATAAAGATGTCCTCCCAAATTAATTCTATAATTCTTCCCCAATTAATCTGTATATTCAAGGAATCTCAAATCAAATTCTTGGTTGAATTTATTGTAAAATTTATGTGAAAGATTAAGTGTCCATGAATGGCTATATTAGTCTTTAGAAAAGAGAGAAAAGAGGGGCTTCTCATCTGACCAGATATTGACATACTGTGAAACCACAGTAATTTTTTAAAATTCAAAATTTTAGAAGGCGATATTGGCATAAGAACAAGCAAATAGATTGTTGGAATAGAATAGACAATTCAGTGACTTAATATACGATGAAGATGTTGCTAGAAATTAGTGAAAGCCTGCATCTTAGATGATACTGGGAAAACAGACTCCCCATATAAAGAAAAACGAAAATGGAACTTTCTAATGCCACATGCAAGGGTGGGACTCCAGCTGGATTAAAGACCCGAATGTGAAAAGTATGCATTAAAATGTAATAGAAGATAATGTAGGAGAATATCTTCTTTTTTAAAAAAAATTATTTTATTGAAGTATAGTTGATTTACAATGTTGTGTTCATTTCTACTGTACAGCAAAGTGATTCAGTTATACGTATATATATACATTCTTTCTCATATTCTTTTCCATTATGGTTTATCACAGGATATTGAATATAGTTCCCTGTGCTGTACAGTCAGACCTTGTTGTTAGTCCATGCTATGTATCATAGCTTGCATCTGCATCTGGGAGGGATGTTGGAAGGATGAGAGTGGGAAGGATAAACAAAGGGAATCGATAGATGAAAGGAAAGAGGGGCCCGGCAGAGACCCCTACAGAAGCGTTTCTTTTGTTTTCTTCATGAAAACATTAGAATGGATGGGTCCCTCAAGGGTCCTGGCCCTGAAGGAACAGGGCACAGAACGTTTCAGTGAGGATGGGTGGGAGAGACGTTGATTTGACACAGGTGGAAGGGGGAAGGGACCACCTGAAGAGGAAACTGCTACTGATGAGAATCTCAAAGGTGAGAGTCGGATGCCAAGGAGAGCACCATCTGTCTTCCTAGTTCTGTCTGCTCTTCCATAAGGAAAGTGCATAACATTTGGATTAAAAAAAAATCCAAGGCCAAGTACCAAGCCACATGGGGGCATTTTCCTCTTTGAGAGAAAGAAGCTCAAGTGGGGTACACGGTGCGGACACCCAGGGTCACTTCACCGGGGAGTTTCTGACTCCACAATTAATTGGCTCGTACTGGACTGATTTCCTCAGGTGTAATTTGTCTCCATGAGAGGCCAACCTTTAAAATCTCACAGTGCATCAAATACGGCAGAGAAAGTGATGTTGAAGGGGAAAAAAAGTCATCCAAATTTTAAAATCATCTGTTAAATAGTGGTAAATGGTACAATACTTGTGTAATGTTTTGTCTGCTTCTTCAGATTCCTCAGAAATGCTTTGTGTTTGTACTTCAGAACTATTTTAAATCTTGTCTCTTAAAAACCTCCCTAAATCCTAAGATGTTATGTTTTTAGAAAGCTCTAATTTATTTCTTCCTAAAGCTGTGTTTTTGTTTCTGGTTTTGCTATTGAGAATGATTGCAAATTCTAAGTCACAAACAAATGGGATAAAGTAACATGATAAAAACATTTGGAGTATGGCTGGAATAGAAAGTAAATTTAAAAACACAATGGTTCTATAGGATGCATCTTATATAGAGATTTAGAAATACTAAAATCGATATTATTCCATTTATTATGAATAAAGATAGGATGAATGCTTTGTCTTGAATTCAGAAAAAGATACATCTTTTAAGTGTAAGTTTCAAGGGAAGAGTTGGTATTCAAGGTATAATGTGAAAAACGGGTAGATTTTAGGTGGAGAAAAGGGCACAAGGCAGAGGGAACCATTTGAACAAAAGACGAGGAACGATAAAAGAGGAGACATGTTTGGGAAATGGTGAGCGGTCCCATTTTTAGGTTATAAGGTGGGTTGTAACAAGAAACACCGATAAAAATACATACTGAATGCTTGGCACTGTTCTAAATGCTTAATGTATATTAACTCATTTCATCTGTACACAACCCTAAGAGGAGACTTTTCAGGTGAAGACACTGAGGCTTGGAGAGAGGTGATCTGAGGTCACCCAGGTAGTAAGTGACAAACCCAGGATGCTGAACCCTGGTGTCCAGGTCCTGATAGTAACAGTGGAGTGTAGTTTGGGTGTTGACAGTAGAGTTTCATCTCAATTGGGAGGCGCTTGAGAAATACTGAAGATTTGATTTTGGAACAGCAGTATGGGATGACCTACGTACAACAAGTTTAAAGAAAAATATTTGAGTAGTGGCATATAGGATAGACCAGAAGTGGAGCTAAGTGAAGTCAAGGAACCTCTTCTTCTTCTTTTTATTTTTAATTGAAGTATAGCTGATTTACAATGTTGTGTTAATTACGGCTATACAGCAAAGTGATTCAGTTTGAATCACATACATATATGTATATTCTTTTTTTAAAATATTCTTTTCCATGATGGTTTATCATAGGATATTGAATAGAGTTCCCTGTGCTATCCAGTAGGACCTTGTTGTTTATCCATCCTGTATGTAATAGTTTGCCTCTGCTCATCCCACACTCCCACTGCATCCCTCCCTCTCCCCCTCCCCCTTAGCAATCACCAGTCTGTTCTCTATGTCTGTGATCTTGTTTCCGTTTCATTTGTGTCATATTTTAGATTCCACATAAAAGTGATACCATATGATATTCGTCTTTTACTTCACTTAGTATGATAATCTCTAGGTCCATCCATGTGGCTGCACATGGCATCATTTCATTCTTTTTTATGGCTGAGTAGTATTCCATTGCATATATGTACCACATCTTCTTTATCCATCCTTCTGTCGATGGACATTTATGTTGTTTCCATGTCTTGGCTATTGTAAACAGTGCTGCATTGAACATATTTGGGGTGCATGTATCCTTTCAAGCCATGGTTTTCTCCAGATATATGCCCGGGAGTGGGATTGCTGGATCATATGATAACTCTATTTTTAGTTTTCTGAGGAACCTCCATACTGTTTTCTACAGTGACTGCACCAACTTACGTTCCCACCAACAGTGTAGCAGTCAAGGAACCTCTTCTGATGTTGTACTGGGGGAAGGGGGTGACAGTGGGATGGGGTTGAAGAGGTGGGAAGGGAGGGGAAGACATTGAAGATGAATCTGGGAAATCAAGGCTGAGCGGCCTGCCAGTGGCTTGATCTTGTCCTCACAGGGAAGAAGGAGGCCACGAGGAAGATGTGATTTGGGAGGAGAAGGAGATAAACTTGCAAGAAACCAAAGTGGAGCTATCCAGCAGGCTTCCAGAAAGAGGACTTTTCTCCTGTTTAATAATGGGAGAGGAAAAAAAAAAAATAATGGGAGAGGACAACACCCATCAAATTTAGGAGTTCGTTAAGGAGGAATGGAGCTAATCCATGTGTGCGGATGTTCCCTGAGGACCACGGTCCAGGGGAAAGGACTGAGGACTGAACGTTAGGAGAAAAATGCCTGCCTTCTGCAATGTTATTGACCTTTCTTCTGCCCCCAAAACCTGAGACACAAAACATACCCATGTCACTTAACAGAGCCTTTAACTGATTGTCCTGAGACTCGCGTTGGGTTTAGGATAAGGTAGCATAACCAGGGCTATCGTGAAGGCCACTCTTGGATGTTGATAATGAAACCCTCTTGTTTCTGTATGAGAATTATTCCTTTTCTGCTTCCGTCTGTGCAGTCCTCAGGTGTGGTTGGGTGTGGATTCAACGGTGCATTCGTTTCTTCCAGTGGTTGTTCTTTATCGTTTCTTCCAGTGGTGGTTCTTCATCATTTCTTCCAGCGGTGGTTCTTCATCGTTTCTTCCAGCGGTGGTTCTT
>NW_021703778.1:4892482-4917547 GCF_005190385.1 Monodon monoceros
TTTCTTCCAGCGGTGGTTCTTCATCGTTTCTTCCAGCGGTGGTTCTTTATCGTTTCTTCCAGTGGTGGTTCTTTATCGTTTCATTATCGTTTCTTCCAGTGGTGGTTCTTTATCGTTTCTTCCAGTGGTGGTTCTTCATCGTTTCTTCCAGTGGTGGTTCTTTATCGTTTCTTCCAGTGGTGGTTCTTTATTATTTCTTTATCGTTTCTTCCAGGGGTGGTTCTTCATCATTTCTTCCAGTGGTGGTTCTTTATCGTTTCTTCCAGTGGTGGTTCTTCATCATTTCTTCCAGTGGTGGTTCTTTATCGTTTCTTCCAGCGGTGGTTCTTTATCGTTTCTTCCAGCGGCGGTTCTTTATCATTTCTTCCAGCGGTGGTTCTTTATCGTTTCTTCCAGTGGTGGTTCTTTATCGTTTCTTCCAGTGGTGGTAGCCTTTATTTCCTACTTTCTGGCTTTCCTGTTCCTGAAGGAATGCTGCTGATACTGGTGCCACCACTTCTAAAACAGATCTTGTCTCGTTTCCTCAGTAAAAACGACATTTTTGTCTAGCTTGCCAGTGGCCTCAGAAGAAAATATTTTGCTCTGTGTGTTTGCTGCTCTAGTGAATTCCACAGGTCTGCTCTTTTCACATTCAAGAAGTCACTTCGTTTTGTAAAAGCTCAAGATAGTGTGAAATTTATTTATACTTGGAAGACATCATAAGAATGCATATTTTGCAGGTGAACTCTTAGTCTGTGTTTTATATATGTCCTCTCGTGTCATTCATTCTGCAGACATTTGATGTCACCTGCTTAAGTCACAGTGTGGTTCTCAGCGCCAGGGACAGAGGGTGAACAAGACAGGTAACACTCCTGCCCTCAGGGAGCTTGGCCTTCCAAACAGAAAAACTATGGGCTTTATATACTTCCTTAAATGAAAAGCACTATTAAAAAGGACATAAGAAAAATCAGAAATTTTAAATTTCTTAAATTCTAGAAACATAAAAATCAGTGACATAAGGTTAATTGGTCATTCCTGGAAAAAAAAAGTGTGTGAGAGCTATCATTTACTATTGTGTCTGGTGTAAATTAATTCATGTTAGTCCAATATCTGTATTGAAACATTATAAATTCTGAAACTGTGCTTTATTGAAAATTAGCTGATCTGGGAATTCCCTGGTGGTCCAATGGTTAGGACTTGGTGCTGTCACTGCCGGGGCCCAGGGTCAAACCCTGGTAGGGGAACTAAGATCCCACAAGCCACATGGCCAAAAAAAAAAAAAAAAAAAATTAGCTGATGGGGAATTTCCCTTCCCTCAGGTGTGTATTGTATGGTCTTGTTTCATAGCAGAGGAATCTTTCCTACCTGTGTTGGATGGTATTCATCTGTTCAGCTCTGCTTAAACCTGATGACTGACTATAAAAAGGTGTATTCTTAAAATGGCAACTCATCCTTCATCTGTCATTTTAGATTTTGCAATCTCTTGTATCAAATTTTACTTCTCTAGCCATCCTTGCTTTTAATTAAATACCTAGACATTTTTTGGAGGCACTGGCCTATATCTCTATCCCTGTATCACTGACAAATCCTTATGTTAGACCGACTTAAAAAAAAAAAAACTCAGAGTAAAAATCTTTTAATTTTTAAGGTATTTTCACTGAAAATATAAGCTCCAGTCATGCCCTAATGTTTTTGTATGTATTTAACCTCTTTTCTGGAACAGATTTAAAATAATTAGGGCAAAATCAGTACTTCCAAGGTGGAATGTAATCTGTAACTGCAGCAACATGCAGCTGATTTCAGGAAGGAGCGTGGAAAAATGTGTCCTTGCAACTCCATGGCACATGGGGTAATATCTAATGAGCACCCACGGAGACAGCGGAGATTCCTGGGTCCACAGCTGCTAATAACTTGCTTTGGGACTAGGGACAAATCATTTTACTTCCCACCGGCTGGGCTTTTGCAGCTGGAAGAGAAAGGATAATTAGGCTGCTATTTGGATAAAGCAGAAAAGAGAATCCCGGCTCTGCTGGCGGGGTTCCAGTAACCCAGACACAAAGCCCGGTATTGGCTCCAATGACCTGAGTAACTCCTTCAAACTTTTATTTTATGTGCACGTTGGAAATTTAACTGAGCAGACCAAAGTGGTCAAAGAAAACTGTTAAAGAGAAACAAAAGTGCCTGAGGAAGAAAAACAGTGAAGTTAATTGACTGCGAGGGTCAGAGTTAGCACCGCAAGCTCCTGGGAGAAACCGCAAAAAGAAGACCAAGTTGTCTCGGCTCCATAATTTTAGTTATAATATAAATTTGATTAAATTTATATTTTAGTTACATGTCCATAAATGCCATCGAAAAGTCTTCATAGAGTTAATAAAGTGACAAAATAGCTTGCAAAACGTCAGTGATGTGGAACATGTAAGGTCCATGATCAAAGTTAGTGAAATATAAGTGTATCCTTTCTCTAACCCAGATAATCAACCTCTCAGCATCAGGTGCCTTTGAACACAGGTGGAAAATGGGACTCATTCAAATATGCAAAACATCATTAACGGAACATTTCCCAAGGGAAAACTAATTAAGGTGGGTAAACGTATGGCTCTCCCCTGATTTAAAGGTGAAACTACCATTGGCACATCACGTAGACTCTAAAAGAATAAGAATTCCAGGTTACAACGTCCGTGAGTTGGAACGATACAGTGGTCCATGTATTTGGTGTGGAGCCATGCTAAGTCATTCCATGAATGTAAGAGAATAAGAAAATGTTCTCTTAAAGGATGGTGACTTAGAGTTGAAATATGAATATTAAGCAGGGGCCTTCCCTACGGGTGAATACTATTTCCATGTCCATATATAGCAGAATGGAAGAGACAATGACTAAAAAAGAAAGAGTCTGTAATGAAGCGTTTTACTCATCAAGGATTTTCTTTGTTATCAGAAGTTATCAGAATGGCTTTGACTTAGAAATCTCAGTGCTGTTCTTGTGACTAGATCACAAGACCAAAAATGCTTCCAAATGGTAATTTTTCATCCCCGACTCTAGTAGAGTACAGAAGAATAAATACTTAATTTCTGTGCTATTTTCTAATCATACTAGTGCTGTTTGCTAATCCCTAAATGACTACCTTTGATTTTTCCGTAGAGACGTCCAGTTTTTCATACATAGCTTTTGGAACAATTAGGTCTCCTGTGTGAGTGTTGGCTTGTACTGAATTGTGCTTCCCTAGGACCTCAGGATTGCTTTTTTAAAACATTGCTAGTGATCCAAGAAACCTATTTTACCTGCAGAAAGAAATGGTGAAATGTACTGGACTGTGAATAATTTACAGTATGTTTTTAGAAAAAAAAGTAAATAATTTATATGCTTTACGGTAAATAAAACATGTATTTAGAAGAACAACATAAATACTTGATAGGTTCCTGGGTTTCTTACTTTGGAAGACCTTTGCACAGGATGAGTTATATATTTAGATCCACAATAGTTCATGTATTTGCTTCTAATGAATATCTAACCTGGAGCGGTTTGTAAGTCACTGTGGCTTCTGTATTTCACCAGTTCCTCTAGGTGAATAGATTTTTCTTTTCCAAAGAGCTTTGCTTTCCACGCCACATTCAGTTTTTCCTTTCCCCTTTTGGTACTGGAGAAAGGAGCAAGAAGACATTTGATGTGGAGATTGGGTTAGTGAAAGGGCTGGTGGGAGCAAAGCGTGGAGAACAACGCGCAGATATATTAAGCAGGTGATGGTTAACAAGCTAAAGAAGCTATTACAGGCCGTTGTTCCCTAGTATGTAAAAATGAGGGCTATTCTCGAAGTACTAAAGAATTGCTTTCAATTTTCAGAATGATTAGCTCAGACTGGACCACCTGCACCTTGTCTATCAATGTTCAGAAATGGAAAGGGTCCAGGTCTCTTGTTCAATGTTTAATATTTATTTTGTACTTATTAAAAGTTAAATTGTGGGCTTCCCTGGTGGCGCAGTGGTTGAGAGTCCGCCTGCCGACGTACGGGACGCGGGTTCGTGCCCCGGTCCGGGAAGATCCCACATGCCGCGGAGCAGCTGGGCCCGTGAGCCATGGCCACTGAGCCTGCGCGTCCGGAGCCTGTGCTCCGCAACGGGAGAGGCCACAACAGTGAGAGGCCCGCGTACCACAAAAAAAAAAAAAAAAAAAGTTAAATTGTTACAACTTGAGGTATAAACATAAGCACCTTCGTACTTTATAACTTTTCTTTTTTTCTTCTTTTTAAAAATTTTTATTGGAGTATGGTTGATTTACAATGTTGTGTTAGTTTCAGGTGTACAGCAAAGTGAGTCAGTTATACATGTACATGTATCCACTCTTTTTTAGATTCTTTTCCCATATAGGTCATTACAGAGTATTGAGTAGAGTTCCCTGTGCTGTACACTAAGTTCTTGGAGATAGGCAATCTACCAAAACAGCTCTGTTTTTATGATAGCACTCTTCCCTTATTGTTTTCTCCAGAAATGCCTGATGGCACCCCCCACCCCCCAATTCTCTCTCCTTTACGCCTCTCACTCACAATCAGAAATTCTTTTCCTAAGTACAGTTGACCCTTGAACAACGCGGGGGTTAGAGATGCCAACCTCTGCACAGTCAAAAATCTGCATCTAACTTAAAGTCAGCCCTCCGTGTCTGAAGTTCCTCTGTTTCCTATGTTCTGCACCCAGGATTCAACCAACCTCGCATCGTGTAGGACTGTAGCATTTACTATTGAAAACACCCCACATATCAGTGGACCCGTGAAGTTCAAATTCGTGTTGTTCAAGGTAAAATAGTTTTAAGGTAAACTATAAAATATTGGGTGATCTACCTGGAGAAGGTACACCACCAGGGGGCAGAAGGAGGACAAAGACACCGCCCCCCACCCCAACCCCACTGTCTCCCGGGGCCACACGGCGGGGCACAAGACCTTGGTTAGATAATCACAGCTCCTCTTTTGAGAAAGGTGAGCTCATGGCCCAAACTGGGTCCTGCCCGAGGAGTTTTCTAACGGCAGCTAATGTCAAAAGGGTCTCTTCGTGAGGCTGTAGTAAAAATGCAGCTATGGAGCTGCCTCTGACCGTGTTCCCTGTTCCCTGCTTGTGGAACAGAGTCCTCTGGCAAAAAAAGAGAAGGAAGTTTACATGCAAATGGGGAGGATTTTAGGCAGAGACAATAAAGCATGTCCAGAAGCAAGAGAAAACAAGCCGTGTTAGCCCAACGGCAGGAGGCTAAGTGTGGCAGGAGGATAAGAAGGTAAGAGGAAGCTGGGCTGGTGAGCATGCTCCATCCCAAAGCAATAAAGGGCGGGTGTTAACGCGAGGCCACCCGAAGTGAGAGGAGGGCTTGTAGGAGTTGGAGGGGCCACGTGTTTCGGGATGTGCCAGGCAGTGCTTTCGGTTGCCGGCATGTGTAATTGACATGGGCAGGGGTGGAACTGAGTGGAAGCATCTTTATCGGCTAGTTCTGGAAACATCAGGAGGACTAGAGAGCAGAGCTTGGAAAATGGATATGAACCAATAGGGACCAGGAAGCAGGGACAGTCTTGCCAGGGCTTTGCAATCGGTACCATTCCTCACGGATGCCACTGCCACCATGCTGAGTAATTTCCCAGCTGTCCCTGCAGCTTGGTATGACTTCCTCAATATGTCTTGGAGGTGAGTGTGTGATGGGCCAGACCTGGATCACAGGCCCATAAGAGGCTCCTGCAATAATCTAGTTAAAGAGAGGTGGTGGTGACCAGGGTCACAGAAGTGGCAGGTGGCAGCCTGGATGGAGAGAGAAGAGTGGATTCAGGAGATGTTCATAATGTAGAACTGAAACGGTCTATTGATCAGGGGCATGTGCGGTGGTGGTGAGGAAGAAGTGTGAAGGATGACACGCGGTTTCTGGCTTGGGCAACTTGCTGGCTGATGGTCCCCTCCACTTAGAGAACCCAGGAGGAGGAATAGAGTCCATATTAGCTTCGTTTACCCTACTTTCCGATGAAGCAAGTCAGAGAGGTTAAGTAGCCTGCTGAGAATCACCCCCAGTGAGTGGCAGAACCAGGATACACACCAGATTGGTTTGAATAAAAACCTCATGCTCCTATTCACAATAGCCAGGACATGGAAGCAACCTAAATATCCATCGACAGAGGAATAGATAAAGAAGATGTGGTGTATACACACACACACACACACACACACACACACACACACACACAATGGAATATTACTCAGCCATAAAAAAGAATGAAATAATGCCATTTGCAGCAACATGGATGGACCTACACATTGTCATACTGAGTGAAGGAAGTCAGACAGAGAAAGACAAATATCATAAGATACTGCTTATATGTGGAATCTAAAAAAAAGGGCACAAGCAAACCTATCTACAAAACAAAAATAGAATTACAGATGTAGAAAACAAACTTACGGTTACCAGCAGGGAAAGGAGGGGGAGGGATAAATTGGAGATTGGGATTGACATACACACACTGCTATATATAGAATAGATACCTAATAAGGACCTACTGGATAGCACAGGGAGCGCTATTCAGTACTCTGTAATGGCCTGTATGGGAAAAGAATCTGAAGAAGGGTGGGTATAACTATATGTATAACTGAGTCACTTTGTTGTACACCTGAAACTAACACAGCACTGTACGTCATCTATACTCCAAGAACATTTTTTAAAAACCCTCATGCTCTTTCTCTTATAGCAGAGTGCTCTGAGTATCAGAATAGGAGGGTCAGGGAGTGATCTATTAAAATGTTAGTTCTTTATTTACATATTGTCGTCTTTTCCAAAGAAGTATTTCCAATTGAAATTTTTTAACGGGAAGAAGTGTTTTCATAGGAAAATAACTTGCTGAAAATTTCAGTCTGTGGCCAGTAGGCTCTAGGCTTTCATTATACTTTATTCTGCATTGTTTAGTACCTAAATCTTCTCCTTATATTTTGTACTTGTATTATTACTGTTATCATGCCCAGCATTTCTAAAGACCACTGGAATTTTTAGCAGTTGTTGGGTTAGCTACAGAAAAATGTCTAGATACTCTAGAATTACATGCATTTATTTAACAAATATTTATTTTGTACCTTCTGTGTGTTCTAGGCACCTGGAATGCAGGAATAGGGCAAAATAAGCAACGTCTGTGCCTTTAGGAAGCTTCTCTTGTAATTAGGAGAGATTGACAATCTACAAATAAATATGTATTTGGTGGTGATGAGTACTGTGGAAAACATAAAGCAAACGAAGGAGGCAAGAAGTGCTGGTCATCTGGACCTGAGGGGTAGTTCTTATTTTATTAAGGTAACATTTGATCAGACTAAAGGAAGAGGGAGTCAGCCATGGGCATATCTGAAGGAACAGTTTTTCTGGCAGAGGGAACAGAATTGCCAGTGCAAAGGCACTGTGGCCAAATCATTTCATCTCGTGTTTCACAAGTGTATTGTGTGTACAGACGGTCCCAGGCTTACAATGGTCTGGTTAAGAGTTTTTGACTTTACAGTGGTGCAAAACCTTCGAATTCTGAGCTTTGATCTTTTTCCCAGGCTAGTGACACATGGTAGATATTCTCTCATGACGCTGGGCAGTGCACCCAGTCAGCCACGCGATCACGACAACCATTCTGGACCCAGACAACCATTCTGTTTTTCACTTTCAGTACAGTATTCAGTAAATTACATGAGATAGTCTACACTTCATTGTAAAACAGGCTGTGGGCTAGATGATGCTACCCAACGGTAGGCTGACCCACGTGTTCTGAGCATGTGTAAGGTGGGCGAGGCTAAGCTATGGTGTTTGGTAGGTTAGGGGTATCGGATGCATTTTTGACAGGGTATTTTCAACTTAGGATGTGTTTATCCGGGATGTGACCCTCGTGTAAGTGGGGGAAGACCTGTGTCCCCTTCATCACGCTGCAGCAGAAGAGGGCTACAAAGGAGACAGGAAGGAAGTTAGTTGAAGTTTATGCCTGATTCCAAAATATTTCTAAATATTTTCCCTCAATTTTGAATTATAAGACCATGTTCTAGAGACACGTCTGGGAGAAAGATGCCCTTAAGGATTCTGACGTGCCAGTGAAAATGAAAGTTGACTCACTTGTGCCAATACAGCTAGAAACATTCTACTACGTCTAAAATCTACGTGAATGGAGACAGGGATCAAACTGGTGATATAAATGAGTAGTAAGGAATAGCATTCTGCTTAATTGCTACTGACTGTAAAATCAGACTTATTGAAAAATTTTCTCTTCTCTAGTTTTAGAGATAGCTATAAAATCAATCCTAATGTTGAGTGCTAAATATCAAAATAGAACAATAGATAACTTGCAATAGATACGGGTTTTTAAACTATGGACGGAAGTGTTGAGTATCTTTACATGGTTCCATTTGGGTTCAAAGTTTTTAACTTCTTTTTAGCGTGCTGAGCAGTCAGTTGACATGTCAAGAACCTGCACAGGATCACAGATGTGCTTCACTCAGCAAATATTTATTGAGACCTTGTCTCATTCCTGATTAGAGAGAAATTGTTTTTATTAAACAATTAATAAACCATGAGGTTGCCTTTTGATTCGTTTATTTTTTTCTATCATTTTCCTAGAAGCTGCTGAAAAATCCTTTTACTAAGGATTTTTTAAAAATCTCAGAAATGTTGCTAAATTTTATTAAGTGCCTCATTTTCCTTGGCTAAGATGATTGTGACTTTCCTGCAATCATCGCATAATGTGATAAATAAAATTAGATTTTCCTCCTGGTGAACCATCTTTCCATCATGAGAATAAGTGCCAGTACTTTTCTGTAAAAAAACAGACTTCATATATGTATTTGTTTGCAAAAGACTTTTTTGTTAAAGCTCTTTTAGGTTGAGAGCAAAGTTGAGAAGAAGGTACAGAGATTTCCCACATACCCCCTGCCTCTCCCATTATCAAAATCCCCCACCAGATGGTATATTTGTTACAATTGATGAACCTATATTGACACCATTATCACTCAAAGTCCAGAGTTTACATTAGGGTTCACGCTTGGTGGTGTACATTCTATGGGTGTAGTTAGACAAATGTGTAATGACAAGTATCCATCATTATAGTATCACACAGAGTGTGTTCACTGCCCGAAAAGTCCTCTGTGCTCTGCCTGTTCATCCTCCCTCCTCACTAACTCCTGGCAACCAGTGATCTTTGTAATGTCTTTATAGCTTTGCCTTTTCCAGAATGTCATAGAGTTGGAATCATACAGTGCTAATGGTTCTTTTAATGTAGTTCTTGAGACTTATGGTATGTTGCCTTGTTCATTCATTTTAATTGCTGAATGAGTAACTGACAAAATATTTATCATTCTCCTCCTGAAGGGCAATTAGGCAGTTTCTCCTTTCTTACTTGGTATAAAATTCTAGGTTGGAAATAATTTCGGCTCAGAATTTTGAAGCTGTTAGTCCGTTGCCTTCTAGCTTCCTTGGCGGCTGCTGAAAGTGTAATACCAAACACATAGCGTGTGTATGATATGCCTGGCACTCTCCTAACGTCTTTGCATAATATAGCTCATTTAAGCATTATAAAAACAGGCTGACGTAGATACTATTATTATTATTTTAATTTATTTTTATTTTTGGCTGCGTTGGGTCTTCGTTGCTGCACGCGGGCTTTCTCTAGTCGCGGCGAGCGGGGGCTACTCTTCGTTGCGGTGCGCGGGCTTCTCATTGCGGTGGCTTCTATTGTTGCAGAGCACAGGCTCTAGGTGCGCGGGCTCCGTAGTTGCGGCTCGCAGGCTCAGTAGTTGTGGCTCGCGGGCTCTAGAGCGCAGGCTTAGTAGTTGTGGCGCACGGGCTTAGTTGCTCCGCGGCATGTGGGATCTTCCCGGACCAGGGCTCAAACCCATGTCCCCTGCATTGGCAGGGGGATTCTTAACCACTGCGCCACCAGGGAAGTCCTGATACTATTATCCCCATTTGAAATAAGGAGAAATTGAGGCACAGAAAGACAAAGTGTCTTGCCCCAAATTCTGTAGCCAGGTAGTTCACCTTGAAAGTTGTTTCTTAACCACTGGATTTCATCACTTCGCATCACGGGTTAATTCCTGATCCTTGGGTATGACACGGTTTGTTATCTGGCACCCGCTGCTGAGATTTCCATATTTGTGCAGGTGTGAACTTAGTTGCTCTGTTGTTTCCTGTTTTCTTCCTGGGTCGTCTGATGCCAGGGTATGTGGTCCTATTCCTGGGTCATCTCTGATGCCAGGGTATGTGGCCCTGTTCCTGGGTCGTCTCTGACGCCAGGGTATGTGGTCCTATTCCTGCCGGAACCCACCTACTGCTCACTTCCATGCAACCCAAGAGGGAGCTTACAGCTCAGGCGACGACCCTTGACAGACGGACGCAAGCTGATGAATAAATGCCTCCCGTGCCTGGCCTTCAGATGGACCATTCTCAGGTGCATCTCAGATGGTTCCTTAGAGAGTGCCTGCTGGGATTAAGCGCCAGATTCCCGTAGAATGGACCAACCAAATCATGGTTTCTCTTTCCACATCCCTTAGTACTGCTTCTGGGGTCACTTCTCAAATAAGCTTCTTACTTGCGAGCCTTTGCCTCGGGCTTTCCCTTCAGGTGGGCAAGGTGGTGGGCAGGTCAAGAGTTGGCATCAAAAGTGGCCTTAGAAAACATGAACCACTTACCAGTCAGACAGTAGCAGGGACCCATTTGCTGGTGGTAGGTGGAGTGGGGAGCCCCCTTGACATCACAGTTACCCAGACACTCACTGCAATGGCTTGGAGCAAAGCGCAGGTGAAGATGAAGCTTTCACTTAAGAGACAGGTAAGGCCTTTGAATAGTATGTGGCATGAATCACAGATGGGCTGGTTTGGGTTAATGCTTTAAGAGCTAACTATCAACTCAGTGCAGGCTTTGAAAACTGGAGCACCTCATGGCAGGATTTAAAGAAGATATCATCACATGCACCCCTATGTTCATAGCAGCAATAGCCAAGACATGGAAACAGCCTAAATGTCCATCAACAGATGAATGGATAAAGAAGATGTGGTATATATATACAATGGAATATTACTCAGCCATAAAAAAGAATGAAATAATGCCATTTGCAGCAACATGTATGCAACTGGAGATTATCCTACTAAGTGAAGTAAGTCAGAAAGAGAAAGACAAATACCATATGATATCACTTATATGTGGAATCTCAAATATGACACAAATGAATTTATCTATGAAACAGAAACAGACTCACAGACATAGAGAACAGATTTGTGGTTGCCAAGGGGTGAGGGGTGGGGGAGGGATGGACTGGGAGTGTGGGATTAGCAGATGCAAACTACTGTATATAGGATGGATGAACGACAAGGTCCTACTGCAGAGCACAGGGGACTATATTCAATATCCTGGGATAAACCATGATGGAAAAGAATATTTAAAAAAAAATATATATATATGTATAACTGAGTCACTTTCTGAACAGCAAAATTAACACAACATTGTAAATCAACTCTACTTTAATAAAAAAATAAAAGAAGGTGTCATCACTTGTGCCTGCAGAACATGTTGGCCCAGGATTGAATCGTGTGGGTGGCAGAGCTACAAAGAGAATTGGATCTACAGCCTCGATAGGCTTCCTGTGCAAATGCCAAGATCATGATAGGAAAGGAGTAGGACGTTGAGACCTGAGAATCTTGAACCCCCAGGTTCCCCTAAACTCTCTGGGCTGGCAGAAGCAGTCCTCCACCCCTGCCCTGCCACCCCAGTAAGAGAGGGGAGCTTCACCTTGCCTAGATGCAGGCGAAGACCTCAAGAGAGGCAGATACCTCTCATTATAATGTTCTTCCTCCTTAAGCTCTGCCCTTGCCCCCATCATTGCCTCCAGACTACTAACCAGGGTCGAGTCACAGCATGGCTTAAGCAAGAAAATACAAGTCTGTACTTCAGGAGGAAAGAGCATACATATCAAACAAATTGCAGTACCTACTGGCAGAAGCCAAGGGAGCACATTTGGGAGTGGATCTTGAAAATGCCGGAGGAGACAAGGCAGAATATACAATGGAAGAAGGGAGAATATGTTAATAAGGGAGCACTCTCCTGTGATGTGAAGTCTGGTGGGGTCTGGGTACCACTGCAGGGCACCTGTCACTCATTCTGTGCAATCTGAAAGTGCACTGTGCAACAGGGGCTGATGGAGAAACGCCAGCCCTCCTCCACGTGGACAATTCAGTTGGTCCACATCTGTGGGTTCATGTATTGAAAATTGATCTGTATGAGGGACTTGAACATCCGCATATTTTGGTATCTGTGGGATTCCTGGAACCAATCCTTCCTGGATAGTGAGGGACAACTGTACTGAGACATGCTATGAGGTTCATCAGAAAACTCCTGGTGTGATCCCTACATCCACAGGGGTTCCCAGTTCAGTGACGTACTTTTTTTTTTTTTTTTTTTACAGAAAGTATTTCTTTTTAATTTTTTTTTTATTGTGGTAAAAGTCACATAATATAAAGCGTACTATGTTAACCATATTTAACTGTCCAGTTCATTGGCACTAAGTGCACTCACATTGTTGTGCAGCTCTCACCATCATCCATCTCCCGAATTTTCCACCTTCCTAAACTGAAACTCTGTCTCCATTAAACACTAACTCCCCACTCCCCCTCCCCACCCTATGAAGTAAGTCAGAAAGAGAAAAACAAATATCATATATTAACGCATATATGTGGAATCTAGAAAAATGGTACAGATGAACTTATTTGCAAAGCAGAAATAGAGATACAGACGTAGAGAAAAAACATATGGACACCAACGGGGGAAAAGGGGGGTGGGATAAATTGGGAGACTGGGATTGACATATATACACTACTATGTATAAAATAGGTAACTAATGAGAACCTACTGTATAGCACAGGGAAAAAAACAGAAGGTACAGTCTGTTTGTAGGACATATATTAACCTTAAAAATGCATTCCAATATACATTAGGTGCAGACAAATACTATTTGATTCCACTTATACAAGGCACCTAGAATAGTCAAATTCATGGAGTCAGTGATGCACTTTTACACTGGCTTTCTCACCTCTGCTTTACTTTCCCAAGTTTCTCCCTCCTGATCCCAGGGATTTATTGTTTTTTTTTTTATGAATACTTATTTTTTAAAATTTAATTTAATTTATTTTTTTATATAGCAGGTTCTTATTAGATATCCATTTTATACATATTAGCGTATACATGTCAATCCCAATCTCCCAATTCATCCCACCCCCACCCCCACCCCCCACCGCTTTCCCCCCTTGGTGTCCATACATTTGTTCTCTACATCTGGAATACAAATTGGAAAAGAAGAAGTAAAACTGTCACTGTTTGCAGACGACATGATGATACTACACATAGAGGATCCTAAAGATGCCTCCAGAAAACTACTAGAGCTATGAATTTGGTAAAGTTGTAGGGTACAAAATTAATGCACAGAAATCTCTTGCATTCCTATACACTAACAACGAAAGATCAGAAAGAGAAATTAAGGAAACAATCCCATTCACCACTGCAACAAAAAGGATAAAATACCTAGGAATAAACCTACCTAAGGAGGTAAAAGACCTGTACTCAGAAAACTATAAGATACTGATGAAAGAAATCAAAGAAGACACAAACAGATGGAGAGATATACCATGTTCTTGGATTGGAAGAATCAATATTGTGAAAATGACTATACTACCCAAAGCAACCTACAGATTCAATGCAATCCCTATCAAATTACCAATGGCAATTTTTACAGAACTAGAACAAAAAATCTTAAAATTTGTATGTGTTCAGACTATACTACAAAGCTACAGTAATCAAGACAATATGGTACTGGCACAAAAACAGAAATATAGGTCGATGGAACAGGATAGAAAGCCCAGAGGTAAACCCACGCACCTATGGTCAACTAATCTATGACAAAGGAGGCAAGGATATACAATGGAGAAAAGACAGCCTCTTCAATAAGTGGTGCTGGGAAAACTGGATGGCTACATGTAAAAGAATGAAATTAGAACAGTCCCTAACACCATACATAAAAATAAATTCAAAATGGATTAGAGGCCTAAATGTAAGACTGGACACTATAAAACTCTTAGAGGAAAACATAGGCAGAACACTCTTTGACATAAATCACAGCAAGATCTTTTTTGATCCACCTCCTAGAGTAATGGAAATAAAAACAAAAATAAACAAATGGGGTCTTATGAAACTTAAAAGCTTTTGCAAAGCAAACTACAAACAAGACAAAAAGACGACCCTCAGAATGGGAGAAAATATTTGCAAATGCATCAACGGACAAAGGATTAATCTCCAAAATATATGAACAGCTCATGCAGCTCAATATTAAAAAAGCAAACAACCCAATCAAAAAATGGGAAGAAGACTTAAATAGAAATTTCTCAAAGAAGACATACAGATGGCCAAGAAGCACATGAAAAGCTGCTCAACATCACTAATTATTAGAGAAATGCAAATCAAAACTACAATGAGGTATCACCTCACACTGGTCAGAATGGGCATCATCAGAAGATCTACAAACAACAAATGCTGGAGAGGGTGTGGAGAAAAGGGAACCCTCTTGCACTGTTGGTGGGAATGTGGATTGATACAGCCACTATGGAGAACAGTATGGAGGTTCCTTAAAAAACTAAAAATAAAATTACCATATGACCCAGCAATCCCACTCCTGGGCATATACCCAGAGAAAATCATAATTCAAAAGGACACATGCACCCCAATGTTCATTGCAGCACTATTTACAATAGCCAGGTCATGGAAGCAACCTAAATGCCCATCGACAGATGAATGGATAAAGAAGATGTGGTACATATATACAATGGAATATTACTCAGCCATAAAAAGGAATGAAATTGAGTCTTTTGTAGAGATGTGGATGGATCTAGAGACTGTCATACAGAGTGAAGTAAGTCAGAAAGAGAAAAACAAATATCATATATTAACGCATGTATGTGGAACCTAGAAAAATGGTACAGATGAACTGGTTTGCAGGGCAGGAATAGAGACACAGATGTACAGAACAAACGTTTTGATTTATTGTTAAACAAACTAGCTGCACAAAAGCTGCTGTCTCACCTTTGCTTTTGGAGATTAAGGAGAAAGACCTGGGTTAAGATAACCTATTATTTGGAGAATAGGTTCCTTTGATTGATCTATCAATTTTCTCCATTTTGAGTTATATTTCACAGTCTTTGGGTTTACTCTGCTTTGTTTCCCCAGCATCTCGATTTGGATGCTTAACTCATTGGTTTTCCTTTTTTTTTTTTAAACTTTTTAATATGTGCCTTTAAGGCTGTACATTTTCCTGCTTTCACTACAGCCCACAATTTGGTATGTTGTCTTTCATTATTGGTTTTGTCTAAATATTTTGAAAATTTATTTAAGATGATTCTTTGACCTATGAATTATTTGAAAGCATTTTTAAGTGTGAGGATAGTTTTATTAGTCTTTCTGTTATTGGTTTCTGATTTTCCTGATTTGCGATCAAAGAGAGAATAAGATCTCTGTAATACCCATTCTTCAGGATTTGTCAGGACATGTTTGGTGGAGTAGAATGTGGCCAGTTTTCAGAGGTATTCTGGATTAGATTGAGAAGACTGTGTTTTTTCAAATTGTGTTGTTCAATCCATTTTTTTTTTCTAATTTTTTTGTCTCCTTTAGAAAAAGGTGTGTTGAATGTATCAAATTTGTTTTGCATAGTTTGAGGTTATGTTGCTGTTTGTTCTTTATAAATTCAGGATTTTTATTTTTACCTAGAGAGTTATGCCTTTTATTCTGAAACGACTTTCTTTCTTTCTAATTGTACTTTCTATCTCTGTGTCTGTTTTGTCTGATATTTTTAAGCTTTCTTTTGGTTAGTATTTCTTTTGTATATCATTTTACATACTGTTATTTTCATCTTTTCTGTACCATTTTGTTTATTTTTACCTAATCTGTGAGTTTCTTTTAACTGGTAAGTTTTATTTTATTTATTTTAGTAACTGATATGTTTGAATTTATTTATACCATCTTATTTTTGTTGTTGTTGTTGTTTTGTTTGTTTGTTTGTTTTTGCGGTACGTTGGCCTCTCAGTGTTATGGCCTCTCCCGTTGCGGAGCACAGGCTCCAGACGCGCAGGCTCAGCGGCCATGGATCACGGGCCTAGCCGCTTCGCGGCATGTGGGATCTTCCCAGACCGGGGCACAAACCTGTGTCCCCTGCATCGGCAGGCGGACTCTCAACCACTGCACCACCAGGGAAGCCCTATACCATCTTATTTTGTGCTTTATTTTTGACTTCTAGTTACTTTTTCTTCCACTCCTTTTCTGTCCTCTGTTGAATTGGATGATTTTTCTCTATTCTCTTTTCTCCTCCACTAGTTAAGAGTTATCATATTTTTACTTTATAATGGATATCTTTTTTTTCCCCAGCTTTATTGAGGTATAATTGACAAATAGAGTTGTAATATATTTAAAGTGTACAACATGATGATTTTTAATATATTTTACATTGTGAAAGGATTCCCACAATTGAATTAACACCTCATGTACTACAGTGGATGTCTTAACATTTAAAAAATGCATATTTGACTCAACAATGTATAAAAGTAGTTACTAATTCTACTGACCTTCTAAATGGTTTAATTCTGGTAGCTCCTGTTCTTTCTTGTTATTACTGTCTATTGTTTTCATTCAATCTCATTTTGTAGTTTCTTTCACAGATGAGTCATCATTATTTTGTTTCATATAGTCACTGTTGGTTTACCATTTTGCTTCTTCACCATTATTCTTCATCTCCTTTCTTCTGGGGTCAATTTCTTCTTTTCTGGAATATACCATTTACAGTGTTTTGTTTTGTTTTGTTCCCAACAAAGGTCTGTGGGTGGTAAATTTTTTCAGCCTTTTAAAACACTTTTTAGTTTATCCTCATCTTTGCATGATAGTTTAGGCAGATATAGAATTTAAGAATGACAGTATTTGCCCTGGCACTTTGAAGATTCAGTTAACTTAGGTATTTATTTTTGCTGATAGGAATATGCTGTAATCTAATTACCATTTCTTTGTAAGTTACATGTCTTTTCTCTTTGATTGCTTCTAAGACTTTTTCTTTGGGGTTCTGAAGTTTTATTACAGTGTATCTAGATTTGGATGTATTTTTAGTCATCCTGGATGGGGGCTGGTTGCCAGGGGAACCAACCACGTGATTGGAGGTCTGGGACTTTCAGTCAACCTCCGACCTCGGAAGGGGAGAGATGATAGAGGTTGAATCAATCACCAGTGGCCAATCATTTGATCAATATCGCCTATGTAATAAAGCCTCCATAAAAACCCAACGGGATGGGGTTTGAAGAGATTCTGAGTTGGTGAATGTGTAGAGGTTTGGGGCAGAGGGGTGCACTCAGATTGCATGGAAGCTCTGTGCCCCTTCCCACATACCTTACCTTATGCATCTCTCCCATCTGGCTGTTCCTGAGTTATATCCTTTTATAATAAACTGGCAATTTGTAAGTAAAATGTTCCTCTGAGTTCTGTGATCTGCTCTGGCAAATTAATCAAACCTCAGGAGGGGGTTGTTGGAGCCTCTGATCTATAGCCAGTTGGTTAGAAGCACAAGGGACAACATGGACTTGCTATTGGTGTCTGAGGTGGGCAGTTTTGTAGGCAGTCTTAACCTGTGGGATCTGATGCTGTCTCCTGGTAGACAGTGTCAGAATTGAGTTAACTGCTTGGCGGTGGGGATAAAAGAACCACACACACACATTGGAGTTGGTGTCAGAGTTGGATAGAGTCTAATTCCTCTCCCATTGAATATATGCTAGGCTTAGGAACTTGTATGACCCATAGAATCCAGCAGAAGTAATGTTCTGACACGTATGAGACTAGATCCTAAAAAACTTGCAGCTTCTGCCCAGGCCTCTTAGAACATCTTTGATGGGAACTGTTGGCCACTAAGTAAGAAATCTGGCTGCCCTGAGATCACTGTGCTAGAGAGACTAAGTATGTGGGTACTCCAGCTGACAGCCTCAGCTGAACTCATCCTTTGAATTATCCCCATCAAAGGGCAAGACATGTGAGTGAAGCCAGATTGAACCCTTCAGACCACATTTGACACCATGTGAAATATTAGTATCACCCAGATGAGAACTGTCTGAATTCCTGAGCCACAAAATCTTTAGGTATAATAAAATATTATTGTTTTAAACCACTACGTGTTGGGTTGGTTTGCAGTGCAGAAGTAGGTAACAGCAATATGGGTCTTCTTAAGCTTTTCTAAGGTCTTTTAATTTCTGTTTCAAGGTTTCCAACTCTTCATCTTTCAGTGGATAATTTTGTCAGAATGGTATTCCGGATCATCGATTCTCTCTTTAGCCATGTATAATCTTGTCACTTGACCCATCCGCTGATTATTTTGATATCAGTGACTATACTATTGACCCTTGAACAACTCAGGGGTTAATCTAAGTATAACTTATGGTCGGCCCTCTGTATTGGAGGTCTCTCCAGATCCTTGGGTTCAACCAACCATGGATTGTGTAGGACTGTAGTATTTACAATTGACAAATATCCATGTTTAAGTGGATCTGTGCAGTTCAAACCTCTGTTGTTCAAAGGTCAGCTGCATTTTTTCCCTCATAGTTCTACTGGTTCTTTAGATAAAAGTTTACTTCATTTATCATCACTCTTTTCTCAGTGTCTTGATTCACCCTTTCATGTCCTTCATGATGTTAAACTTGCTTATTTTATGTTCTCTTTCTGATTATTGTTTAATAATCCTTCCATTAGTTGTATCTACTGAGACATATTCATGGTGAATTCCTCAAGTGATTTGCAATTTTTAATTTTATGCTCATTCTTAGTGAGATTCCTTTTCTTTGAGATTTTTATGGAACTAGAATAGTTAGCACTTTCCTGCCATGTTAGCAACATCAGCCAGGGACCAAGCTTTATCTTAATTTTAGGACCACTTAGGATGGGTAACATTTGAGTAAACCCAAATGAAGCAATGGTTTTAGTTTGAAATTCTTTCACCCAGATCTCAGGCAGAGACAAACAATTGCATTGTGCAGGTGTGTGGGTCTTTGTTTTTCTAGTTCACATATTTAGTTTTTAACAACAAAAAAAGCTTTATGCAGGAATTCTAATTCCAACTCTGTCTCTCTGGGAACCCAGTGTGCCTCTTTCATTCCCTGCTTAGAAGTCAAAAGCAAACTTCTAGGTTACCAGGATGATAGTGTATTACAGGTGAGCTGCTTTCAGTCAGAGCACACACTTCCTGCTCTTTTTTTTCAGTATGTTCCTCATTTCTGGTAACTGGGGCTTTCCCTTTCTTTATTGCGAACTTAGCTATCATTAGATTTTTTATCATTAGATTTTTTATCATTATTTATTTTTTATTATTATTTATTTATTAGATTTATTATTATTAATAATATAAATATTAATAATATAAATATTATTTATTAGATTTTATAAAACATTTCTAAGTGTTTGTAACAGGTTCAAGTATTGCTTGAATAGGTATTCTTTCTATCTTTAGCTAAAAGGTCTGAGTTTCTTTTCCCCTCCTTCTTTGGAAAATATTTACATATATATTCTCTTTTTAATCTTGTTTTTGTGTGTGCAAAACAATGATTATTTCACCCTGAAAGGCAATGAAAGTAATGCACTTTTACTACATCCTTTACTCTTCTTATTTTATATTTTCCACAATCTGCCATGAACTGGAATTTTCCTTCCCAGATTTATAATATATTTATTATATTTCTGTAGCAATTTTTAAAGAAAATGTAACAGTTTTATTGTGGAATTCTATTATTTAGGCTCAATTCTATTTTTAAAATGATCTGTTGCTTATCTGAGTTCTTTCTGATTACAACTTCTTCATTGTGAACTTCTTATTTTGATTCATTTTATGATTTGATTATATAGCTCAAGTTGATTTTTTTCCAGGATACATATAGAAATATTATATATTCTGAGTTCTTAAATATTTGAAAATTGCATGTGCTTTTAATATATAAAACTATCTTAGTTGGGTATGGAATCTTGGGGTCACATCTTTTCTGCTCAAAAACACAGTAAATATGGTTTGTTCTTTTGAGTCTAATGTTGTTGAGGGGAAGTCAGAAACAAGATTAATTTTTACCTGTTTCTTCTGTCGGGATGGTTTTAGAATTTTTTCTTTCTTTTTAAATAGTCTCTGCAAGAGGATACATCATAAAGTTAATTGTTCTCTATTAAATTTCTCTGGATCCTCATGAGTCCACATAATGAGTTCAGACAATGAGAACATAAAACATCTGTGTATTTAGGTGTTTCCTTATTTTGGTAAAGTTTTCTTCTATTATATCCTTAAATGTTTTAATACTTCATTGTTATGCTTTTAAAAAACAACCCCTGATCTCTACATGATATATATCTAATATCTGTCTTTGATACCCATGTTTTCCTAATCAGTATATTTTCCTTGCCCCTTTCCTTTGTGTTTTCTGCAATTTTCATCAGCCTAATCTCTGTGACACTAATTGAGATTTTTGCCACCTAAATTCTCTTCCTCAGTCTTCTAAAGGTAGTTCTAAACTCTGCAATGGTTTTTTGTGTTTTGATTTTTACTGTCGTCAGCTCACTTTCCTTCCTATTGCCTTGCTATCCTGTCTTTCAGTTTTTCTTCTTTGGGTTCTTCTTTCATAGTGTCTATATTATATTTCGTTTCCTGGGGAGTACAAAGTGATCCTTGCTTAAATTTTCTGCTGTTTCCTGCAGTAAGACTTGTTTCAACATATATTTCTCATTTGCTTTTCTGTTGGTTACATTTCTTTCCATTCGTCAAATATTTTGCAGAACTTTTGCATAATTATTTTTCTGCTTACTCATCTTTGAAATAAGTTAAGCCTGTTTCTTTCTGCTACTTGCCAGAAATATTATGAATGGAAAATCTTTGGCAGTTCTTCCTTTTTATTTGCCTACTTGTTGAAATTTAGTTTTGCATTAAGGACTTGCTATTGGACATTTTTGTTTCATTATTTATCTGCTTATAGTCTAGGTTGTATGGAATGAAGAGGTGGGGAAGAGAAGTTGAAGAGAGAAATATGGCAGGCTTGGGTATATTATCTTAGCACACACAACACCCACCCTCCAATTTTGTTGAAACAACTGGAGTTCTACCCAGTCTTGCAAACTCTGGAATTAGGCAGGATAGTCTGGGACAGGCTAATTCGGTATAAAAACCAATGTATCAAGGGCCATTTGTTTATTGAATAGGTGCTCATTTTTCTTTAGTAAATTGACTTTAATCGTTAGCTGGAAAATTCTTTAGCAGCATCTCTCTTCAAGATTAGCAGTATCTCTAGGTCATCATTCCTAAATGGAATGGCTAGAAAGCTGTATTCAGTGAAAAGCAGAAATATTGGTCACCGTGTTTCTTTTAACATGGTAGCCCTGGCCATTCCCACTGATGGCTACTCATCTTTGCTGGGTCCTACTCCCAGCCTTTGCTCTTCCAAATTGAGTGTTAGTTGGACCTTCAAAAACTTTTCCATTTCTTTTCCACAAATCTAAGTCATAAATAGGGGAGATGAGTCTTGAACTTGGTATTCTCGTCTAATTAGTTTATCTTTAGTAGGCATTCTGGGGGCTTGTGGAACGGGATTGTGGCCATTTTATAGTTTCAGGATAAATGTGGAGTTTCCATCTCTCTTTTTTGGTCCTTTATGATCTTTTAAGTGGACTTCAGGGAAAGGAGATTTAGACGTTAAGATGTTTTATATATTAACGTCTATTTTATACTGTGAATAATAAGTTTATTTTTTTGTTTTGTAATTTTAGTTATACTACCAATTGTGTTATATATATATATATATATCCCAAATGGAATTTGTGTATCATTCTAGGTGTTCTTATCTTTAAAGTGACTTTATACATGGAATTTCTTCAATTTTTAAAATATTCAATTAGTAACAGGAAAAATCTGTAACAAAACATATTTGAAAATGTAGCTCCCCCCCACATGGTTGTTGATTTCTTGAAGTTATTTCTACTTTTATTTATATCGTCTGATTTACTGAAAATATGTAGCCTTGGTTACGCTATCCTTATGAATTTCCTCCCCCCAAGGAGTAGTTTAATATTTATGAATGTGCCATTGTCCTGCAGTCCTCACAAATCTCTAATATTACTAAAACCAATCAAGCAGCCTGAAGACATCAGAAAGCATTCTTTCTAGACAGGGAGATGAAAATGTCACCCAAATGAATGAAAAATTCTTTGATGCATCAGTTTTCTCTGTTTCTCACAGTACTCCTTCCTTTCCCTGTATTGAAAGTTTCCACTTGTGTATTCTAGTAGATATAGTAGACACTTGATATTTGGGATTTTTCATGAATCCTCCAAGCCATGCATTTGAAAATATTTAAAACCTTATACCCAAAAAGTTGAGAAACCCCAACTTCCAGGAAGATTTTCAATGACTTGGACATTTTTTATATATCAAAACTTTCCAATATTTTTTTGGTAAGTTATTTGATGAAAGTAAAGGCACTTCTGATGACAAATAAAATAACAAAGGCAAACTGAGAGGCAGATGCTGGGAAAACTGGGAGAGTAAGGTAGGTTCACACACCAGATGGGGCTTCTGCACACCAGCCTGAGTTTCTGAGGGTTCAGATATTTGGGGCTGCTGGTCAAACCTATGAATGTTAAGTGACCAAATGCACATTTTCCCAGTATTGGTTCTGTGGCTGATAATATTTAAAGAATCCTGTTTTCGTCAGGTTCTTTGATCTCTCAAGGATAAGCAAGATAATTCTTATTTTACCAACCCACGTCTTCAATTACAAACCTTGTGGTAAAGATCCCTACTGTCAAATTTTAACACTGGGTTCAGAATTCCCATTGCAAATTTACACTTGGTTTTCCAATTAAAATGGGCTTTTGCGCGTCCCCTGCTGATAGCCATTGGCTTGATAAAAAGGAACTTCATTTGCAGAAAGGGTGTTTAGGGAGCCCAGTGCAAGCCTGACTCTTCTGCTGTTGCCTTGAGCCCAGTTGTGCTGAAAATATTAAACTTTGGTAAATTAGGTGAAATTGCAGCTTCCTGGCTGATACAATAATGCCCTTTACTTTTTTTCTGGAAACCATCTTCAGCGTGAGTTGTCTGCACAGTTCTTCAGCTCTAAGAGAAAGCAAATTCAGACTATCTTCCAAATCCAGACAACTTTTCCATTTTCAAGATAATTGTGTCCTATCCCACTTATCTAATAGTGCTTATACTTTCAAACACATAGAATTGGATTACTTTATTAGCACCAGCTGAAGATAGCATTACTTTATCATACCCATCCTCAGATAAGTGGCTGGATCCCTAAAAATGTCAGTCTTAAGGAAAAGTAGCAACTTTTCATTTATCGATTAATACATATTTTAATAGGAATAGTGAGCTATGGAAGGAAATCCTACTTCTAGTCACGTTTATTTTCAGTTTTTTTTTCTTTTTCTCTTTAAGAAGAGCATTAATTCTGAGCCGTTTTATTCATTGACCAAACATTTATTGATCAACTGCTATGTGCAAAGTTCTGGTGCGTTTTCACCCAAGTATTTTAAACTGGAGTAAATGCAGAATTAGTAGAAAGGAACTAGGCAGTCTTGCATGTCTCTTCTTGATATATGCTGTCATTTCTTCTGAGATGAAATCACTGGCGACAGCTTTATTGAGCTGTCTGGGCTGCTGGCTTCTCAAAGGCTCTCACATTGGTTTTTCAGGTTAAGACCTTATGCGTCTAGGAGAGTTCAGTTGAAATATATTTTTGTTACTAAGGACACTAAAACCTTTGAAAGCACCTTTACCAAGGTCTTCACAAGGTGGTAGAGTCCAAGGGTTGCTTTTGGAAAAATATATACAAAAGCAGATGGAATAGTCCAGTGAGCCCCCAGATAACCACCGTGGAGTTTAGGGTTTATGGATGTTCCACCAGGGTTCAGAGGCAGGGGCAAAACCCAGGGAGGTTGCACAGTGAGCCCTGGGGCCATGCGCAGACAGAATAGCTTAGGGCCGAAAGAGGAGAGGCCCACGCCCAGATAAATAGCTGGGAAGCCAGACTATATCACGCTGTCATGCGATCACTCTCCTCTAGTATAATACATGAGATACTAACTAATCAATGAGATGCTAACCAACATGATCCAGCCCAATATGAATTAGAGCAGGGGTCTGACAACTTGTTCTGGAAAGGGCCGGAGAGTCAACATTCCCGGCCCTCTGATCTTTGGGACCACGACTCAATTCTGTCCTTGCAGCGCAAAAGCGGCCCTAGATCAATAAATACAGCCACACGCGGCCATTGATAACACAGAGGAATGGGGCAGGCAGTTGGTCCAAGGAAGCTCTTCACAGAAACGGGCAGGGGACGAGTTCGGCCTGCGGGCGGTAGTTTGCCCGACCCCTAGGGACGGCCTGGCCCCCGGAAATCCATTCGCCGTCCCTCTGAATCTGCCTTCAAGCAAGGGGAAGTGCTTGGAAGTCCCTTGCAGCCTCTGCGCGTAGGACGATCCAGCAGAGCGACTACTCCGTTTTCAAAGTTTTGGAAGTGGGCCCTTCCCTCCCTGTTCTTACGCCTCTCCGAGCCCTCGCTCTCCTCCGCAGGGGCGCAGAGCCAGGTGTGGCCCGCTTGGGTGGGCTGCGTGGGCTTCGGGGAAGAGCGCGCGGCTGCCCAGGGGCAGGTGAGGGCGCAGGAAAGTTGGAGCCCAAGCAGCACGGCGTCCAGCGCCCGAGCCCCAACCTTCAGGTGACCCCGCGCGGCGGCGGCGGCGACGACGACGACGACGACGACGACCAGAGCCCGCAGCAGCGCCGAGCGCCTCCGGGAGGAGAGGAGGCGAGCTGGGCGCCTCGCCACCGCCAGCCGGGCTGCCACAGCGATCCGGGGCTGGGCGGGAGTCGGGGGAGAGAGCCGGGCCGCGGCGCCTACCTCTGCCCGCTGAGAGCGAGCGGGCGGGCCGGGCCGGGGGCGCGCGCCGCCGCCGCCCCTCCCCGCCGCCTTGAACGCTGGAGGTGTGCGTGGCTGCGGCGGCGGCGGCGGCGGCGGCGGGAGCCGCGAGTCGGG
>NW_021703778.1:4917947-4965251 GCF_005190385.1 Monodon monoceros
GCCGCCCGGGCTGCGCTTCGCCGGGGCGGCGGCGGCGGCGGCGGCGGCGGCGGCGGCTGCGGCTGCGCCCGTGGCTCAGGATGCGGCCGGGAGGCGCGCTGCTCGCCCTGCTCGCCAGCCTCCTGCTGCTGCTGCTGCTGCGCCTGCTCTGGTGCTCGACCGACGCGCCCGCCCGCCCCAGGTAACCCACCGTCGCGCTCCGGCCGCCCCTCCGCGCGTCCCGGGGGGGCCCCGGCCGCCCCCTGCCCCCGTTCCTCTCGGGCGCGCGGACTTTTAGCCGCTGCGACGACGAGCCGACGGGCAGCGGCGGCCTGAAGGTGGGGCGGGACGGGGGCGTCCGGGAGGCGGCCTGGGTGAGTGGCGGGTATCGGAGAGGCGACGCTAGCCGCGGTCAGGCACCGGCTGGGGCGCCGGGGGACCGGTCAGGGCGGAGAGGGAGCTGCGGCACCGGACCTGCCGTCGGGTTTCCCGTCGGTCACTCGGGCTTTCCCGGCGGGTCCGCGCTTTCCCTTTCTTCCCGCCCCGAGCCTCTTCGCAAACTCCGGGGTTTGGGAGCTGCGCCGGGAGCCAGGGCGCGCGAGGATGTCCCGGCCGCTGGGCTGCGACCGCGAGGCCGAGCCTGCCAGCCAACTGCTCCCCAACTTAGTTTGCTTCCCGGCTGTGCAGGTTCTTGGTGGAGGAAAGCAGGGAGGCCATCCACGGCACCCGCGCCGCGCCGAGGACGCCCGGGAACCCAACGACCCGGACCCCGCGCACCACGAACAGGTACCCGCAGCGCCGGGCGGCCGGAAGGAGGGGGCTCCGCGGCCGCGGCTCGGGGATGGGGCGCGGCTGCACCAAGGGGCTCGCTTCGAGTTGTCTGGTTGGGACCACACGATTGAGTGGATTTGAGAGAGAGAGAGAGAGGATGTGTGTGCCTACGCGCGCGTGTAACTCTCACACTCCCTCAACCTCCCCTGTAAAGCCTGTCCCTCGATGTGGATGTTCTTCGAACCAAGGGAGATACGAAAGCAGCTGCACTTTGAAAAAAATGGGTGCTGAGTTCACCTCGCGATAATGGTGTGCTGGAAACCTCGAGAAGCAGCTCAGCCTGTCTCTCGAGAGGTTTGGTTGGTTTGCTTTGTGTCTTTATGCTTTCAAGTGCACTGGTGTAAGGTTCACGTTTGGGAGCGTGGAATTCTGTGCTCAGTGTTGAGAATGTTTTTGTCCTTACTGAATGGAGACAGATTTTTTCTTCATCACTCCTAGGAGTATTTATCCATGTGCAATAATTATTTGGGTTTTATCTTTTCTTTTTAACCTGTCGTAAAAGTAATCCATTCTTAGTGCAGAAAGTTAGATGATATGAGAAATGGATTTAAAAATATTCACTCGGAGTCCCACCACCCAGAGATCATATTAAGGTTTTGGTTTATATTCTTACAGGAGTTTTTCCCATGTACATGTATTTGTGAAATATACTTAAGATTGTACATTGTATTTTGTTCTGCCTTTTTTTCCCTAAAAAATCAGACATATATGTGTTATTACAATGTTTTTTTTGCAAAACATTGCTTTTAATTGTTGCTTAATTCATAGTATGAATGTGCCATAATCTATATAACTTTTTATTTTTGGACACTTAGATTATTTCCTGTTTTGCTTTGTTTACTATTAATAATTCTATGAAGTATATCCTTGTATGTAAATCTGTCTGCATTTTCAGTTCTCCGAGGTGGATTGATAGAAGTTGAATGATTAGATCAAAGAGTATGTACATTTTAGGTACTGAATACATTTGGCCAGTTGCTTCCTGGATGGGTTGAATCAGTTTACATTTTCACCAGCAGGATCTACTGCTTTGAGCCTCAGCCTTGCTACTATTTTTGCTTCTTTTAATAAACTTATTTATTTTATTTATTTCTTTTTTGCTGCATTGGGTCTTCGTTGCTGCCCGCGGGCTTTCTCTTGTTGCGGTGAGTGGGGGCTACTCTTTGTTGCAGTGTGCAGGCTTCTCATTGCGGTGGCTTCTCCCCTTGCAGAGCACGGGCTCTAGGCGTGCGGGCTTCGGTAGTTGTGGCTCATGGGCTCTAGAGCACAGGCTCAGTAGTTGTGGCGCACGGGCTTAGTTGCTGTGCGGCATGTGGGATCTTCCCGAATCAGGGCTTGAACCCATGTCCCCTGCATTGGCAGGCGGATTCTTAACCACTGCGCCACCAGGGAAGTCCCTGTTTTTCCCATTTTGTATACTGTCTCTTTTCCTCTATGTCTTGTGAATCCCTTTTCCCCTATGTATCTTTCTGTGTATTCTTGGATCTTGGACCATCTTAATTTTCTGACTGCATGACTTAAGGCTCTGGTGTAGTTCCTGCATGACCATCAGAAGGGTTTGGGGGATCCCAGAAGGAATCTTGAAGTACAGCACGACATTGCCTTCTGCAGCCTCCTACTGGAATCTCACAGTGTATCAGGGGCACTGAGAGATCCTGGGGTAACAAAGCTTTAGAGAAAAATATTAGCCTGTACTTTTACTTTATGCAGGGTTGTGTATTATAGGTAGTAGTTTTCCAATGAATTGGGGAGCTTTGCATCTTTTTCCAAGTCCTGGTACTGTTATACATTCTGGTGTTGTCCCTTGGGAAGACTTAGAAAGAATGTACTAATTAAATTATCTGGTCATAGGCCTTTTTGGAGGTAATTCTTGGATGAATTTTTCAGCTTCTCTTGGCGTACTTCTTTCTACTTGGCATACTTCTTGAGCTAATACAGGTAATTCATATTTTTTTCGGAATGTGGTCCATTTTCTTAAGGTTTTTAATTTTGTATCATTCTGTTGTATTTTTCAAAACTTGTCTTTTGATCTACTTTATATCCCCTTTATCATTTATGATTGATTATTTATGTGGCAGGGATACAAATTTTAATCCATACCACTCGGTTGTGTAGAGAAATTATAATTTTGATTTTTCTGTAGCTGGTCCGATCTTCTTCCAAGAGCCCCAGCTGTAGGTAGAAGGTATAAGTAATAGTATAATAATAATACTAAAAGCAATAAGGATAGGCAGCACTTACTGAATGCTTATTGTGGACACTGGTATAAGTCCTTTACATTTATTAGCTCGCTTAATCTTCAAAAAATACTAAGAGAAACTCTTAAGATCCTCACTTTACCGATGAGGAAATAGGCACAGGCAGATGGAGTCAACTGCCCAAAGTCACGGAGTTGACAAACTGTGGACCCAGGAGTCAGACCCAGGCCATGTGGATCCAGAATCCCACACTCTTAATCTCCCTGCTGTGTAGTCTTCCACAGGTGCTGGGCAAGATGGAGCGTGTGTGTGTGTCCAGGTTAAAGCTTAGTCAGATGTGCCAACTTAAGCAACTCTTTCTGGTATGTTTATTCTCTCTGGGAGCAAATGCTCACTCTTTCAGATTGTTTCCACCATCTTTTCTGACTTTCAGATGATACCCAGATCTAAGGGGGGAGAGGGGCTGAGGTGCGGTGGTAGAGTTAAGCGGTGGGGTTCATGATCATGGTATCCTTTGACCCTCTGCTCTCCAAGGGGATGTTGTCCATTTCCCGTCTGCTGGGTGGTGATAGCCAGCAATGGAAGCTGCCGTTTGTGGCTCATTCTTCTCCCTCAGGCCTTCCACCTGCTGGTACTCTCCACTGTCTTGGTCTCACCTGAGCTCCCATTAATGCTACATGTCAGGGATCCGCTGAAGATTCTCTTTTAGTTCCATCCTGAGTTGTCCTCTGCAACATTTGCTACAATGCTACCTCACCCAGCTCTAGCTGGCTAGTTCCAGCCAGTCTGCCCACTATTTTGGGGCCCTATCTAAACATACACGGACCAAGGCTGGTTCAGGAAACTTAAGTATCAGGACCTCCCTCTATTTGCCCCACAAAGTGGATGTGACCCTGTGTTAAGTTAGTTTCACGGTGGAACACTGCCCAAGAAGTGATCTTTTTCTAGAGTCCTAACTGGGGGAGGAGACAAAGCCCCATCTACCCTTGTTGTTACCCTCACCTTTCTCCAAGCCAAAGCTCTCTCTTTTCTTTCTTTCTCCTCTTTCCATCTTTGCTCTAGGCTGGAAATGTGCAGGCTTCCCCTGCATCATAGTTTTTTTTTGTCCTGACTCAAACCTGAGCCTTAAGGGTGCATTGTGGGGACTGGGATTTAAAAAAAAAAAAAATTGGGAAAGCTCCAGGAGCTGAGTCTTGCAGGTAAGGTAGGTAATGTGCTAAAGAGGCATAATGGGAGGAATTTAGAGAATCTTTTCTTGGGGCTGTAGCAAATCCTATTTCGCTTGTCCAAAGCTGAATATCACCTTATTCTTTCTCTTTGCATTCTTTTAGGAAAAAGGCTTTATCTCTTTATACTCCTCCAAAGAATGCTTCAAAATAACTAGGGAAAAGTCATGTCAAAGTCAGAAAGACAAAAGAGAAAAATATACTAGCAATTCTCAAAATATGACCCCATCACAATGGATTGTTTCTCTTTCTAGTAAACTTTGTCAATATGCATCATTGGTTTGTTTGTTTTTCAGACAAACAGCTCTTGGATTTTATTTCTCACTTCTGATGTATGTCCATGTTTTATTTCCTTTATGTGTTTTTTTTTTTGTGGTTTGTTTTTTTTTCTTTGTGTTTTTTTAATCTTAAAATATCATTCCTTTTTTTCCAACTTAATGTTTTGAGGTGAATGCTTCATTTATCGATTTTTCCCTTTTTCTTTATAACAACAATATTTAATACTATGCATTTTCCTTTGAATGCAGCTTTGCACCTGTTCTATAAATTTGGATACATAGTGTTTTGGTTTTTAAAAATATATTCTAAATTATTTATAATTACATTAGAACATTTTAGTTTTACGTCCATAGTTCTTTAGGAAAGTAGTCTCCCCCACCCCCAGAGTTATCAGTTTTAACTTCCTTCAAGAACTTTTCCTTTGCATTCACAGCTTGTCTGTTTGGTGCAAGAGGCCTAGCTTTCAGCCTGTCTTTTAGGAGAGTACTTGTAAATTTCCAAGTGGTTGGAATTTTTTTCTTAAATATTAATTTAATATGTGTTATTAAATAATATTAATTTCATTTTTGATTATAAAAGACACCAAATAAAATCCTGCCATAATGTTGTAAGTGAGCTCCCAAATATTCAGTCATTAGACATGAGAGATTGGATTATTGTGACATTAATGACATGGCCAGAGCAAGTAACTATCTGGCTTGGAATTCCAGGGTCCCTCCATGGGAATTATCTAGGTCTCAGTTATGGTTTGCCATCTTTTAGTGGCAGTGTCCATTTTGGCTTTAATATCCACGGTGATGATTCAGGATCCTGTGGCTGGCTGGGACTTTCTGGATAGAAGCCACTGTTCTTTGAAGGTCCTGCTGAGTTGGTGCCTCTTTCACTGGCCCGTCTGGAAGGACTGGACTACAAGTCCACCAGAGTTGTGGGAATCCCACTTGCACTTCTCTGCTTTCCTAGAGAGGCTCGCCTGCTATTTCCATTAATGACCTTTCTTTCCATTCCCTGTGACCCTTTCTCCCTGCAGTAGAACTTGATTTGTCTCTCTTGAGAACTGGGGTTCAGTAAAGGGCAGACATCAAAAGTCAGTCATGTTATATCCCAACTCATATTATTGTAGGGAGCATTACTGCAGAGATGTTATTGTATGTTTTTAGATGAACACACTGAAAAGGAAAACCACCTGTCATTTCAATGTTGAAAAAAATGCTAGTGTTCATATTTTCAGTAATTTTATATGTACATATCTAGTAATTTTGCTATGCATATTTTGGTATGGATTAGTAACTTTTTTTTAACAACATCTGAGCTTTTCTTAATGTCATTAGTATTCTTCTGCAACATAATTTTTAGAGCATGGTGTTTGAACGTATGCACATACTGTAATTTATTTATTCTTCCCTTTGGTCACTTCAGTTGTTTATTATTTTTGATTTTGATGTGTATTCTAATATGAACAAATTTATAGCCTTACACACAATCTTGATTATTCAGATAAATTCCTAGAAGTGGAGGGGCTTGATCAAAGAATATGTGAAAATGTTAAAATGTTGCTATGACTTGTCCAACAACAATAGTTGTTCCAATTTATTCTTTTGTAAGCAGTATATGAGAGTGACCATTGTCTCAAATTCTTGCCAGTTCTGTGCATTAGAGTTTCTTTTCACTTTTTAAAATTTCATACTCAAGAATAGTATTTCACTGTTGTCTTAATATGTGTTTATTCGTTTACCATTGTGTTTAATTTTTAAGATGTTTGTTGACCATTTACATCTTCTTTTAAATATTTTATTGTTTAAAATTTTTTTTAAATTGAAGTATAGTTGATTTATAAAGTTGTGCCAATCTCTGCTATTCAGTAAAGTGACTCAGTTTTACACATATAGACATTCTTTTTTAAATATCTTTTCCATTATAGTTTATCCCACTAGATTGGATATATTGATAGTTCCCTGTGCTATACAGTAGGACCCTGTTGTTTATCCATTCTAAATGTAATAGTTTGCATCTAGCAACCCCAAATTCCCAGCTCATCCCTCTCCCCACCCCCACCCGTGGCAACCACAAGTCTGTTCTTTATGTCTATGATTCTGTTTCTGTTTCGTAGATAGGTTCATTTGTGCCATATTTTAGATTCCACATATAAGTGATATCATATGGTATTTATCTTTCTCTTTCTGATTTACTTCATTTAGTATGAGACTCTGTAGCTGCATCCATGTTGCTGCAAATGGCATTATTTTGTTCTTTTTTTATGGCTGAGTAATATTCCATTGTATATATGTACTGCATCTTCTTTATCCATTCATCTGTCGATGGACACTTAGGTTGCTTCTGTGTCTTAGCTATTATGAATAGTGCTGCCATGAACATAGGGGTGCATGTATCTTTTTGAATTATAATTTTGTCTGGGTATATGCCCAGGAGTGGGATTGCTGGATCATATGGTAAATCTATTTTTAGTTTTCTGAAGAACATACTGTTCTCCATAGTGGCCGCACCAACTTACTTACATTCCCACCAACAGTGTAGGAGGGTTCCCTTTTCTCCACACCCTCTTCATCTCTTTTTAAATTGGCTCTTCATAGCCTTGTCTATTTTACTATAAAGGTATTCTAGTTACTTGTTGATTTACAAGAGGTTTATAAGCATCAAAAGTATCAAACTTTTATTTATCTTGCATTTAAATTGGCTTTCTAATATAGTTAACATTTAATTATGTCTGTGGTTATTTAATCTGTAGAAGTTTTCAACTTTTCTGTATTCGTGTCACTTATACCTACTTTTTATTGTCAGTTCTGCTTTTGAATTGATTATTGATACATTTGGTACCCTGAAATAAGTGGACATCTCTCATTTTAAAATATTTAAATCTTTCCTCCTTCTAGAACTTCCTTTAGCACATGGCAAAAGGGGTGGGCTTTTTTATTAAGTTACTATTATTCTATTATATACTTTCTCCTTTGAAAATGACTATTTTTAAAATTTGAATTAAACGATTGCTTACAAATCTAAAAATACCATTTAGATTCTCTTTTCCGTGGTTGACATTTGTCTCTAAATGATCCTCTCCTCATTTCTTTAGTTCTTTGTTTCCATTCCTTTCTTGGTCAGTTGGCATGTCTTCTTTCTTCTAATAGTTTTAGCTTTGGAATGTGGATAGTAGTGTTTCTGAAACTTCAGATATTTAAGAATTCAATTCTTATTTTTCATCCATGAGTCGTGAATTATTGCATCACAACTCCACTTTTTAAACATTTTCATCTTAAAACTTTTGTAAGATGTTCCTCTATTTTCTGGCTGTTAGGACTCTGAGAGAGAAATGAAGGTAATATTATTTCTTCAAAAGTAACCTATTTGATTGTTTTACTGGATCCTGTCAGGATTTTTTCTTAAACTGAAAATTTTAAAAATTCACAGTGCTATCTATGTCTTTGCAACTACCTCTTTTGATTAATTTCGTGTATAAGCATTTTTAATCCACTGACCAGGTTATTTTTAAATTTAAAAAATTGTGTAGTATACCTTTGATTATTCGATGTGTTCCACAGAGTCTGCTTTTATTTTGAGAAGACAGTCTTCACTTCCTATCTTCTGTCACTATACGTCTTACCCACCATCCCTGTCCCATGCAAACAACTTCATTTCTCTTTCTGAGTCTGCTTTTCTCTTTGTCCTTTTCCTCTGCTCTCTGGTATGGCTTCTCAAATTTGTCCTCTACATTCCTGAATTATTTTTCTCTTCGTGTCAATTCTGTTTTGCCCTGTCTAAAACAGTATATCTATTACATTTTTAGATGTTACAATTTTTTCCTTCTTCCAGCCTGCTTCTTATCAACTCAGGTTATATTTTAGAAAGCATCTAAGTCACATTTTAAACCCCACCTTCCATTTCTTCATATTTTCTTGTATATTCTTGAGAGCATGAAGCAAATGCTTTCTAAAGGTTTCTTCTGTTTCTTATAGTAAATGTTTTTCTGAAGTATGATTTTTCTCTGCATCTTAAGAATAATGTTCCATCCCTAAGTTAGAGAATCTTTTAATAAGATTTATAACTTGGGAGGCTTTTTTTACATATGTTAATTTATTTATTGCATGCAATAGAACTGATGAGGTAGGTATTATTCTAATTCCTATTTTTTTTAACTGAACTATAGTTGATTTATAATATTGTGTTAGTTTCAGGTATATAGTAAAGTGATTCAGATATATATATATATCTTTTAAGATTCTTTTCCATTATAGGTTATTACAAGGTATTGAATATAGTTTCCTGTGCTGTACATTAAATCCTTGTTGTTTATCTGTTTTATATATAGTGGTGTGTATCTGTTAATGCCATACTCCTAATTTATCCTTCCTGGGGGGCTTGCTTTTTAATTTATATATCCCCAAATGAGGAGTACTTTCTCTGGCCTTGTGCTCATCAGAAAGAATGCCTTAGAACTCCTAGTGGCTCCCACCAAGGGCTGAAAGATCCTGCTTCTTAGAGCGTCCACCAGATGAGAGACTGAGCCATTTAGCCCTTAAACAAATGTCTGATTTTTTAAAAATTTGAATTGAAAAACAAATCTGGCAAAATACAGGTAACATAAATTTTACTAATTTGACTTTTTAAATACTGGACCTTAAAGCTATCTCTTGCTCCCATGTCTTGACCTCATGACTGTCAAAAAGTGTGTATATTCCTGAGTGGTCCTAATCAACCTGGGCTTCTGCGGCTGCCAGGGATGGTGGGTGACATATGTCACCAGAAATCCAGAAATGGCCAGGCTCCTGGGGCTCTCCCCATATCTGCCACCCCCTTCACGTTCCAGGGTGTGTGAGATGGCTGATTCCCTTTCTATCCCCTTCCATTCCCTCAGTGCTGCTTTATAAATGATACGATATGATATGGAAATGATATGGTAATGATACGGTATAGTATGATATGATGTGGTGTGGAATGATGTGATATGGTATGGTATGATAGGGTATGGTATAATATGGTAATGATATGGTATGTTATGGTAATGATATAATATATGGTATAGTACGATATGCTATGATATGATGGTGGTATAATCTCAAGAGGCTGTAGAGAGACAGCAGTGCATAAGCAGTGGTACAGCAGCACCCAAACCAGCTTCTGCTACCTCAGGAAGCAGGTCCTTCCTGTGTGGGAGCAGCCACCTGATTTTGTGGTTGGGGCAGGCTCTCCATGCTCAGGTATATAAAGATAGGCAGTGGGAGGAAGATCAAAACTGCTCTAATTTTTTTTCTCCCTAGACCTGCTCTGTTTCAGGGGTGAAAATTTACATCAGCTGCTGGTAATTTCTCCATGTGATGCCCTATTACTAATAACATTTCCTCTCCCAACCTGACACATTTCTAAAGCAGCTACCTGTTGCCATCAAAATGTGTGGCTGTCATTTTGTGTAGACTTGTGTACTTCCGTAAGAGTGTAAATAGTCTGGAAGAGGGAGAATCAGGCCTTGCTGACTCGCTCCTGTCACACTGGGCTCATAACTGCGAGCTTCAGAAAATTCAAGATGAGCGTGAACTAGACGTTGTAAAACAAGGCTGTAGAGCTACACATAACTCTGGAACAGCTGATTTTCACCCTTTTACCCCTTTCCTCTGCACCCCGCCCTCCAAGTAGATGAAGGCTATTAAATTTTACTTTTGAGAATTGGTATCTTTGCTTCTTTGCTTTTAGAAGTAATGGTACTCTGTGTGTCCTGATTTTGAAAATTCAGTATGTTTTAAAGTTGCTTGGAGTCTGCTTGCTGGGTTCATTTGAAATGAGGCTTTACGTCTTGCATTCCCCTCCTTCCCTACTTCCCAATCCTATGTGTTAGTTGCAGCTCTTCTTTTAAAGGTATACAGGGGGTTCTCCTCCGTTTCGGCACTTCTGGTGTTCCCTGTTTGAAAATGGATGTATGGTGCTTCCCAGATTGACTTTTTTTCAGTCCCTTCGTTCCCTGGTGCCTGTGTCATGTCTTTGGCTGCTCTGGTCTGGTGTAAGCTGCAGGGCACAATTGTCCAGGGGGAGGCAACCCAGAGAGAGGGCTTCAGAACACAGCCTTTAGTCCCTGCCAGGCTTCTGTGGGCACATTGACATGCGGACAGCAAAGCCAGGATGAACCTGCAAGACATGAAGAAATGTTCTGCTCTTTCCTTTGCTTTGTAGGGTAAGTGGACAGGGGATCAGGAGTTAGGAAGAAATGGCGTGTGATTGGCCCAACTCTCACTTCAGAGGTGGTTGGAGATGGAATTTAATTTTCTGTTTCATATCACTCCATTGCCTGCTTGACAGGGCCTCTCTTCACCAAGCGCCGGGGTGTTTCTTTCAAGACTTCAGAGCTGACATTAGGCAGTCAGCAGACAATACTGTTTGCACCCGGTGGTTCCATTGCAATGTAAATCAAGGTGGCGTTAGCGCTGTCTGGACTTGTGTATTAATTCACTGTGCCCTTCATAGACATATTCCTTGAACCAGCAGGCATTAGGATGAAACAACAGAAAAAAAGCCTGACTGCCTGGGGAAGGAATAAAGTTTGCTTGTTTTTTTTTTTTCAGGAGTTATAGAGAAGCACAAACATTTTGAAGGATTAGGTGCTAACAGAGGAAATATTGAGAGGTGAGGCTAGGACGCAGCAGAAGGGATGTGACGAGAAGAAAAGGAAATAAATATATCTCCTCATCTGCCAGGAGAAGTTACTCTTTTTAGAGCCACTAGAAGAAGCTGCTCTGTGGTTTCAGGGTGCAAATGGTTCTGCGACCTCTCATTTGGGTGCCGAAAAAGAGGCTCTTTAAAGAGCAATCGATGCTTTGAGTAAACTTTAGGGAAGTGTTCTTGCATCCTGGTATCTTGTTTCATGTCTCCTTTTGCCATTAAGAAGATGGTTATGGCTTTAGTATACTTATCTGTACTCAGTAAGAGAGTTAGCTTATCCAGGGCAGTTAAATCTATCTTGTCTGTACTTTAAGATTTAAAAAACTTTATTTTGTTCCACGAAGTACTAAGAATACATGCTGTAGATAATCAGTCAGTAATTTCTTGGGAACAGTCATATCCATGGGCATATTATTTCTAAAGATAATTTTATAGGGCATAACCTGAGCTTCTGAAATTATTGAAGAATAATTTCCATTATCTTGTTAGTTACAGTTCTTAGTTCTAAAAGCACTAGAATTCTCTAACACATAATTTTTAAACTGTGGTATTCCAAAAAACTAAGGTTGTAGGTTTTAAAGACCATTAATTTTGAAATTGATTAAAATCTCTCACTGGTTCCTGGACTCTTAGTTGGATTCAAGTGGTACCCTCACGTGCTGTCTCGGGAGGATATACTCAATATTCCATATATTCTTTTTGAGATTATACCTCATTATTCCCTTACTCTGTGGGATATAATGTGTGATCCAAAATTTTGTGCCTGGCGTGTATTTTTTTATAGCATATGTGCTACTTTGTTATTTCAGGGGAACATCCGTATTTTACATGTTTATATTTGTCACCATAGCTTTACTATTTGCACATTAAGTTTGTGGGCACATCTTTGTGTTTCTGATTTGGGAGTTTATCCAATACTCCCTGTTTATTTTGGGGTTGCAAAATACTCATGTTTTCCATGTCTGGGGAATTTTATTCATGAGATAGATTGAAGTTCGGTGAGGTCTGTGTCTTGTCTGTTTCTTTCACCACAGTTATCTGGAACCCCCAGTGTGTTAGGATTTGAGTCCTCTTGCCTTGTGTCAGTAGTGGTACTAGGATTTTGAAGGTACACGTTACCATGTTGCATTGCAAGAGAGCCATTTAACGAGCTTCCCTTGGTAAAATACCAATGTTAGCAAAACCTGATTTATAATTGTGTGGTTGTGTGTGATTATATCAAATCAAATGTTGTAATTGGAGGATGGATTAAAACTGGAGGGTTGAAAACTCATATCTGCAATCATTTCTTAAAGGGAGAACATATTGATACATTAACAAAGAATTTGAATAAGTAGACGGGAACTTTTATGATACTTGTACTCTTAGGAGAATGTTTTTCTAATAAAAAATTTAGAGATTAGTGATCATTTATCTCTGAAGTCCATCATAGAACTGCTGCTTCTGTGGGGTTTTGAGAACTCTTTGAAAATTCACAGAGCATTGGAAACTTTTCACAGAAATGTAACTTTAGGTAAATAATGATTTAAAAAAATGCATGGCCAAAGCAAAGATTTAGTGTTCCTCATATTTATGCTGGACTGCTGATGGAAGATCCTTTTAAACCAAGATGCATGTTCTAAGCTAGAAGGTCGCCACCTAAAAATGGATTGTAGAGTGTATTAAGTACTCATGTATGTGAACCATAGGCTGGTTTCTTAGTAAAGCTCTAGCAATCTGAAAAAAGTGTAGATTTTACAGAATTTTGAACACTATAGAATTTCCTCCATTTTTCTCAAGAGTGGTGACAATAAGACATGTATCACGTTTCAAAGATTGTTTTATGTCATCTTTACTATAAAAACGATAAAAATCAGTAGAGGGCTGGTGTTTGGGGTAGTTTCAAATGTGGAACTTTCAGGGTTTTTTTTTATAAATGTAATTAATTTTGTAAATGTAATTTAGAAATCTATGAATTTTATTCAGTGTAACAGATTCTTTAAAATGAAACATTTAAATTAATTAACAAGTTTAGAGGTGGGACTTCCAGATGGTGGAGTGAGGATAGTGTCTACAGGCCCCTGGATCTCTACATGCAAAAAAATGAGTTTAGACTCTTACCTGACACCGTACACATAAAATTAACTCGGCATGGGTCATAGCCTTAAGAGCTAAAACCATAAAGCTTCTAGAAGAAAACAGAAAATTTTCGTGGCCTCGGATTAGGTAGAGTTCTTAGATACAATACCCGAAGGAAAAAATTGATAAATTATATTTTATCAAATTAAAAGCTTTTGTGCTTCCACATACACCGCTAAGAATATTAAAAAGATAACCCACAGATTGGGAGAAAATATTTGTAAATTGTATATCCAATAAAAGATTTGTATGCAGACTATATCAAGAGCTCTCACAAGAAGACAACTCAATTTAAAAATGGGCAGAGGATTTGAATAGACATTTCACCAAAGAAGATATACAGATGATAGAAATGGCCAATAAACATATTAAAAAAATGGTTAACATCTTCAGTCATTAGGGAAATACAGATCAAAACCACAGTGAGGTCTCCACTTCACACCTTTTGTGATGGCTCTTCTAGTAGTTCCACCATGAGTGGGGCAGCTCCCTCCTGAAGCTCATGACAGTGGTCCTTGTTATGACCCAAGAAAGGTTTATTACACAAAGTGGGATGTCCCGAGGTGGGGGAGGGGAGGATGGCTCTCCGGGAAAAGTTCAGGAACAGAGAGAAAGAGAGGGAGAGAATAACGAGTACACAGGAGCTTTGTAGACGCCTTATCAGTCAACAGATAATCCTAAGACCTTGAAGCAATTTCCATTTGAGGAATTATTACAAGAGTGACTAAAAATCAGTATGCCTTTGGCTCCAGGAATTGTAATTTCTCATTTTTTCTTATTATGAAAGCCATGAGCTTTGCCATCCTGAGTCCTGTAGCAATCCCTCATTCAAATTGCCATAATCAGTGGAGCCAGATCTGACCTGCTGTTGAAGAATGTTGGTGCTGGGAACAAAGTTAAGATCTTTCTTTCCTCATAGAAAGATGCACACAGTGACAGGGAATGTTGACCCTGTGTTTTACAGTTGAACATACGTAAATGTGTGTCTGTTATACCACAGAGTATGATGAGACCCACTGTTATAGTTTAAAGGAAGGCACCAAGACATCTGTTTCCTACAAAGGGGGACCTGTAGTTAGCTAACCTTTAAAAAGGTCATATCGGGGACAGGGGAGGCAGCAGTCTTTGGCAGACAGCTTTCTTAAGGCGTATAGAATAGTCTGTTTAGGGGGGAAGGTCCCTCATTTTCAACAGGTCCCATTTTTTAATCTGTCTTCATCTAGGCTCCAGGTTTGAGAAAGGATGGCAGAATGGGCAGGTGTTATTAAGTGGGAAAGGGAATTCTCCTTGGGTTTAATAGATCTGTAGGTGAGTAGTGTTCTCTTTTATGGCTAGAATGAGGAGAAGAGGGACCCTTGTTATGTTTTGGTAGGATGTCATAAGACTTAAAAGTCAAGAGTTCCAGGTAACTATGGCAGAGGGCAAAAGAGATTTATTTGGGAGACCACTGTCCATTTTGTAATATCATGAGGGTGTCTTTGAATAGGTCATATGTCTCTTTATTAGGGCTCTTTATTAGGACTGCTGCCTGTAGACAATAGGAAGAATGGAATTCCCAGTGATGCCTGTTTTAAGACCCATGACTACACTGAGTGAGTAGCGTGTACCCCGATCAGAGTGGATAATATCTGGGGCCCAAAGGGAACTAACAGAGTTTTGGTGAGACCTGCAGTAGCATACTGGGAAGGATAAACCCAAAGTGGGCCCACGTAAGTATCAATCACTGTGAGGCCATAGTGACTTATGCCCACAAACCGGGGCAACAGCTCAATACCATCAATTTGATAATGAATGAAGGGACGTTTGCTCCTTTGGTATAATCCTCGTTGGCCACGATGCCAGGACAGAACAAGCCACAGAAATCGCATTGGGAGGCTAAAGTTTTGGTTACAGCCAGTGGCATTGGGATACCATGGTGTTTGATACCATGTTTAAGAATCCAAGGTCCACAATGACTGGGCCCTTAGAGCCAAGGAAATGGGAGTGCTATATGAGTTTACTTAATAAATGTGAGCAAGTTGGTAGCTATGGCATTAAAGTGAGCCTTTTCCATGGGACCTTTAGAATGAGCTGAGTCATGGGAGACTTTAATGTAGTATATTAAAGCAACAGTATATTCCCGGTGTGGAAGGCCCCATAGGGAATAATCCTGAATATGAAATCTAGTTTGTGCTTGTTGGTTAGACCAAACAGTGGACCCATTAGCTACCACCAAGGAGTCTGTAAAAATATGGACAATAAACATACATTTATTGAGGGACTCCTCCAGTGCCCATGTGACTGACCTTGTAGCCCATCCTTTATCTACCATGTCTTGGCAGTGGGATGGAAAGAAGTAACTCTCTGGTGGATTCACATGGGATGGTGGTGCTCTTGTCCATAAAATAAATGGATTCCCTTTCTCCTGGACTCAGGGGACCTTGCAAGTGGCCTGTGGGGCCAGGTGAGGGGCCATCTTTCTCGGGCAAGGAGACTCCAGAAAGCATGAGAATGAGTGTGTAGAGTTTCCACAGTAAAGAAGCCACCAGATGCCACTGGTGGCATTGTTAGCTGGGTGGCTTTTGGGGTGGCCTCCAGGGCCTGTCATTGGGGTGACCTCCATTCAGATTGACCTGATTTTCTTGTGATTGCCTAAATAGATCTTAATGAAATGAGTAGATGGGATGTATGTTGCTTCCAGAATCTAAATAGGCAAGTAGATGTTGGGCTTGAGAGGCCGGGAAGTAGCGTTATTGACTGGAAATGGTTTGGAGCAGCCTTCTGGGGACCAAATGACGCCCCCAAATTAAACTGAGGTGGTAGAGTCTTGGATCTTTTGGGGTGCGGTGACCCAACTGTGGTTAGTCAAAATCTGGACCACAGTTTGAATGTCTTGTGCAGTAACTTCATGAGTTTCTGGCCTCGGTAGAATATTGGCAGTCAAAGGCCATAGCTGGTGTTTGAGAACAGAGCAAACCCATGAAGGTCCTGTCTGCATACATGGTGGGGACATATATATATATATATATATATATATATTTTTTTTTTTTTGGCTACACCCTGCAGCATGTGGGATCTTACTTCCCCGACTAGGGATTGAACCTGTGCCCCTTGCAGTGGAATCGTGGAGTCTTAACCTCTGGACCACCAGGAAAGTCCCCCATGGTGGGGATATTGATGTAGCCCACAGGTAATTGAGTGAGGGTATGTCGGGGCACCTCATAGATAGATGCAAATTGCGACTGTGAAGCTGGAGAAATGGGGACAGAATAAACTATATTAGTGAGATCAGTAACTCTGGGGATCTACCTCACAGAGGGTATCCTACCACCCCTCTACCCACCGATGATATTTATAAACTTTCTTGCCTAAGGAGTCTTACTCTCAATTGTCGGGATTTGAGTTTTCACCCTGGGGCTTCTCTTTAGTGCAGAATTAATTTGTGAATTTTCCTTTTTAGGGTTTAATAAGGCTGTGACATGTTGAAATGCTAGAGCATTAAGAAGGATTCATAGTCTCTGTCGATGACCTTTAAGAATGCATTAGGTTTTTGTTTTTTGTTTTTTGGGTCTTTAGGAGGTGAGAAGATAAAGCTGGTTAACATTTGAGTTTTAGCTCCTGGATGCCAAGGGCGAGTCCCTCTGTGCCCCTGAAGGTCAGGATCTTTATGGCAAAATCAGGGGCAGGAACAGCTGCAGATGTACTTGGTGTTCTGAGTGTTCTAATTAACCATTTCCCATCAGGGAATGAGCCTCAACAGGCCACAGAGGGATAGCTCTGCATCCCAGCTCACCTGGGGGCCCCCCACGGGCTCACTGGGGCAATGGTGGGGGTGGAATCAGCGAGCACCATCACAGTTGTGCTGGAGGCGACAGACGCAGGTGGGAGATGTGACTTGGAGACTGCTGGCACTAGCCAGTGAACAGTGGAAGTGCAAGTGCTACGACTTTGAAAAGAGTTTGAGGGGGACCTTTGAGATGGCAGAGGAGTAAGACGAGGAGATCATCACCTTCCTCCCCACAAATACATCAGAAATACACCTACATGTGGAACAGCTCCTACAGAATATCTACTGAACGCTGGCAGAAGACCTCAGACTTCCCAAAAGGCAAGAAACTCCCCACGTACCTGGCTGTGTGGCTGAGAAGGTCTTGGTGCTCTGGCCGGGTGTCAGGCCTGAACCTCGGAGGTGGAAGAGCCACGTTCAGGACATTGGACCACAAGAGACCTCCCAGCCCCATGTAATATCAATTGGCGAGAGCTCTTCTAGAGATCTCCGTCTCACCGCTAAGACCCAGCTCCACTCAATGGCCAGCAAGCTACAGTGCTGGACACCCCATGCCAAACAACTAGCAAGACAGGAATACAACCCCACCCATTGGCAGAGAGGCTGCCTAAAATCATAATAAGTTCACAGGCATGCCAAAACACACCACCGGACACGGTCCTGCCCACCAGAAAGACAAGATCCAGCCTCATCCACCAGAACACAGGCGTCAGTCCTCTCCACCAGGAAGCCTACACAAAGTGAACCAATCTTACCTACTGGGGTCAGACACCAAAAACAACAGGGACTATGAACCTGCAGCCTGCGAAAAGGAGATCCCAAACACAGTAAGTTAAGCAAAATGAGAAGACAGAGAAACACACAGCGGATGAAGGAGCAAGGTAAAAACCCATCAGACCAAACAAATGAAGAGGAAATAGGCAGTCTACCTGAAAAAGAATTCAGAGTCATGATAGTAAAGATGATGCAAAATCTTGGAAATAGAATGGAGAAAATACAAGAAAAGTTTAACAAGAACCTAGAAGAACTAAAGAGCAAACAAACAATGATGAACCACACAATGAATGAAATTAAAAATACTCTAGATGGGATCAATAGCAGAATAACTGAGGCAGAAGAACGGTTAAGTGACCTGGAGGATAAAATAGTGGAAATAACTACCACAGATCAGAATAAAGAAAAATGAATGAAAAGAATTGAGGACAGTCTCTGGGACAACATTAAACGCACCACGATTCGAATTGTAGGAGTCCCAGAAGAAGAATAGAAAAAGAAAGGGACTGAGAAAATATTTGAAGAGATTATAGTTGAAAAATTCCCTGATATGGGAAAGGAAGTAGTCAATCAGGTCCAGGAAGCGCAGAGAGCCCCATACAGGGTAAATCCAAGGAGAAACACGCCAAGACACATATTAATCAAACTATCAAAAATTAAATACAAAGAAAAAATATTAAAAGCAGCAAGGGAAAAACAACAACATACAAGGGAATCCCCATAAGGTTAACAGCTGATCTTTCAGCAGAAACTCTGCAAGCCAGAAGGGGGTGGCAGGACATATTTAAAGTGATGAAAGGGAAAAACCTACAACCAAGATTACTGTACCCAGCAAGGATCTCATTTAGATTCGACGGAGAAATTAAAACCTTTACAGACAAGCAAAACTAAGAGAATTCAGCACCACCAAAGCAGCTTTACAACAAATGCTAAAGGAACTTCTATAGGCAGGAAACACAAGAGAAGGAAAAGACCTGCAATAACAAACCTAAAACAATTAAGAAAATGGTACTAGGAGCATATACATTGATAATTACCTTAAATGTAAATGGATTAAATGCTCCAACCAAAAGACATAGACTGGCTGAATGGATCCCAAAACAAGACCTGTATATATGCTGTCTACAAGAGACCCACTTCAGACCTAGGGACAAATACAGACTGAAAATGAGGGGATGGAAAAAGATATTCCAAGCAAATGGAAATCAAAAGAAAGGTGGAGTAGCAATTCTCCTATCAGACAAAATAGACTTTAAAATAAAGACTATTACAAGAGACAAAGAAGGACACTACATAATGATCAAGGGATCAATCCAAGAAGAAGGTATAACAATTGTAAATATTTATGCACCCAACATAGGAGCACCTCAATACATAAGGCAAACGCTAACAGCCATAAAAGGGGAAATTGACGGTAACACAATCATAGTAGGGGACTTTAACACCCCACTTTCACCAATGGACAGATCATCCAAAGTGAAAATAAATAAGGAAACACAAGCTTTAAATGACACATTAAACAAGATGGACTTAATTGATATTTATAGGACATTCCATCCAAAAACAGCAGATTACAGTTTCTTCTCAAGTGCTCATGGAACATTCTCCAGGATAGATCATATCTTGGGTCACAAATCAAGCCTTGGTAAATTTAAGAAAATTGAAATCGTATCAAGAATCTTTTCCAACCACAATGCTATGAGACTAGATATCAATTACAGGAAATAATCTGTTAAAAATACAAACACATGGAGGCTAAACAATACAGTAGTAAATAACCAAGAGATCACTGAAGAAATCAAAGAGGAAATCAAAATATAGCTAGCAACAAATGACAATGAAAACACGACGACCCAAAACCTATGGGATGCAGCAAAAGCAGTTCTAAGAGTGAAGTTTATAGCAATACAATCCTACCTCAAGAAACAGGAAACATCTCGAATAAACAACCTAACCTTGCACCTAAAGCAATTAGAGAAAGAAAAACAAAAAAACCCCAAAGTTAGCAGAAGGAAAGAAATCATAAAAATCAGATCAGAAATAAATGAAAAAGAACCGAAGGGAACGATAGCAAAGATCAGTAAAACTAAAAGCTGGTTCTTTGAGAAGATAAACAAAATTGATAAACCATTAGCCAGACTAATCAAGAAAAAAATGGAGAAGACTCAAAACAGAATTAGAAATGAAAAAGGAGAAGTAACAACTGACACTGCAGAAATACAAAGGATCATGAGTGCTACATTTAGCTTTTTAATTAATTAATTAATTTATTGGCTGTGTTGGGTCTTCGTTGCTGCATGTGGGCTTTCTTTAGTTGCAGCGAGTGGGGGCTACTCTTCGAGCAGGAGCTACTCTTCATTGCGATGTGTGGCTTCTCATTGCAGTGTCTTCTCTTGTTGTGAAGCGTGGGCTCTAGACATGCGGGCTTCAGTAGTTGCAGCTCACAGGCTCTAGAGCGCAGGCTCAGTAGTTGTGGCACATGGGCTTAGTTGCTCCAAGGCGTATGGGATCTTCCTGGACCAGGGCTCGAACCCGTGTCCGCTGCATTGGCAGGTGGATTCTTAACCAGTGCGCCACCAGGGAAGTCCCAAGCTTTCTTGAGGCCCCAGGAGGCCTTTTGGGGCCCGGAGTTAGGTCAGGTTGGTTAGGTGCTCTCTCCCTTAGAGGCTGAGCCTGGCTTGGTGTCCAGGAAGTACTTCATTGCTCTCCATATTTGCTACCACTGAGGGAAGACTGATCTCCAGAGGGCTGAAGGAGCAAGTTGGTGGATTCAGTATATGGTTGCCAAACCGATTTTCCAGAAAGAGTGAGGCATAGAGATATTTTCATCTTGAGCCAGTTTTTAAAGCTATATTAAAGTATAATTTACATGTACTAAACTGCGTATGTTTGAAGTATTACAAGTTAATAAGTTTTCACCTAGGTATGAACCTCGAAACCATCATCAGAGTTCTGATAATGCCCATATTTACCTCATGTCCTGTTATTATCTCTTCTTGCCCTTCCCACCTCTCCAGGTAACCACTGATGTCCTTTCCCTTAGAATAGATACGTTTGCATTTTCTTGAATTTATCTGATTGGAATCATAAACTGTTTACTGGGTTTTTCTTCTGGTTTCCTTTGTTTCATAATTATTTGAGATTCATCAGTGATATAAATGAATAGCTCATCTCTTTACTTTTTGATGAGTAGCATTCTTATCTGGATGTACCACTGTTAGTTTACCCATTCATCTTTTTATGGACGTTTAGGTTATTTCTAGGTTTTCACTCTTGAAAATAAAGCTGCTACAAAAAAATATATATATATATATACACACACACACATATATATATATATCAACAATATTTAAACCTCTCTCACCTCCTCGCTTCCAAGATGACCAAGAAAAGAAGGAATAATGGTCGTGCCGAAAAGGGCTGCGGCCACGTACAGCCTATTCACCGCACCAGCTGTGCCGGATGCGTGCCCAGGGATAAGGCCGTTAAGAAGTCCGTCATTCGGAACATCGTAGAGGCCGCAGCGGTCAGAGACATTTCCAAAGCGAGCGTTTTCGACACCTATCTGCTTCCCAAGCTGTATGTGAAACTGCATTACTGCGTGAGTTGTGCCATTCACAGCAACGTAGTCAAGAGTTGTTCTCAGGAAGCCCGGAAGGACCGAACACCTCCACCCTGATTTAGACCTGTGGGTGCTGCCCCATGACTTCCGCCAAAGCCCATGTAAGGAGCTAAGTCCTTGAAGACTGAAGAAGTACTGTCCCTGGGAAGACAATAAAGTGGAAATTATACTTTAAAAAAAAAAAAAAACGTAGGTACTGTCTACCTTTTTTTAAAAATTTTTCAGATCTTTTATCTGTTATGTAAAATTCACATTTTAAAACTGTGGATACAGGAATTACAATCACAGTTCCTTGGCACCATGGTAGCATTACTGTGGTAGTGCTCCTAGATGAGGGAGTGGTATGTGAAGTTCACAAAGTACAAGTTGACAGTTCTGTAACATAAACTCCAACATTAGTAAAATGATTTTTAGATGAAAGTCAAAACAAAATGGAGCAACTTGTATTACTGTCATAAAAGCCTGCCTACCAAAAGCCCAAATCAATGGCGATGACGAGTTTTGAGTGGCAAAGAATTTAAAGGGGGACTAAAAATCATGGTTTATTTGTTGAATGAAACCAGCCTTGGAATTTAAGAAAATCACATTTTAAAGTTTAAGCACAGTTATAAAAAACAGTCTTTGAAAATTTTCATTTTTGCTTATTCTCATTTTCAGCAGTCATAAAAATGTGAATCCAATCCCATCAGTACAAGACAGTTCCAAGAATATAATTCATGTCTCAAATATTCCTATCAGAGCATTAAGGACCACCTATAAATCGGTATGTCAGTTCTAACCGAAAACCGAAAACGGGATTAGGGAGAAGATAAATCTGAAAGTAAAATAATGGTTTCATACTTCGGCAGTTTAGAAAATTAAATAATTTTAAACCTCAATGGAAGAATGTACCTGCAAGGAAACAATCCAAAACAACAACAACAACAAATCAATATATTTTTTTCACTTTTACAATTCAGTTTATTTGCTGTTTTACAACTTATATTTCCAAAGGCTTTACAATGTCATATTTTCTTGTTTTTTGATATAATGCTTTAATAGTTCAATCAAGAGAGATACCATATGATGCAATATTTAGCTCTTCCTTGAAGATGGAACTCAGCAATTTGTTTCCTCTAGAGCTGCTGGGTATTGCCTAAACTTTATAACATCTGCCTTGAATCTCTGTTACTTTGCAGGGGAACTTGGTTTTTGATCTCTCACAGTTACATTCCAATGATTTGTGAGAGGCTCCCCTGGACTCCAGTCCCTGTGGCTTGGTCATAGTGTGTTTTCTTTGGAGGCTGACACCAGTGCTTTCACAGCCATCCTGTCATTTCAACTGGTAAACCACAGGGATGACGCGCTCATATTCACCACCAGCTTGTAATGACTTGTACTTCTTTCTGGTGGGCCAGACCATCAGCTGGGGAGGGACAGAGCACCCAGGTGGCATCCTGATTATCCTTCCAGCCTTCCGATAAGACCTTCCTTTGGAAGATGTCAGAGGGCCCTGTGGACTCACTTCTTCAAGGAGGCATTCTACCTCATGCATTTCATCTTCAACTTCCAACTCAAGAGTCTTCTGAATCCTCCGCCACCCCATCAGGAACATCAGCGACACCAGCTCCTGCCAGGTCAGTGTTCCACAGAACCAAGTCATTCGGAAGTCAGAGCTGAAAACGGATGCCGGGGAAGAGTGCTGAAGACCGCAGGGGATGGTGGAGTGCTGCCATCTGGCTTCACTTTTTGGACCAATTCTCCCCGCCTCCAAGGGCAAAAGGATATGATGAGTTTTCTGAAAGGTTCTCACTATTCGAGACTGGCCTGATTTGAAGAGCAGATTCCAGTGCCAACAGTGACATAAATGTCCCTGTTTACCCACAGTCCTACAAATGCTGAATTAATTTACACTGACCGATCTTAACAGGTGTGCTGTGCCGCCTCCGCTTTCATCTGCTTCTCTCCTTTCTCCTGACGTTGAACCTTGAACCTTCCCTCTGAAGTGCTGTTAACTAAGCCCTGTGAGGGCCCCTTGGAGCCCCTTCCTCCCTGACAGTGTCAGCTCTCAGTTCCGCTCCCTCGTTTCCTCCTGTATGAGTTCCTCTCCTAAGTGCAAGCCTTTCCCCAACTTCTGTTCTCGGCCATCTTTCCTCTCAAGATCCCGTGCACATCCACGATTTCAGCTGTCTTCCTCTGGAGAAAGCAGTGCGGTCAAACAGAAGGTAACTGTCAGGTCGGAGACGAACGTTCTGGGTTGAAGCCCAGCTTCCCGACTTCCTCCTTGTCTGCCTGGGTCAGGTGTGGCATCCTCTGTGCCTCAACTTCCACATCATTAAAGTGGGTTTGTACTGTCTAAAAAAGAAATTAAGTACTTTTTAAAAATTTTATTTTATTTTTGGCTATGTTGGGTCTTTGTTGCTGTGCGCGGGCTTTCTCTAGCTGCGGTGAGCGGGGGCTACTCTCCGTTGTGGTGTGCGGGCTTCTCATTGGGTGGCTTCTCTTGTTGCAGAGCACGGGCTCTGGGCATGCGGGCTTCAGTAGTTGCGGCACGTGGGCTCTAGAGCGCAGGCTCAGTAGTTGTGGTGCACGGGCTTGGTTGCTCCACAGCATGTGGTATCTTCCCAGACCAGGGCTCGAACCCGTGTCCCCTGCCTTGGCAGGCGGATTTTTGACCACTGCGCCACCAGGGAAGTCCCATAAATGAGTTTTTAACAGTTGATTTTTCTGAACTTCACTGACCTTCATGGCTGTGGATTATCCTGAAATCCATAAAAGTCCTGGCAGCATTTCCGCTAAGCTCAGAACACAGTGGTGAGGTAATAACAACCATACCTTTGCTACTTTTGCAACAGTACTCTGGAATTGAGCATAATAGGTGGAGGAGGTGGTAGGGGAATCACCTCTTCTGCCTTCTTAGTTTGCATAGTAAAGTGGAAAATCCCGGGCTCAAATCCAGGACAGTCTGACTAGAGCCCACTTCAACCACTGAACTCCAATAATTTGTTTACGCATCTTATTTAAGTCCACGTAAGTCAGTTGAGAATCATGTAGTACCTTTGTCCTACTGGCGCAGCCCAGTGCAGCGTAACGCCAGGTGAGGAGCTTACCCGCGCAGCCCAGCACCTTCCAGCATTCTCAGGACCAGCCGCTCGCTGCTGCCCTTGCTCTGGCTGCCGAGCAAAACACAGGCACCCCCTGCCTCCTACACACTTTTCATCTTTCCCGTTGGAGGAGGTCGCCTGTAGATCCAGGCTGGGCATTACAGTCTGCCTGGTTGGAGAGTCAGTTGTGGGTTGAGCCCCACCTCACCTCTTTCCTGCTGTCAGCTGGAGTAGGTAAACAGCAGATGGTCATCAGAGCAGCTAAAGCCTCAGTTTCCTTAACTGTTAAAGAGAAAATTTTTGATGGAGCTCATCCTCCAGTAGCTTCCTGAAAAAGGATGCATAAAGTGTTCCAGTGAAGGACCTTTTCCGGGATACTCAATGATGACAGTTGCCAAGTCCTGTAGTAGGTCCTGGGTGAGGAAGCCTTGACTCATGGGACATAACAGCATTGCCGGATGCCTGGTACATTTAAGAAACCTGACTGCCTAAGAAGCACTCTACTATGGGCACAGGATGTTACCTGGAATCAGAGAACTAAATGATCCTGACTTTTCTTGATTTTAAATGGTAAAAAGTCTAACTACTTTTTGTAACAGTACTCTGTACTAATGATGGTCAGCTATTTATTTTTATTTCTATTATTAATATTCACAACTTATTTCCTAATTAAATATTTAAAGGTTCTTGTGCTAATTCTGGTGTTAAAAACTTTTAAAATCTCTATAAATCTGGTTTTGAGACAATTGATAGTAATTGACTTTCTTTGTTAGAACCAATTGCTGAGTAATAAAATGCACTTTTCAAAACAAAACAAAACAAAATCAAGAGGTTTAAATCTCGGTGATAACGCAGTTGTCTGTAGAAGCAACTCTATGCCAATAAAATGGACAACCTGGAAGAAATGGACAAATTCTTAGAAAAGCACATCCTTCCGAGACTGAACCAGGAAGAAATAGAAAATATAAACAGACCAGTTGAGACTGTGATTAACAGTCTGCCAACAAACAAAAGCCCAGGACCAGATGGCTTCACAGGCAAATTCTGTCAAACATTTAGAGAAGAGCTAAAACCTATCCTTCTTAAACTCTTCCAAAATACAGCAGAGGGAGGAACACTCCCAAACTCATTCTACGAGGCCACCATCACCCTAATACCAAAACCAGACAAAGATATCACAAGGAAAGAAAACTACAGGCCAATATCACTGATGAACATAGATGCAAAAATCTTCAACAAGATGCTAGCACACAGAATCCAACAGCACATTAAAAGGATCATACACCATGATCAAGTGGGGTTTATCCCAGGAATGCAAGGATTCTTCAATATACACAAATCAATCAATGTGATACACCATATTAACAAATTGACGGAGAAAAACCATATGATCATCTCAATAGAATGCAGAAGAAGCTTTTGACAAAATTCAACACCCATTTATGATAAAAGCCCTCCAGAAAGTAGGCATAGAGGGAACTTACTTCAACATAATAAAGTCCATATATGACAAACCCACAGCCAACATTGTTCTCAATGGTGAAAAACTGAAACCATTTCCTCTAAGATCAGGAACAAGACAAGGTTGCCCACTCTCACCACTATTATTCGACATAGTTTTGGAAGTTTTAGCCACAGCAGTCACAGACGAAAAAGAAACAAAAGGAAACCAACAGTGACAGGAGTAAAACTGTCACTGTTTGCAGATGAGATGATAGTATACATAGAGAATCCTAAAGATGCTACCAGAAAACTACTAGAGCTCATCAATGAATTTGGCAGAGTAGCAGGATACAAAATGAATGCACAGAAATCTCTTGCATTCCTAACACTAATGATGAAAAATCTGAAAGAGAAATTAAGGACACACTCCCATTTACCACTGCAACAAAAAGAATAAAATACCCAGGAATAAACCTACCTAAGGAGACAAAAGACCTGTATGCAGAAAACTATGAGACACTAATGAAAGAAATTAAAGATGATACAAACAGATGGAGAAATGCACCATGTTCTTGGATTGGAAGAATCAACATTGTGAAAATGACTCTACTACCCAAAGCAATCTACAGATTCACTGCAATCCCTATCAAACTACCAATGGTATTTTTCACAGAACTAGAGCAAAAACTTTCACAATTTGTATGGAAACACAAATGACCCCAAACAGCCAAAGCAATCTTGAGAAAGAAAAATGGAGCTGGAGGAATCAGGCTCCCAGATTTCAGACTATCCTACAAAGCTACAGTAAGCAAGACAGTATGGTACTGGCACAAAAACAGAAATATAGATCAATGGAACAGGCTAGAAAGCCCAGAGATAAAACAAATACTGTACGCTAACACATATATATAGTATCTATATAAAAAAAAAAAGGTTCTGAAGAAACTAGGGGCAGGAAAAGAATAAAGATGCAGACGTAGAGAATGGACTTGAGGATGCGGGGAGGGGGAAGGGTAAGCTGTGACAAAGCGAGAGAGAGGCATGGACATATATACACTACCAAGCGTAAGGTAGATAGCTAGTGGGAAGCAGCCGCATAGCACAGGGAGATCAGCTCGGTGCTCTGTGACCACCTAGAGGCGTGGGAGGGAGGGAGACGCAAGAGGGAAGAGATATGGGAACATATGTATAACTGATTCACTTTGTTATAAAGCAGAAACTAACACACCATTGTAAAGCAATTATACTCCAATAAAGATGTTAAAAAAAAAAAAGAGTTTGACAGTTTCTTAGAAAGTTAAACATAAACTTATCATATGACCCAGGAGTTCAACTCCTATGTATTTACCCAAGATCAATAAAAACATAGGTTCACACAAATGACTTGTATGTCATTGTTTATACCAACATTATTTATAATATTCAAACAATGGAAACAATCCACATGTCCATCAACTGGTGAAAAGATAAACAAAACAGTGTATCTGTACATGAAATACTGTTCAGCAATAAGAAGGAATGAAATACGAATATAATATAATATGCTACAACACAGATGAACCTCAAAAACATTATGCTAAGTGGAAGAAGCCGTACACAAAATAACATATGAAACAGACACAAGTAGATCAGTGGTTACCTGGGGTGGAAAGTGGGGTAGAAATTAGCTACAAGGAATCTTTTGGGGGTGATGGATACATTCTAAAGCCAGAATGTGGTGATGGTTGTGTAAATCTATACAGTTACTAAATATCGTTAAATTGTGATATTTAAATATCATTAATTGAGCTTTTTATGTTCAGGAAACTTTGTGAGAACATACATGTTTTCATCCACGGTGCTTTGCGCTATGTGTAAGCTTTATGTAGTGTGTGTGTTTACCTGGGTGGAAGCTGATGCATGTAAATAATGCTGTGCTGTTGGAATGTGCAGAGAAGTATTTCTGAAGAGCACCAAGTTTAAAGTCTTCTTAGGTAATCTACGTAGTTACCCACAACATTGAGAAATAGACAGATGTGCAAAGTTCCCCCTTAGTGGTGGGTGTGTGTGTGGGAGGTACAAACTATTGGGTATAAAATAGGCTACAAGGATGTGTTGTACAGCACAGGGAATATAGCCAATATTTTGTAATAACTGTAAATGGAGTGTAACCTTTAAAAATTGAATAAAAAGTAAATTAAATAAATTAGCAACAAAAAAACTCCGAAGTTCCCCCATTAGCATTCAGATTTCCTACACTTTTTTCATGTTTTCTAAATAGTTCGTCAGGTTTGAAATGCTGTTTATTTAAGATAGAGAATAATCACCCAGATGTGAGTATGTATGATGCATAGGTTGTTGTATTAAGCTCCACAAAATCAAGGAGGATTTTTTAAAAATTATGGAACAGCAATTATCGGGCTGCTCCCAGGTGATGGTCTTAGCAGCTTTATCTGTACGACTTCACTGAATTCTCACAGGGACACTCTTCTGTAGGACCCTTGCTATTCTTGTACAGAAGGAGACACTGAGACCAGAGGCCTTAGTCACTTGTCCCAGGCCACATAGCCAAGAGGGACAGCTGATGGACCTCGGAGTCTTTGCTCCAGATGGAGAAACAGGGGCTGGTCACACTGTGTCCCATGTTGAATGCAGGGTGATCTTTCCAGACATTTAGGGGACTGTGGGAGGAAATGTCAGGGAGTGGTCATGAACGACTGAGACATGTGGGGACGAAGGGCCTTGGGAACATGTGGGGATGAGAGCCTGGGAGGCAGGGGACCAGCCCAGAGGGGACCATTGAATCCCTCCAGACCGCAAAGGCAGAGTAATGAACAAGGATGCAAAGTAGACCAAGCACGGAGAGTGCGGCTTTAACAGCTAGCCAGAGGCCCATGTCCCTGTGCTCCAGGATGCTAATCCAGGGCCCACGATGCTAGACCCCAGGATGCTAATCCAGGCCCCAGGGTGCTAATCCAGACCCCACGATGCTAATCCAGGCCCCACGATGCTAATCCAGGCTCCAGGATGCTAATGCAGACCCCACGATGTTAATCCAGGGCCCACGATGCTAAGCCAGGCCCCACGATGCTAATTCAGACCCCATGATGCTAATCCAGGCCCCAGCATGCTAATCCAGACCCTACGATGCTAATCCAGACCCCACGATGCTAATCCAGACCCCACGATGTTAATCCAGGGCACACGATGCTAATTCAGACTCCATGATGCTAATCCAGGCCCCAGGGTGCTAATCCAGGCCCCAGTGTGCTAATCCAGACCACTCTTGAAAGGAACCCGCCCTCCCCCAAGAGCTTGTTCAGCGTGGATGGGAGATTAGAGCCAGTTCCGTCTGTGTGCGTGAGCAAAGAGTCTGTGCCGACCTCAGGGACTGAGGCTGTCTGCTGGTGGCCACCTCCAGAAAGTAGCCCTCTCAGTTTACAAGGAAAACCACAAACCAGGTCATAAAAAGTACACTGAGACTCCACGATTTACTTTACCCAAGTGGGAAGTAACCAACGCAGATAGCTTACTTCTCCTCAGGTTTATTTAATACGAGTGAGTGAGTGAGTGACTGAGTGAGTGTGTGTGTGTGTGTGTGTGTGTGTCTGCCCTGCAGTCATAGGCACAGATCTTCCCTTTGTTCCCACCTGGTACATCATGTTTGCGAGATTGTCCTGTACATTGAGGAACATCCGAGGAACACACACACCCACCACCCTCACCACGCATTTCATTAATAGCAAGTCTCCTAAGAATGAATTTGTATCCAAACGATTCTCTCCTGACTCACCCACAAAAATATTTCAAAGAATCTTCTGAATATTTGAAAATATTCTCCCGAGCAGTACTGCTTCTGGCACCCGGTTGAAGGTTCCTAAGGGCTTCATTCATCCATCCGGCAGATATACGCTGTAGGAAACTTCTGCTCTTATCTCAGAGCTGGATGGATATGCAGGTGGTACCTAATTTGACTTGGATGAAAACAGCCTGCTTTCCTTAGGGAGCAGTTGCTAAGTCCAGCTCAGCGTTTGTGGCAAAGCACATCCATCCTCTAATTCCAGGTGTTTTCTGAGGCTCCACTTCGGTCAGCCAGGGGTCCCGGATCGGTGACAGCCCTGAATAAGCATCAGTCACTGCTCTCAAGTAGTCCTCAGCCGAGGGGGAGCGGCAGCCACCTGTGACGCCCATCCAGTGTAAGTGCTGTCATGGAAACATGTCCAGGGCAGCGTGGCAGCCCAGGGACGGTTGGACAGGTGAGGGTGCCAGCATGGAGTCTTGAAGCCTAAGTAAAAATCCCACGAGCAGGCCAAAGGGGAAGAAGACATTCATGACGTGTGAAGGCTTGGGGGTGTACAAACAAGATGTCTTTGTGAATCTGAAACTCTTTTAGGGAGGCTGGACCTGGGGGTATGAGCAGAGGAGTGGTGGGCAGAAGCTAGAAAGCTGGTGTGTGCTTGCCTGTGGGCAGCATACCGTCCGTCCTTAACCGTTAACTTCTCCCTCCTGGTGGGGCTTTCAGTCTCTGCAGAACAGCTCAGAGATATTAAGTGTATCCCTTGATGGGGAACCAGGACCCTGCCCCAAGGCTGCACAGTTGTTTCTTGGCTTCTCCTGTCTTGTCCCTGCATCCCCTCCCTTCCCTGATGAGCAACTGTTTGAACCTGCTCCTTGGAGCTCAGGGAAGGTCATGGAGACTGAATGAAGCCTATTTTCTGTAATCAAAGAAATGGGGGACACAAAAAGGCTATCATGCCCAGGAACCCCACAGGGTCCTGCTCGGTATCAGGAGGACCACAGCGCCGGCCCCCTGCCCTGTCTCCCAGGGACACCAGAGGCGGGTTACCTGGTTGAGCAGGTGCCTGCACTGTGGGGACCTTGCCTGGCGCCAGGGGCCCAGCATCTGTGTGGTTGGGGTCTATTGTGAACATCCCCCGAGCACCGTGCACATGATGGAGTGAAAGGGGAAGGAACTGAGAAACAGGCAGGAGACCATCAGGGCCTGACCTAAAACCCACGTGATGGGAGTGGATGGGAATTTAAGGAGAAACATGGTAAGTTTGGATCCTCAGGTGTTGGTGATTGAGTAGAACTGGGGGGTGAAAGGAACCTGGGCAAGGTCACGGGTGTGTGCAGTTATGGACGGTATTAGTCTGCTGTGGCTGATGTAACAAAGTACCACAGACTGAGTGGCTTAAACAACAGACATTTATTTTCTCATTCTTTTTTTAATTGAATTTAGTTCTGGAGGCTAGAAACCTGAGATCGGACTTGGCAGAGTTGTTTTGCTCTGAGGGTTGTGAGGGGGAGGGTCTGTTCCAGGTCTCTCTCCTTGGCTTTAGGTGCCCATCTTCCCTGTGTGCCAGTTTCCTCTTGGAGAGACACTGGTCATTGCTGGATTAGGGTCCACCTGACTGGCCTCAGTTTCACTTAATTACTGCTTCAAAGGCCCATCTCCAAGTAAGGTAACATTCCGAGGTGCTAGTCAGGAATTCAGCATATGAATTTGGGGGTGTGGGGACACAGTTCAGCCCATAACACGAAGACGTAGACAAAGCTGTGAGCAGTGTAAAGTGTAAAGTTGTTCATTCTGAGGAATCATATAACGAGGTTTGCCTGTACTCCCAGTGACCTGAATGGGTGTGTGTTATTTGTGAGGTGGGAGGGCCTCTTCCAGGGAAAGAATCCCCTGACCTGAATGGAGGCAGCAGGTCTTTTTTTTTTTTTCCAGTATTTTTTTAAATTGAAGTACAGTTGATTTACAATGTTGTTAATTACTGCTGTAGAGCAAGGGGAGTCAGTTATATGTATATATATATATGTTCTTTTTAAAAAATATTCTTTCCTATTATGGTTTATCATAGGATATTGAATATAATTTCCTGTGCTACACAGTAGGACCTTGTTGTTTATCCATTCTCTATATAAATGATTACATCTGCTAATCCCAACCTCCCACTCCATCCCTCCCTCAACCCCCTCCCTTTTGGCAACCACCAGTCTGTGCTCTATGTCTGTGAGTCTATTTCTGTTTCATAGATAGGTTCATTTGGGTCATATTTTAGATTCCACATGTAAGTGATGTCATATGGTATTTGGCTTTCTCTTTCTGACGTATTTCACTTAGTACGATAATCTCTAGTTGCATCCATGTTGCTGCAAATGGCATTATTTCACTCTTTTTTATGGCTGAGTAGTATTCCATTGTATATATGTACCACAGCTTCTTTATTCGTTAATCTATTGATGGACATTTAGGTTGTTTCCATGTCTTGGCTATTGTGAGCAGTGCTGCTATGAACGTAGGGGTGCGTGTATCTTTTTGAATTATAGTTTGTCTGGATGTATGCCCAGGAGTGGGATTGCCGGATCATAGAGGCAGCAGGCCTTAACGTAGTTCTGGAAATTTAGATTTTCTCAAGGTGAGTGCAATATTCTTGGCTTCTCATAGCTGATGTCTGGGAGAGACTAGCTGAGGGTCAGTGGGTTTCAGCAGGATATTTCAGGAGTGGTCATGGTCTAGTGGTTGGAGCTCTGGATGGGGGGTGTGTGTGATAGATTATTTTGAGCCAAAAGGAATAAAACTGCTTAAGAGGCAGGGTGGAGTCAGACGAACCCAAATTTTCATCTCTCCTCAGCCCATCTCTCTTAGTCAGCTCAGGCTTCCGAAACAAAGTACCATGGACTAGATGGCGTAAACGACAGAAATTTATTTCTCAGAGTTCTGGAGGCTGAAGTCCAAGATCAGAGGCCAACATGGTCGGGTTCTGATGAGGGCTCTCTTCCTAGCTTGCAAACGGCAGCCCTTCTCACTGTGTCCTCACGTGATAGGGAGATAGAGATAGAGACAGAGTCCGAGACAGAGAGAGAGAGAGACAGAGTCTGAGACAGAGACAGAGTCTGAGACAGAGAGAGAGACAGAGACAGAGTCTGAGACAGAGAGAGAGACAGAGTCTGAGACAGAGAGACAGAGACAGAGAGAGAGACAGAGTCTTGAGACAGAGAGAGAGAGACAGAGTCTGAGACAGAGAGAGAGAAACAGAGACAGTCTGAAACAGAGAGAGAGACAGAGCCTGAGACAGACAGAGAGAGACAGAGTCTGAGAGAGAGAGAGACAGAGACCGAGACAGAGAGAAAGACGGAGTCAGAGACAGAGAGAGAGACAGAGTCAGACACAGAGTCAAAAACAGAGAGAGACAGAGTGCAAGACAGACAGAGTCAGAGACAGAGTCAGAGACAGAGGTAGACAGAGTCAGAGAGCTCTCTGGTGTCTCTTCTTATAAGGGTACTAATCTCATCAGAGGGTCCCACCTGCATGAACTCATGTAACCTTCACATGGGAAAGGGGCTAATGGTCTCTCTGGAGCCTCTGGTATAAAGGCACTGATCTGTTTCCCGAGGGCTCCACGCTCATGACTTCATCACTTCCCAAAGGCCCCATCTCCAAAGAACATTGTACTGGGAGTTTGGGTTCCAGCATATGAATTGGGGGAGGGAACACAAACATTCAGTACATAACAATGCTAAATGTGTGACTTTAGACTTTTACCTGCCTTGTCACTGACACCCTACATCTGTCTCTCAAGGTGGTTGAAAGGTTAAATGAGATAACGTGATGCACTCAGATAATGCATTTATTCTACCACATTTCATCAGAGCCTGGCATAGAGGAAATATTCAATCAGTGAGTCTCAGTTTGTATCACGGTAGAACTCACAAAGCCAGTTCTTCCCCATTATTGTTTGTCTGTGGTGTTCCAGATTATTAATGCCATGTGCTCTAATAAGAATTGAACTTTACCTTATAATTTAGAAACACCTAAATCCTGTGTGTAATTAAATTATATAGTTTGAGAGCCTCTGTGCCCTATTTTTAAGTCAGTTTTTATTGTTTTCTAAGTTGGGTATTAAATAGTTAGAAAACCAAAGGGGTTCTATTAAATCACTTTTCCTAGAAAAAAGTGTATGTGTGGTTTAGACTACTGTTAGTGTCTGGTACCTATTAAGTGCTATTTATGTAAGTATTATCTATCAACACTAAAAGACACAATGAAAATTAGCAATTCTCTGCCCCATTTTCCCCACGCCCTGTGGCAATAACTTCCAATCCATTAGCTGTTTTTCTTATATTTACCTCCATATTTCTTCATAAGGTGCTTTAGCTTCTGCTTCCTGATTTTTAAAGTTTAATGAATTTTTAAAGTTTTTAAAGTGGCATTTCATAATTGAACTTTTACATTTAATTATTTCTTTGAAGTCTATTTATGGCAGAAATAGATTTAATCCTCTTATTCTCCATGTGCCTCACCAAAAGACAGACAGATGGACACACGCACCTCTTTTTTTTAAGATTTATTTATTATTTTATTTTTTGGCTGTGTCAGGTCTTAGTTGCGGCACGTGGGATCTTCGTTGAGGCTTGCGGGAGCTTTTGTTGCGACGCGTGGGTCTCTCTCTAGTTGTGGCGCACAGGCTCCAGAGCGTGTGGGCTCTGTAGTTCGTGGCAGGCAAGCTCTCTAGTTGAGGTGTGCAAGTTCAGGAGTTGTGGCACGTGGGCTTAGTTGCCCCGCAGCATGTGGGATCTTAGTTCCCCGACCAGGTATGGAACTTGTGTCCCCTGCGTTGTAAGGTGGATTCTTTACTGCTGGACCACCAGGCCAGTCGCCACACACACCTCTTCACACCTCATTCCCCCACTTCCGTAGTAGAGTTGAATCCGTTTTTAAGTTAATTCTGTATTCAGTTTACATTATCATGAGTTTGTAAATATAAAGCTGAGCTTTATTCTGGACTGTGATTCCATTTCCTTTTTGTTCCCCTTGTGCGTGTTTTAAGTCTTTATTTTTTAAGAGGAGTTTTAGATTCACAGCAAAGTTGAGAGGAAGGTACAGAGATTTCCCATATACCCCTTGCCTGCCCTCCCCCCCAACACACACACACACATGTACGTGTGCACATGCACGCACACACGTGCACACACACAATCACATGCGCACACATGCAACCACACACGCACACACACGTGCACACACACGCAGCTTCCCTCATTGTCAACATTCCCCACCAGGTGGTACATTTGTTACAATCAATGAACCTACGCTGACACATCATAATTACTCGAAGTCCATAGTTCACATTAGGGTTTGTGCTTGGTGGTGTACACTCAGTGGGTTTGGACAAGCATATAATGACATGTATCCAACGTTATGGTATCTTACAGAGCATTTTCACTGCCCTAAAGATCCTCTGTGCTGTGGCTGTTCATCTCTCCCTCCCTCCCCTCAACCCATGGCGACCACTGATCCGTTTACTGTCTCATTATTTTTGCCTTTTCCAGAATGTCATATATGTAGTTGGAATCATACAGTATGTAGTCTTTTCACATTGGCTTCTTTCACTAGAAATATGCATTTAATGTTCCTCTGTGTCTTTTCATGGCTTGATAGCTCATTTCTTTTTAATGCTGAATAATATTCCACTGTTGAATGTACCACAGTTTATTATTCGTTCACTTACTGAAGGAGATCTTTGTTGCTTCCAAGTTTCAGCAATTATGGACAAAAACCACTGTTAACATCCATGTGTAAGGTTTTGTGTGTCTTCTTGTTTTTTCTTTTCCTGCTTAATTTCTGTTTGCTTAGTTTTGTGAATAGCTTTCATAAATTTTACTCCACATTCTCCAAAGGAGCTGTAAAATCTCAATATAGTCCAACAGTCAGATAATCTATCACATTAATTTCTTTTTCTAGAAAATTTACCTCTTGGAGCTGCCTGCTGTCCTACTCCAGTCAGGACTTATCCCTCTAGGCCTGCTGCCCCGTTGTCATGCTAGAATTTCATTTCAGGATCATTCTGTGAATTCTCCTAGTTGCTGCCTTAAACGGGGATCCCTGTTTCCTGAATCTCAAACTCTTTTAATATACTCCCTCATTTTGATAGATACATCCTCCGATAGATTCCTCAGAAAGGGTTCACGAAAGATAAACTCTTTGAGACTTCGCAGGTCTGAAAACATTTTGATCCTTCCTTACCATTTCATGAAAGTTAATCTAAGACTAGAATCTAGGTTGGAAATCACTTTCTTTTTTTTTTTTTTTTTTTTTTTGCGGTACGCGGGCCTCTCACTGTTGTGGCCTCTCCCGTTGCGGAGCGCAGGCTCAGCGGCCATGGCTCACGGGCCCAGCTGCTCCGCGGCATGTGGGATCCTCCCGGACCGGGGCACGAACCCGCATCCCCTGCATCGGCAGGCGGACTCTCAACCACTGCGCCACCAGGGAAGCCCTGGAAACCACTTTCACTCAGCCTTTCAAAGGCATTGCTCAGTTGTCTTCTAGCTTACAGTGTGTCATTGGAAAATCTGGTGTCATTCTGATTGCTGAATCATACATTTATTCATGCATTCATTTATTTTTTTTCATTCAACAAGTATCTCTGGGACTGTTTCTACACCTGCTATGTGCCAGGCTCTCTTGTAGGTTATGGGCAACCAGAACAAAACAGATAAAAGTTTCTGACTTTATTCCAGAGCTTACATTCTGATCTTTTCTATTTTTTTTTTTTTTTTCTCACCTGAGGATACTCCAATCCCCCACTTGGGGGGTATAAGCTTGGCAGTCAGCATTCTGAGAGTCCAGTGGAGGGAGGGTTTAGGGGTCTCCCATTTGGTATATATACTTGGACTTTCACTTCATCATCCCTATTTCCACTATAGTGCCTGACCGCACCCTCCTTTGTCATGGATGTCTTCAAGTTTGTAGATTCTCTGGTTCCGTTTCTCCAGAGACCATCAGTCACGTATCTTGCTGGTGTGCAGGAGGGATGGCTAGAGAGGAGCTAGGGTCCTCCTGTGTCACCTGACCCTCCGGTATACAGGGCCCCTCTCTGCTTTCTGGGGTTCTTCATGCTCATAATTCCTCTGCCTTTCTGAGGTTCTGTGCTTCAAACCAGCATGTTTCTTATTGGTATTCCCCTCTGTAGGCATATGGGTTGGAGGTTTTTTTGCTTCACGAAGTCAGTTATGATTCACCCATCAACTTTTCATCTTCCAAGAAATTGTTTAAATCTCATTTTCCGTCTTTTAATCTCTTTGTGCTTATGGATTTATTCCTTTGTTACTTTGTTATTTCTTTTGAAAAAAATTAATGGGAATTTAGAAGGAAGTGGAGATTAGATATAATGCATTTATTCCACCATGTTTGATCAGAAATTGTACCATATCTTTCCAAAATTTTAAAGTAAATGAATTTTCATGTTAATGCATGTATGCTGTTTTAATTTCAGAAGGGATTGTTGGGCCATTCCAAGTTTTTAAAAAGTGTAATCTTTTACACATTAAATTTCAAATTACCTGGTGTGTATATATCTGAAATCATCTCAGAACAGCAACCCTCATTTCATTATTTTAGTTTTCCTGATGGGGAGGTATATGAGGAGGTATATGTTTGCAACTGAAGGCTTACTTTACCCACTCCAAGGAGACTGTCCAAAATACAGAGAAATAGTATGATAGAACTTATACTCAAGGTTGATCCCTTTTCTTTTATTGCATTCTATGTTCTTATATTAATTTTAAAATAGGTGTTGTATATTCATTTAACATCTAAGACTCAAATGACTTTTTCACTCTGTTGGATGATGTGTCACTACTGGTCTCTTTTGTTGCCACAGAAAATGTCAAAAGTAGTACTAGCAGCTCCAATCAAATTTGTCTTCTTATTTTAAATGTTATTTCAAACAAAGGATGGTGCCCACACAGGACAAACTGGGGGCTTCATAATTAAAAAGAAAACCAAACATAGAAACAGAGTAAACCATTCTCTTGTCTGGAATTTCCTCCCTATGACATCAAGAAGGGCTTGCGCTGGGGTCTGGAGCAGGGAGCAGCAACTTCAAAGTGCTGGGGGGGGGGGGGGTTCCCTGGTGGCGCAGTGGTTGTGAGTCCGCCTGCCGATGCAGGGGACACGGGTTCGTGCCCCGGTCTGGGAAGATCCCACACGCCGCGGAGATGCTGGGCCCGTGAGCCATGGCCGCTGAGCCTGCACATCCGGAGCCTGTGCTCCGCAACGGGAGAGGCCACAACAGTGAGAGGCCCGCGTACCGCAAAAAAAAGAAAAGTGCTGGGGAATCTTGGGTAAGCTAATTAGGCATGCAGGTCCCTGGGCCCCGCCCAGAGGCTGGACTTAGTGGGTGGGGCTCAGTCATCTGCCTGCAGCAAGTGCACCGGATAATTCTGATCAGATGATCCTTAGACGACCCTTTGAAAACCCCAGGTCTGGAGGATCCATGAGGCCTGAGACAGCATGGCTTAAGTTGTTCTGTTTAGTCTTCAGCTTTCACATGGCCAAGATACATTCAGCTGAGCGTTTGGACATCTCAGAGCTATGAGACACGCTTAGCTTCCTTGAGCAAAGCAGTTTCTTTACCTGGCATTTTTCCCCTCTTTAACATGTTTAACATCACTTTAAAGTAAACCACTTTAAAGTGATTTTAAGCTTGTATCTTTTTAAAAATTGTGGTTTTGTGATTATAAATGTATTATAAATTCATTGTGGGAAACTTAGAAAATAACAAAAATTGTAAAAACTAAAATGAAAATGACTACTCTCTCACCATTGAAAGGCTACTTGCTACCTTTATCATATGGGTGTATTTTCTTACAGAAAAAAAAAATGCCATTTTGTACCTTTCTTTTTTTCATTTAATGTTATTAGGAATCTGAAAATTCTTATAAATAGATGTTTAGTGTTTTTATTTTGTTTGTTTTTTGTTTGTTTTTAGCTGCACTGTGCGGCATGTGGGATCTTAGTTCCCCAACCAGGGATCGAACCCTGGCCCTCAGCAGTGAAAGAGCGGCATCCTAACCACGGGACCTCCAGGGAATTCCCATAATTAGATGTTTTAAGTGACTGCTCTTCCCTTGGCTAAGACTTACATAATTGAGTCATTCTCTTTAATTTCTATTTTTCACTATTATAATCCTGACCTCCATGTTTTCACTTTCATAATACTTCCCAATGTACGATATGTTATATATCCTATTTGATGATTGACTGTCTATTTCACCCTGCAAAATGTAAGCTCCAAAGGGGAAGGATTTGAAGTTTAATCACTTAAACTTCCACCCCTATACTCAATACCCAGAACAGTATCTGGAACAGAGCAGATATTCCATAAGTGTTTGTTGAATGAATAATGAATGAATGAACAATGCACTGAACATATTTATGCCCATACTTTTTTCACTTTATGGATTCTTTTCTCTGGGGTTGATTTTAGAAGGATAATCCCTGTCAGCAGATACTAACAATTTTAATGCTTTGATACCTATTGATATTTTGTCAAGTCTGGAAAGATTATGCCAACTTAGACTCCTACTCCTATAAGAATTCTGGTTTCATCAGACCTTTCGTACCCTAAGTATTATTATGTTTTTATTTTTGTTAGTTTGGTGGATGAAAATGATATCTCTTTGTTTAATTTGAATTTCTTTGATGATGATGATTATTATTATTATTTTGCGGCACGCGGGCCTCTCACTGTTGTGGCCTCTCCTGTTGCGGAGCAACAGGCTCCGGACGCGCAGGCTCAGCGGCCATGGCTCACGGGCCCAGCCGCTCCGCGGCACGTGGGATCTTCCCGGACCGGGACACGAACCCGTGTCCTTTGCATCGGCAGGCAGACTCTCAACCACTGTGCCACCCGGGAAGCCCAATTTCTTTGATTATTAATAGTTGAATATTAAATCTATAGCTTAAAGCTTCAACCTTATGAACAAATTGATGATGCCTTGTGATTTTTTTTTTTTTTTTGGTCATTGGTGTTCAACAATTATTACATTAAGCAGGTTTTTCTCTGTGTGTATGTTTAACAAATTGATGTAGAAAATGTGGTTCTTTCTACATCATAGCGAAAAGGCAGAGGTTATTATTATTTTTTCTAGATGTAGAATGTTCGTTAGTTTCTTCTTATTTTTTAAATTTTTTATTGAAGCGTAGTCGATGTATAATATGTTACAGGTGTACCGTATAGCGATTCACAATTTTTAAAGGTTATACTCCATTTCTAGTTCTTATAAAATATTTTCTGTATTTCCCATGTTATACAGTATATCCTTGTAGCTTATTTTATACATAATACTTTGTATCTCTTACTTCCCCACCCCTATGCTGCCCCTCCCCCTTCCCCACTGGTAACCACTAGTTTGTTCTTTATATTTGTGAGTCGGCTTCTTTTTTGTTACATTCACAGTTTGTTGTATTTTTTAGATTCCACGTATAACTGAGATCATACAGTATGTGTCGTTTTCTGTCTGACTTATTTCACTTAGCATAATGCTCTCCAAGTCCATCCATGTTGCTGCAAAGGGCAAAATTTCATTAGTTTCTTGAGTCATACGAAGAAGCCAGAAAAGTTGGGATGTGACCATGGTCTCAGACATCTGCTCCCTTGGGCCAGTAAGCCTGGTGTCCATTCTTTGACAAGCTGAAAAGTGCATCTCCATCATTGTTTATGAGCTCATAATACGAAAATGTATTTGTTGGCTGTATTTTTTTCTGCTGGCATGTTTTTAGCATACAGGTCATAAACTGACAACAGTAATAAGCCGGAAATGCATGCGGGGTTTTGAAACCGAGGCTTACATGCGTTGCATCATAGCAAATTGGTGAGGTAGAAAAGGCCCACATCCACCCGCCTGTCTGGATGGGTGTAATTGCCCCTGCGGTACCCAGTGCCCTTCTAGAGCGGAGTCTTAAAACAATGAGCTGAGGGGTCCTTTTCCCTGTAGACCCTCTCCGCATCTCGCTCAGAACAAGAGGCAAAGTCCTTGCAGTTGTTCATGAGGCATCATAAAACCTGGCCCCATGGCCTCCATGACCTCATCTGTTTCAAGTCTCCTCCCAGCTCACTGGGCTCCAGCCACACAGAACCCCCGGCTATTTCTACAGAACACGCTGTGCTCTGGTGCCTTCTCCCGACTGCATCCTCTGGCTGGACCACTGCTTCCCGACCCTCACCCGCAAATATCCACCTGTCCTGTGCCTTCCCCTCATTTAGACCTTCTTCCAAGTTTTCCGCTCACTGAGCCAGCCCTGTCCACCCTGTTGGCCACCGAAGCCTCCACCTGCTGACCTCACTCTCCTGTCGCTCTTTCCCAGCCGTGTTGGTCTCTGTGCCACTTTTCACCAAATGGCCTGAGGTACGTTTTCCTTCAGGTTTTGTCTGTCTTCTCTCGCTCAGAAGTCAGCTCCGCGTGGGCAGGGCTGTGTGCCTCTTTTCCTTTCCATCCAGGCCTGGAATAATAGAGGCTGACTCAACATTTGCTAGTCCATTCCTGTTTTACAGCTGAAGAAAACGAGGCCGGTGGAAATGACTTTCCCACCATCACACAGGGAGGTGGGGGGGCATAAGCCTGGAGATCTGAGTCGGAATCCCTGCCTCCAGGGATGTACTTAAGGCTGAAAGGGGCACAGCCCTGGCTTTCTGAATTCTTCCTTTGTTTTTACAATGGGCTTTGCTGTTCTAGATTCTCCTTGCTTCATGGTAGCCTGGATAGCCTCTCGCTGTCAAAAATCCAAAGAAATCTAAATTACAAGCCCCTCCCCCCTTTAAAACTGTCATTGTTTACTAAGACAACCGCCTTGAAGGGATGTGCTTCAAATACCTTTGCAACGGCACTGGGAAGAAATCCCTTTTATGGAAAGGTTGTAGATGTGCTTTAAAATAGATGCCGCGACTTGCTTTTCTTTATCCTCCATCTCCAGGTGGAATCTACCTGACCTTCAGAACAAGGACCACAAAGATTTCCCCTCATTGACGTGTCATTCTGTGAAAGTCACATGTCTTTACTTGGCTGGAATTAAGAGGCCACTTGGCCTGTGATGCCAGGACCCTCAGGCGGTCTCAGAGGAAGGTGATGGGGTGAGGGGATCCGGTGATACCGCAGGTTCCCCACTCTGTTTCCGCCGGAGATGTGTCTCTTTCATCATTTCATGTATTAAGCATTTGTATTCAATCTTATTAGCAAAAAAAAAAAAAAAAAAAAAGAAAAAAGATGTTTCACAGCAAAAGAGTTTGAGAACCAGGTGGTTAGCCATTTTACAGCTGAGGTCCAGAGAGGCTCCACATGCAACAAGCTTCTCCAGCACTCAGTCCCGGCTCTCCTTCACCAGCTCACAGCTTTTATGACCTTCAGCAGTTTTAAAACTGGGAACCACATGCATAATTTTCACCTGAGGCGCTCATTGAAGATCAAAAGTCCTGGACCCCACTTCGAATCTAGGGCATCAGAATCCCGGGTCCCAGGAATCTGCATTTCTAAACAAGCCCAAGTGCCCATGTTTGTCCTGGGGCTTTCTCTCAACATACGCCCCCCTCAGCACAGCCTCAGACTGCTTCCTTGTTATCAGGGCCCCAGGACCCTGCCTGCTCTGCACTGGCCACTGTTAGACCTTTATTTCCCTTCCCTCCCCTCCCCCGTGCTCCTCCCCTACCGGCCCCTCCTTCGGTAATTTTATATTAATAGGGGGAGGGGATAAGCCCACTTTGGCAGGTGTGACCCATGCAACTGTATACTTTCTCACCCAGGCGAGTGTCTGGGTCCTTCTGTGGTTTTCACCCGGAAGTCAAGAGTATCCAGAAGCCGTCCAATCGGACTCCAGGGTTGTCGGATCAGAGGGCTTCTCAGCAGAAGCTGTGGGCGCACTCGAGGCAGCAACAGGGCTTTATGCCCCTCACTTAGCAAGAAGTCCTGGGGGAGCAGACCAGACTGCTGTCACAGCTCCCCAAGCTCGCAGAGGCCCAGGGTCCTTCATCCCCTCCTTTCCACTATCCTCAGCGTGTGTTTCTCATCCTCATGTCTGCAAATCGTGGCTGCCCCTGGACGGTCTGCATTTGCAGTTGGGATGAAGACGGAAGGGCTGAGGGCAGAGAAGCCTCTCCTTTCCTAATGAGGCTTTGCCTTTATACTTGGAAAGGAAATCCCTGCCCATAATTGTCACATGCCCAGCCTGGCCGTAAGGAAGTCTAGAAAGATACACGTTCTGGCTTTCCCACCCTGAGTACTAGAGGAAGACAAAGGAAGGGGCTTGGTGACTGGCCGGGGAGCTGTCAGTCTGCTTCCTGCCACAAGGGGGAGCTCCCAGTGGTATGGAGCAAGTATTTTGTGTAACCCTATTGATACAAAGTATCTTCAAAGAGTACAGGTGCTTGGGAGAGGAAGGGAATACATTCATAGATGCTTAGCTACAGGAGCAAAGGATAAGATGCTAAATGAAGCCTCAGTAAGACGTGAGGTCCAGATGAAAGTGGAACAAATACACAGGAGTATGTGGAGGTGTGGATAGTGGGGTTAGCGGTGGTAGTGGTATAACTCTAAAGGGAAAAACTGGTTGAATAAATGTGTAAGGGGTCATAAATTGCAATGGCAGGAGATGTACTCAAAATGTGGAATATGGATGCCAAGGGACCTGTCTGTGCAAGTCTCTAAGCCAACAGTGGTGCCTCCCTGGGCTTACTATTTGAGATCCTCGTGAAACCATGACTTCCCCACAGGACACCAGGTGGTGGGGTGGCAGTGCAGCTCGGGTGACAGAAGCCACAGAGCATGTTTGGGCTCCACTCCAGTTCACTTGCCAAGTTAACCCAGAATCACTTCTTCCCCTGCGACTCTCTTTTCGCTGAGATGATCAGCAACGACTTAGCCAACGAACACTTCTCCATCCCTGGCTTACTTGCTCCGTCGCTTTGCCCATTCCTTTCTCCTCTGGATGGTTTTCGCCTTTGACTCCTGTGATGCCAGCGTGGTGACTGTCCTTCCGTCATTCAGTGAGTGTCTGTCGTTCAGTGTTGCCTCCCAGCCCCTTTATCGAGCCTTCAGAGGCATCCTAGCTCTGCCCTCTGTGCCTCGCTCTTGCTTTTCGTTCCTGTCCCTCGTCTGCCTGGCCGATTCCTCAGCTTTTCCCGGGAGACCTAGCTCAGCTGCCGCTTCCCCTGGGAAGCCCTCCAGACTGCCTTTCCTCCCTCCGTGTTTCTTTGGCATAACTCGTTATCACTGGGGGAAATTGACTCTATTTGTCCATTTGTCCATCTCCTGGGTAGACTGAGAGCTGTGTGAAAGCAGGGGCTGGCCATCGTGTTTGTATCTCTAGCATTTACTGAGTGTCATCTCACAAATGTTTGTTGAATGAATGAATGAAAGTATTAGGATTTATAAGCACTCTAACTCTACAGAGAGCAAACAATCATCAGAACAGCTAATGAGGGGACAGGATGTGAGAGGGGAGGGAAGGGAATGATGGCAGGTCACACTCAGCTCCAAGGAGACAGGCCCAGCTAGATACTTTTTACGTATTGTTACCTTTATCACTACAACAGCCTATGGAACGCATGTTAGAGCGTTTGTGTTATGGTATTTAAAGAAATGGACATTCAGAAAGATTGAGTCACTCAGCTAGTAAGTGAGGGCAAACTTGTAGGGACAATACTAAAAGTTAATAGAGCTTAAAATGAAGTCACAACAATGCCTTGAAACACTGACAGTAAGCAAAATGATCTTGTTTCTTTTCTTTGTACAAGGAGAAGGGTGTTTCACAGGCATAGAGAAAACCCGCCCCACTGATTCCATCCCTAGTTGGGTCTGCCTTTTGTTTATTTTGTTATTTTTTTAAAGTTGTAAATTGCGTGCCATTCTTTTCTATTTTATTTATTTTTAAATTAATTTTTATTGGAGTACGGTTGATTTACAGTGTTGTGTTAGTTTCTGCTGTACCACAGAGTGACTCAGTTATGCATCTACCTATATCCACTCTTTTTTAGATTCTTTCCCATATAGGGCATTACGGAGTATCGAGTAGAGTTCCCTGTGCTGTGCCTTTTGTTTAGACTGACCTCCTAGAAGGTGTCTGGCTTTGCCTCTACGGGGCCAGGCAGCAGGAAGATGCACCCTCGATTTAGAGGCAAGGTTGTGAAACAGACCATTCAGAGACTTCCTTCCTACCTGCAAGCACCCTGTGTTCCGTGGCCTACCTACCACCCCTAGGTGGTACTGTTTCCAACTGGTTTTTCAGGTTCTGCGCCAAAGTACCTCACCTAATCCTGAATTCTCACTGCTTCTCCTCGTGTGTTGTACCCCATGTTCCCCACCATCAAATTTCTTTTTCCGTATCAGACCCTTATGGCTCTGTGCTGAGCCATGCATCACGTGGCAAACTGTATCATACGTTAATTTCCACCGAGGGGTTCCTGCAGGATTCTAGCTCAGTGTTGGGCATACTTGCCAGCCGTATTACAGTCACTGGGAATCTCTTCAAGACCCGGTGCCTCACTGGGAAGGAGTGAATCTGAAACTGTAGAATTTCAAAAGGGTTGGCGTGGATCTGCTTGGATATATAGGGCGCTCGCAAGAGTTTCTTAACCCTAACAGGCTGTGTATTCTGAATACAGTCTTGAAGAAGGCATGATTTTTTTTTCGAATTTTATTTTATTTATTTATTTTTTATACAGCAGGTTCCTATTAGTTATCTACTTTATACACATCAGTGTATACATGTCAATCCCAATCGCCCAATTCATCCCACCCCACCCCCCCGCTGCTCTCCCCCCTTGGTGTCCATACGTTTGTTCTCTACATCAGTGTCTCTATTTCTCCCCTGCAAACTGGTTCATCTGTACCATTTTTCTAGATTCCACATATATGCGTTAATATACGATATTTGTTTTTCTCTTTCTGACTTACTTCACTCTGTATGACAGTCTCTAGGTCCATCCACGTCTCTGCAAATGACCCTATTTCATTCCTTTTTATGGCTGAGTAATATTCCATTGTATGTATGTACCACATCTTCTTTATCCATTCGTCTGTCGATGGGCATTTAGGTTGCTTCCATGTCCCGGCTATTGTAAATAGAGCTGCAGTGAACATTGGGGTGCATGTGTCTTTTTGAATTATGGTTTTCTCTGGGTATATGCCCAGTAGTGGGATTGCTGGGTCATATGGCAGTTCTATTTTTAGTTTTGTAAGGAACCTCCATACTGTTCTCCATAGTGGCTGTATCAATTTACACTCCCACCAACAGTGCAGGAGGGTTCCCTTTTCTCCACACCCTCTCCAGCATTTGTTGTTTGTAGATTTTCTGATGATGCCCATTCTAACTGGTGTGAGGTGATACCTCACTGTAGTTTTGATTTTCATTTCTCTAATAATTAGTGATGTTGAGCAGCTTTTCATGTGCTTCTTGGCCATCTATATGTCTTCTTTGGAGAAATGTCTATTTAGGTCTTCTGCCCATTTTTGGATTGGGTTGTTTGTTTTTTTAACATTGAGCTGCATGAGCTGTTTATATATTTTGGAGATTAATCCTTTGTCTGCTGATTCATTTGCAAATATTTTCTCCCATTCTGAGGGTTATCTTTTCGTCTTGTTTATGGTTTCCTTTACTGCGCAAAAGCTTTTAAGTTTCACTAGGTCCCATTTGTTTATTTTTGTTTTTATTTCCATTACTCTAGGAGGTGGGTCAAGAAAGATCTTGCGGTGACTTATGTCAAAGAGTGTTTGAAGAAGGCGTGTTTTCTCTCCCACTAGAGGCTCTCAGTAAGCATTTGAAGAATGACAATTGTAGGTATGATGAGACTGGCCTTTGTGGCCCGTGGTATTAGAAGCTAGAGCTTTAAATTCTTTGGGGACTGAATTCTGAGTTTCAGTAGAGATTTTTGGGGAGGAAAGACTTCCTTCTCTCACCTCCCTGAGAGCTTTGTGATGGGCTTTTGTCACCTGATGGTGAGATTTCAGGGTTTTGTTCTTCTTTCTTTTCCAAACAGTAGTTGATCTGGGAATAGCTTCTTTTTTTTTTTAATTTTATTGAAGTATAGTTGATTTACAATGTTATGTTAATTTCTGCTGTACAGCAAAGTGACTCAGTTATACATATATGTATTGTTTTTCATATTGTTTTCTATTATGGTTTATCACGGGATACTGAATATAGTTCCCTGTGCTCTGCAGTAGGACCTTGTTGCTTATCCATCCTTTATATACTTGTTGGCATCTGCTCATCCCAAACTCCCAATCCATCCCTTCCCCACCCGCCGTCCCCTTGGCAACCACAAGTCTCTATGCCTGTGAGTCTGTTTCTGTTTTGCAGATAAGTTCATTGGTGTTGTATTTTAGATTCCACATATAAGTGATATCATATGGTATTTGTCTTTCTCTGTCTGACTCACTTCACTTAGTATGATAACCTCTGGGTCCATCCATGTTGCTGCAAATGGCATTATTTCATTCTTTTTTCATGGCTGAGTAGTATTCCAGTGTGTGTGTGTGTGTGTGTGTGTGTGTGTGTGTGTGTGTGTGTGTG
>NW_021703778.1:4965261-5064025 GCF_005190385.1 Monodon monoceros
GTGTGTGTGTGTGTGTGTGTGTGTGTGTGTGTGTGTGTGTGTGTGTGTGTGTCACATCTTTATCCATTCATCTGTCAGTGGACATTTAGGTTGTTTCCATGTCTTGGCTATTGTGAATAGTGCTGCTATGAACATAGGGGTGCCTGTATCCTTCCGAATTATAGTTTTGTCTGTATATACGCCCAGGAGTGGGATTACTGGATCATATGGCAACTCTTCTTTTAGTTTTTTGAGGAACCTCCATACTGTTTTCCATAGTGGCTGCACCAATTTACCTGATTTGGGAATAGCTTCTTGAGCACTGGAATTCAGAGGCAAAAAGACGAAGCGCTGATCAGGGTTATCTTCTTTCACGAGCAAGTGGGTTTCCATGAGACCAAGACACTAGGCTAATTCCAAAGGCAAAAACAGACTCTTGTTGGACTAAAGGGATAAAGGCAAGTGCAGTGTATCCCCTTATCAACAGATAAATTCCCATTGGTTGCCTGGGAAAGTGGTTCCAGTTGTCAGTATTGTCTCTTTTGGAAACCCCTTGTCACTTTGTTCATGGAGAGAAGGTCCATGTACACTGGGACCTTGGGTGAACTCAGGTTCAGCTGCTGTCCTGTGTGCTTTTACCTGGACTGTCTCCTTGACCTCGATCTATATAAAGGAAATCATCACCTCCTCTAACAACAACACAGCAAAGACAAAGCTGTTGATTCTTTTGCTATTATTTAATCTCATGCTTTGATGGTCCATCCTATTTCTGAAGAGGTCTGTTCTGGCATTATTTTGACTATGTCACATCCTTATCGCTCAGCACAGGTCTCCATAGCTCCACACCTGAAGACCTGTGGTGGCAGAGCCTTGGTCTCGAGCCCGGTGTGGTCTCTGGACCTGCAGTGTCAGCATCACCGGGGAGCTCGTTAGAAGGGCTCACCACGTAATGAGAGACTCTGGAGTTGAGACCCAAGCCCTCCACGTGGTGTGGATACATGCTAAACCCTGAGCCCCACCCACCCGGGATGCCTCCTTTCTAAATGCTCGAGGTGAAATGAATTGGCATCATACTTTATCAAACCATGGCATTCAACACTTTCCTTTTTGTCCTTTAAAACTCCTCCTTTCTTGCATAGAACTTTGTACTAAAAGATGGAGTCTTTTGTGTGCAAATTAATAAATTTTGTGGGAAAAATTGGGAACTGACACGATTTTGGCATGATGGACCATCTAGCTTTCACACTATATGCCTTCAGGCCTTACAGCTGTGGTGCCTGCAGACCCACTTCCATCTGCAGGCCTCGGTCTCTCTGGCTGAGGGCTGTCTCTGGCGGCTTCGTCTACTTCACCCATTCGTAACATGCCAGCTCTCAACTGGTGACGGACAGGTGGCTTGAAAACACCCAGTTCCTGTACACATGGGGCGGGTATCTCTGAAGCCGGCTCCTCACTGGCTCCTAGAAATCTCCAGAGGGTTTTTCCCGCAGTTACCCAGTAGTCACGGTAGTAATTCGCTTGACAATGCACACTTTATTAGATGCGTTCCCTTCTGTCTCCGTTTTAATTTTCTCCTGTTGTCTTCGCTGGTGAGGCAGGGATGCCTGCCCTAGGGTTATGGAGATGACCAGACACACATCACCCAGCGCCATACAGATGAGGTCACCCGCGTTTATGAGCCATCTGTACTCCCAGCCCGGGGGGGACTTTGCATGCCACACAGGGTGGCACAGAGGCTGCATGCTGGAGCACTGTGACCAAGCAGGGGCTCTGAGGCAGGCTTTGTAGTATCAAGGGGGTAGGGTGCCTGCTGGCTCTCATGGGATGATGAGGTCTGTTTGAATAATTCTGCGGGCTGGCAGGGGACTGAAGCCCGCTGATAAGGGATAAACAGGAACGGCCCCTGATCCTGTGACGACGAGGGCTCTTTGGCTAAGGGACCTTACGTGTGGGCACAGAGACGGGAGGAGAACGTGCAGTCAGGCCATTCAAGGCCCCCAGTTGCCCCCCACACGTTGTGGCGCACAGAACGCCGGGCTCCATTTGGGGTGACAAACCACAGTATCTCACTCCCCTCCCATCTTCCCTGGGGTCATCTCCCCAGTGCATTCTCTTACAGTTGAATCTTTATCTCAGGGTCTGCTCTGGGGAGAACCTGAGTTAAGACAACCATGTGTGGACATCAGGCATGTCCTGCTACCAGAGCATTAAATACTGATCAGTGGTTTCCATAATTTCTGCAAGTCATCTTGTTTTAGCAAACATTCCTAGGTCATTACCCCAGTTTTGAGTCTCAAATAACTGGTTCAAGTAAGCTAGTTCTTTAGAGCACCGCACATTTATGGTAACACTGGGGATGTTATATTTCTTTCTTTCTAAAAGAAAAACAGTAAAAATTAGTTCGATAGACACAAGCTGGGGGTAAAAAGGAAGATACTGAAATAACTGTGAGTAAATGGAATGAGAGTTACTCTCAGGTTAGACCTGTTGAAATGTTTGAAGAATGAAAATCCATTTTTCCTTTTTCTGTAATTGACAATAAGGCAAAGTCTTAAAGTGAATAAATCAACAGATGACAGATACACACACATTTCGGGGGTACAGGCAAGACTGAAATAGTGTTATAATGACAGTCAGGCAAAAGCAGAACTCGCAAATGATGCTGTGAAGGTTGTTAAGGGTAAGATATCAGCGTAAAGCGTGAGGGGATGGAGGGGATGTTGCTTCAAAGCAGAAAGGTGGAAAGTGTGAGAATGACCATCACTGGACCAAAGAATCCACTAATAATTTGTTAGATCCCTGTTTGTGATTTTGGATAATTTTGTAATAATTGGCACATAACAGGTACTCAGTTAATACCTGTGATTTTGGCATTACTTTACTTAACTGTAGAGGCCTAGTAGAATCTATATGGTGTTGCTCTGGAGATAACTTCAAGCAAAGATGTAGTAAGATTATTGCTTATGGAAATCAGGACCCATCATGGGTGCGTGAGTGCGCGTGGAACAGTGGTCTGTTTTCAGTGTGCAAAGAGGTGGGAGAAGTGGGCCCCATTCCTGGACATGTCATCTTGTTTTCGGGATGCTGTCTGCTGTTGTGTTCTTATCACAGTGGTAGCAGAAGAGAAAGTGAGAGTGTTGACAAAGCTAGCAACAACCGAAAAGAGACAAGAAAATAAACCACTGATGTGTCGAGAATATTATACACTCATTTAAAAAGTGTATTTAGGGGGCTTCCCTGGTGGCACAGTGGTTAAGAATCCGCCTGCCAATGCAAGGGACATGGGTTCGAGCCCTGGTCTGGGAAGATCCCACATGCCGTGGAGCAGCTGAGCCTGCGAGCCACAACTACCGAGCCCGCGTGCCACAACTACTGAAGCCCGCGTGCCTAGAGCCCGTGCTCCGCAACAAGAGAAGCCACCGCAATGAGAAGCCCGCGCACCACAACGAAGAGTAGCCCCCCGATCGCCACAACTAGAGAAAGCCCCTGTGCAGCAACAAAGACCCAACACAGCCATAAATAAATAAATAAATAATTTATTTAAGAAGAAAAAAGTGTATTTGGAGAGGTACAAACTACCAGTTACTAAATAAATAAATCACAGTGTTGTAATGTACAGCACAGGGAATATATTCAAGATTTAATAATAAAAAAAGTTTTTTTTGGTGGTGAGCACAGCATAGCGTACAGAAGTAGAAATATAGTGTTGTACAAGTGAAACATGTCACGTTATGAGCCAGTAGTACTTCAATTAAGAAAAAGGAGGAAATTAAGGTACAGTGAGGTCAGATGGGTGGATCCTAACCTAATAAGACCCTTATAAGAGGAGAGATTAGGACACACACATTTGGGTACTCAGAGGAGGGACCATGTGAAGAGAGAGAGAGAGAAGATGGCCTTCTACAAGCCAAGGAGAGAGGCCCCTGAATGAAACCAGCCCTGCCCACACCTTGGTCTTGGACTTCTAGCCTCCAGAACCATGAAGAAATAAACTTTTGTTGTTTAAGCCAAAAAAAACTCTATTTACACTATACTGTAGTTTATTACATGTGCAATAGCATTGTCTAAAAAAGCAATGTACCTGCCTTAATTTAAAAATACTTTATTGCTAAAAGATAAAAATACATGAAAAGTACTTTTGGAGCACCCGTACGGTATCACACACCCCACTAGGCATGCAGGGAACCAAACAGTGATGGGGTCTCTGGCCTCATGGAGCTGACAGTCTGCTTGGGGGAGGGAAACATTAATCACAGAACCCCAGCACTATTAAGTTATACGAAGAAGAAGAAAATAGGAGGCTGTGAAGACGTAACAAGGGGACCCACTGTGGAGGATTCCAGAAGGTTTCCCTGAGGAGGTGATTGGGATTTGGAGAACAGGAAGGAGCATTTGTAAATACAGTAAATTTCACAAGCTTCCACTTACCTGTTCTACATGGTTGGACTTTGTGGGATGGCTTCTGCTTCTGGTGTGGTTTCAGTATTTCTAATTACCTGCTAATTTGCCTGCATAATATGTCAGGCACATATTTTTTGTTATCAGACACCCTCTGAGTGTCTCGTTGGTTCTGATGCTGCCAAATGAATGGCAACAATATTCTATTAACAATTGCTCCCACGCACATTTATTTTCTGTTGGGTCGAAAGAGATTTTCATCACTTTCCAGTTGGCTCTATTCAATGTGAAATTACAATTGTCTATCATCCTGTCTGGTCCATATTGTTAAACAATTTCTATATTTTCTCTCATTCCCTTCTCTGTCTCTTAGCATGCTTAATCTTGTCCCATATTTGTTTATTTTTCTGGGGGGGGAAACTTATAGCCAAATTTAGTGGATTTAAGTGGTGTTGAATCCCTGAAACCCAGGCATTTCTGATCATTTTCAAGTCCCCTTGGCTGTAAAGATACAGCACTGCCATTAAAGTAGGAGAAGATAAACTGTTGTCCCTGAGAGTCAGTAAAATAGTTTTTTTTACAGTCCGTTTCACTAAGTGTTTAGAATGTGTATTACCTGATTAATCAGTGTGTTGCAAGATGTCAGGACCTCGATGTATTTCCCTGTTCTGCCGGGGGCGGGGGGTGGGGCCAGCAGGAAGGAGGAGCAGTATTATTATTATTTTATTTTATTTTATTTTTTTCTGTACACGGACCTCTCACTGTTGTGGCCTCTCCCGTTGCGGAGCACAGGCTCCGGACGCGCAGGCTCAGCGGCCATGGCTCACGGGTCCAGCCGCTCCGCGGCATGTGGGATCTTCCTGGACCGGGGCGCGAACCCGTGTCCCCTACATCGGCAGGCGGACTCTCAACCACTGCGCCACTAGGGAAGCCCGGAACAGTATTATTTAAGGCTCTGTTTGCCATGGAGCAGTAAGTTATCTTCTGTTAATCACGAGAGTAGCTGTTGGCTACCCTTCGGTAATGAGAAGATCAGTATCGTGGGAAGACAGAAGGCGATATATACATTTTGTCTTTGTGATTCACAGTAATTGCCTCTGACTGGCTAAATTCTGTCCCATGAAACAACTCTTAATTACTACTTGTGAGGAGTTTCTTTAGGGAAAATGATAACCCAGAGCATACTTGCAATATTTTGGAGATTAAAAATGATATTTCCTAAAAGTTTAGAGTGGTTGACCCTTTCAAATACGAGCTTTCTCCCAAAGTTTTTTTTTTTTTCCCCATTCATTTTATTTTTAATACCAAACTTCTTCTCTTGTGGCATGATTTGAGACTGTTTCTGTTGGCTTAAAGACTCTTGGTCTCTTGATTAATATCATTGTTAGGTGCTCTTACTTTCTGTAAATAGATTTAAGATGGAAATTATCGATGTGCATGAAATTATAGATTCTGAAATATTAAAATTAATAAAATATCTAATAGATTCTGAAAAAGACTGTATAAACCAAACATTCTCCGAGTCTTTACATTTCTCCACTTGTTTCCTTTTTACTTTAGGGGCTGGACACCCAAAAAAGGAAATAAGATTCAATTTAAGACTTGTTCTAACTTTGTATATGCATCCTTTAAATTCTTGAATCTTGCTTATTCAGGTCTAGTTAATTGGACAGTTTATATACATGATTTTTTGTGCATAGCAATTAGAAGCACAGATGAATTAAACTACATGCTATATAATTTTTATCCTATTAGGGATCGTTGGAAGTTGGGTTCCCTGGGAAATAGACTCTGGGATGGAGCTTTGTGTATAGGAAATTTATTAGGAAGTGCTCCCAGGAACGATGCCAGTGAGGGTGTGAGGGAAGCAGCGGCAGAACTTACACTTCAATGCTCCTGCAACGAAGGTCTTGGCCATAGGGAATGGGAAGCTGGAGTGTCTCCTCTGAGTTGGGCTGAACTGAGGTGAGGTAAGGGGTCAGGCATTGGATGCAGCCCACACCTTTGAGAAGGCAGCTTCTTCACCCGAGGATGGTTCCTAGGGAAGGATCCATGTGGGCATCAGCAGAGTCCCAGCAGCTGGAGGGATGCATGTGCCAGTTCTGAAGGAGGGGTCTGGATGCCACCGCATCCTCTAGACGTGTGAGCACTAATTTCATAGCATCTGAATATTTAAGCATTTATTTTTTGTAACATCTTTATTGGAGTCTAATTGCTTTACAATGGTGTGTTAGTTTCTCCTTTATAACAAAGTGAATCAGCTACCCGTATGCACATGTCCCTATATCTCCTCCATCTTGCGTCTCCCTCCCACCCTCCCTTTCCCTGAATATTTAAGCATTTAAATTGGTTCCAAGAAGTATTCATCAGTATCTGTTGGCAACAATATTCTATTAATATTGTTGATCCCCCAATCAACAATAGAGGGTTTTGGGGGATGATCCCAAGTGATTCAAGTAGTCGCATGACTTCATTCAAGTAGTCACATGCTACCTCTTTACAAAGCATTTCAGAGTCCTCGGTCTTTGAGATGATAATTCTTAAAGAATGACCTATCTCACGGTTATCATTTTATAACCTCATCTTTATCTGTTTGGAAAACATATGTGTCTATTTAAGGCTTGCCAGGTGGAAAAACTTTAAAAATAAAATGCTGATGATATAGATGCAAATGAGAAAAACTGGGAGGCGTCTTGTAAAGTAGTGTGACTGCTGATCTCAGGTGCAGAGAAGGTGCGTGGAAAGTTACTGTTAGGGTGTGTAACAAAGATGTGTGCGAGAGAGTGGCATGTAAGAATGTTGTGGAAGAGGCTGAAAAGTAGAATGAACCTCTGATGTTTTTAAGCAAAAAACAAACAAAAAAATGGATATGCTTGTTGCTTGGGGCAAATTGGATATTGTTCCTTGAAGTTGGGGAAATCGAACTGCTCCATTTCTATTTTGTTTCTAAGTTCCCTTTCAAGAACAGTGATCTCCGAAAAGGAAACATCTGGCACAGTAAAGAGATTGGAAACCCAAGACAGGGAAAGAGCGAGTCAGAGATCACCGTGTCACTGCAAGTAAATTCTGTTGTCCAGATGGAGACAATTTATCCTCCAGGAACTACGTATTCCTTATCCATGTAATTGTATACCCACTACTGGTCATCTTTAAGGGATTTCAGAGAAGAGGTGATAGAAAACTAAGAAAGGAACAAATGTTATTTTGATATTTGAAGAGAGCATACAGATGTATTTTGGAAACCATAAATTGGTGAGTTTGACTCACATTACCCCAAGCAATTAGAAGGGAAATGGTAGGAAATCCCCCGGCGGTCCAGTGGTTAGGACACAGTGCTCTCACTGCGTCGGGCCCAGATTCAATTCGTGTTCCAGGAACTAAGATCCCACAGGCCATGAGGTGCGGCAGAAAAAAAAAAAAAAAGGGAAACGGTAATAGAAGGTGCATTGTTTACCGGAAACAAGACATGTACAGTTAACCTCCTTTCTTGTTTTGGAGGAAAGCAGCTGTGTAGGAATATAAGCCCAGGCCCTGTAGGCAGAAGTCCTGGCTCTGAATCATCATTTTGTCACATTAACTGAATGAGTGTGGTTATGTCACATAATCTCTCAGAACTTCAGTTTCTTCCTATGTACATAATAACTCTCTTGGAATCATATGGGCCCATAGAGGTCAACCTTAGGCTGGTCCGAAAGGAAGCATAGCTCAGCATGCAAAAAAGAAATAAAAATTGCATTCTTATTTTCCTTTTTTCTTAAAATACATAAAAGGGGATCCGATTCAGAACCCTCAGCCATGCTGCTCATATCCCGTTTACTCTGCTCAGTTTTTTGTCCCTCAGCCGCTCCAGAGACTCAGACTTGACAGGTGCTGAGAGAGCTCTCTCGCTTACACCTAGATCACGTGGATTCTCTCCCCCTTTTCAGCGCTGCCTCTCCTCACCTACTCACTCAGACCTCTGTTCTTTATTACTTCTGGCTGACAACCAATTTCTCCAAGTCTTTCCCTTCCGAAGCCTTTCAGATCTATCTCCCTCTGTTAATTCTCTGTCACTCTCTGACTGATGTACGAAGAGCCCAGGACCGCTCTGGCTGAGACAGCCCTCCTTAGGAGACAGATGGGGTAGGGGACACATGGGGGATTGGGGAAAGCCATTAGGGCAGCCTGGCGGAGGGAGAGGGTCAGTGATCAATTTCACTCTTTCAGTGAGTTTTTAGTATATACCAGGCAGGTGCTTGGTGCTGGCGATATAGCAGGGGGGCGACAGACGAAAGCTCTGCCCTCTTGGGCAGATACGTAGTGATAAGTAGTTTGCAAAAACAGAAGGTCGATGCTAGAAATGAGAGTAGGAGAAGTCACTTGGAGGGGCTGACATCTGAGTTAAGACCTGAAGGACAAGAAATAATGTTCCAGGCAGAGGGGACAGCAAGTGACCAGACCCTGAGCTTGGCGTGTTTGAGAAGCAGAAAGAGTGGAGCATGGGGAGGGAGGGGGAGATTTCTCGGAGCGATCTGGTAAGTCAGGTCACACTGTAGGACACAGGCTGTGGTGACAGTTTTGAGTTTTATTCTAATAAGTGAAATCACTGAAGGGCTCGAGCGAGAGAATGACAAAATATGATTTACACCTTTGAAAGCTTCCTCTGGCGGCTGCATGGGGAGTGGATGGCCGTGGGGCGAGGTGGAAGCCCAAGGACCATTCAGGGAGGCCCTGGCTCCAGTGCAGACAAGAGAAGGTATGCCTGGAACCTGAGTGATAGGAGTCGAGATAAAGAGAAGTCGATAGATTTGAGGCAGAGCTGCTAAAAGCCTGGATGGGGGAAATGAGCAAAGGGGAGAAAGCAAGGATGTTCCATTAGGGGCATCCACTGAGATGGGGAAGCCTGGAAAGGGAAAAGGAAGTCAAGGGTTATGTTTTGGATATGCTACATTTGACAAGACTGTTAGACGTCCAGGAGGAACTGTCAGCCAGGCATTTGGAGCATATAAACGAGTCTGGAGCTCAAGGGGGAGGTCAGAGCTGCGCGTATAAATTTGGGTGTCATCACCAGAGAGACGAGATTCAAAGCCAAGAAACGGGATGAGCTCACTTAGCATTAGAAATAGCTGGAGAAGAGGAGATGAACCGGAAGCAGCCAGTTCTAGGGCACGCCTGTCTTTGGAGGTTTGCAAGAGAATCGAAGCAAGCAAGCGTAAGGAGACTGGGAGAGTATGATGTCGTGAATCCGATAAGAGGAGGGTTTTCAGGACAGAGGGTGTTCAGTTGGGTCACGTGTTGCTGAAAAATCAAGTAAGATGGAAAGAGAGACGTGTCCATTGAATTTGGAGTATGGAAGATGTTTAACAGCGTGAGGCAAGCAGTTTTAGCCAGATTTGAGTGGTCTGATGAGTGAATAAATTGTTGAGGAAGGGGAAGCAGTGATTTTAGAGAATTCTTTCGAGAATTCTTGTCTCCAAGGGAGGTAGAAAAATGAGTTGGGAGGTGGAGAAAGACTGTGGAGTCAAGGGAGGAGGACCTCTGAATTCTTGGAAGAAGGATCCACAGGAGGCTCTGGTTACACAAAAGGAAGAGATGGGTGGGTCAGTGATTTTCTTAAGAAGGTGCTAAGGGCTGGGGACCCAGAGCCATGGGGGGCTACCAGCTTTTGATGGGAGCAGAGACTTTGTTTCTGTTGTGACTCATGGTAACCTGAAGAAGATGGGCAGTGTTAAGGACTGATCTGTGTCTTCACCAAAATTCGTATGCTGAAGCCCTAACCCCTCAATTTGACTGTGTTTGGAGACAGGGTCTCTAGGGGGGTAGTTAAGATTAAATGAGGTCATAAGCTTGGGGCCCTCATCCAATAGGACAGATGCCCTAATAAAAGGTAGAAGAGATGCCAGAGAGCTCTCTCTGCACGTGTGCATGCAGGAAAAAGTCCACGTGAGGGCACAGTGAGAAGGTGACCATCTGCAAGCCAGGAAGAGAGGTCTCATCAGAGACCAATCCCAGTGGCCCCTTGATTTTTAGCCTCCCGGACCGTGAGAAAAATGCCTGTTGTTTAAGCCGCCCAGCCTGTGGTGCTGAGCAGACTAATGGAAGCCCAGAAGGCGAGAGGTTTTAGATATAGTGGAAGATGTACGAAGGCGTTGCCCTTTGTGGGTTTCTGTTTCTGCAGTGGAGTATGAGGTAAGGCTATGAGGTGGGAGCGTAGGGGTTAGGGAGTGTGGGAGGTTGGTACAGAGGGAAAAAAGGAAGTAATGATTTTGAGAGAGGACAGTGAAGATTATTAGGGAAACGTAGCAGGCTTGCCAAACTTCAGTGCCCGCTTGAAGTTTGCAGAGCTGAATTTATTTTCACTTTATCATTTTTTTATTGAGATGAAATTCACATGCCATAAAATAATCATGTAAAACACTTAAAATGTACAATTGAGGGCCTTCTGGTACATTCAAAACGTTGTGCAACCATCGGCACTGTATAATTTCAGGACATTTCCATCTGCCTCAGAAGAAAAATCTGTAGCCATTCACCAGTCCCCGTTCCTCCAGTCCTGGCCAGCAGCTAATTTGCATTTTGGTTCAGTGGATTACCTGTTCTGGAGATGCCCTGTCCTTGAAATCATATAACATGTAGCCTTTTGTGCCTGACTTTTTTTAATTTAGCAAAGTGTTTTCCTCTTTCTTTTTTTTTTATCTTTTAAATTTTGTATTGGAGTATAGTTGATTAACATTGTTGCATTAGTTTCAGGTGTACAGCAGAGTATCCATGTACAGTTCATATACATATGTGTATTCTTTTTCAAATTCTTTTTCCCATTTAGGTTATTGCAGAGTAATGAGCAGAGTTCCAAGTGAAGTCATTCAGCAGAGTTCGGTGATTTTTCTCCAGTATTTGGCTGGTCCAGGGTTGGCCCAGATGGCAGAGAGTTGGGTGCATCCAGGGCTCCACATTTGCCGGGCAAGGGCGACAGAGAGAGAGAGTGTTTTTGAGGGTGGGAGCTGGGGAAGGAGGGAAATGAAGACAGGAGTTTGTGTTGGAGGGAGATCACAATGAGATGAGTCACTGCAGAGAGAAATACTGGAGGAAGTGAGCTGGACAAGTAGAATGTATTAAGTTAACAGCGGTCAATTTGATTTATTATGTGAAACTGGTGGTTAAGACCCTTCACAGCATTACAGTAGCAAGGTCATGGGAGCAACGTAAATGCCCATCAACAGAGGAATGGTTAAAGAAGATGTGGTACATATATACAATGGAATATTACTCAGCCATAAAAAGGAACGAAATTGGGTCATTTGTAGAGGCGTGCATGGACCTAGAGACTGTCATACATAGTGAAGTAAGTCAGAAAGAGAAAAACAAATACCGTATATTAACGCATATATGTGGAACCTAGAAAATGATACAGATGGACCGGTTTGCAGGTCAGAAATAGAGACACAGACGTAGAGAACAAACGTATGGACACCAAGGGGGGAAAGCGGCGGGGGTGGTGGTGGTGTGATGAACTGGAAGGTTGGGATTGACGTGTATACACTGATGTGTATAAAATGGATGACTAGGGCTTCCCTGGTGGTGCAGTGGTTGAGAGTCCGCCTGCTGATGCAGGGGACACGGGTTCCCGGTCTGGGAAGATCCCACGTGCTGCAGAGCAGCTGGGCCCGTGAGCCATGGCCGCTGAACCTGTGCATCCAGAGCCTGTGCTCCACAACGGGAGAGGCCACAGCAGTGAGAGGCCCGTGTACCGCAGGGAAAAAAAAAAAAAAAAAGGATGACTAATAAGAACCTGCTGTGTAAAAAAATAAAATAAAATTCAAAAATTCAAAAAAAAAAAGGATCCTTCACAGCACTATTCCAAGGATTAAATGTAAATACTTGGTAAGCTGTAAAGTGAATTATTAGGCTAGTAAATTAATATCGTAGATATATGTTGATTTCCTTAAGGTACTCCACTATAGCTGTCACTCACAAGCTGGATTTATGAGTGACTAATTGCATTATTGCAAAAACATTTTTGATTCTGCTTGTTTTTAGCTCTGGGCCAACTCCCTTGGCAAAATGGTCAGTACTTCCATCTCAGACAACCCTTAAGTAAGAAGTTTCAGGTGGGACATTGGATAAGTAAGGCTTTTTGGTGTTTTCCAGAAGCCAGAAATGACTAGATGGAAAAGATATCAAAGAATCATAATACTAATTTCAGGAATCTTAAGCGAAAAGTTGCAGGAACTCCGAAGGAATACATGCAGACGGTACCTTTTGTACTTAGAATTGCTCAGGCAGAATGAGAATGTGATAAGACTTGTAAATTCCAAATTACATTCAGTTGTAGGTAATAAAGAGATTTGAGAAGTTGAGAAAATATGTATTATTACTGGGAAAGAAATAGAAGAGTTGAAAAAAATGATAATAAGTAGTTGAATCAGATGGAAGCATTCATTGCCTAAGGAAAAACCCACAGCTTTAAGAAAAATAATCATTCTGAATATTATATTTCTTGAATTAACAAAGGCACTCACGTTTGGATAGAATTGAAAAAAGAATGTGAGATAATAAAATGCTAGCACTGTGTGTGCATGTATCTCAGCCTTTTCTGGAGTCTCTTAATCAGGCAGACCTCATTTTATTGCACTTCACAGATACTGCATTTATTACAAATTAAAGGTTTGTGGCAACTCTGCGTCCAGGAAGTCTGTTAGCACCACTTTTCCAACAGCATCCACTGATCACTTCATGTCTCTGTGTCACATTTTGGTAATTCTGGCAATATTTCAAACTTTTTTCCCTAATGTTGTATCTGTTATGGTGATCTGTGGTCAGTGATCTTTGCTGTTACTACTGTGACTCGCTAAAGGCTCAGATGATGGTTAGCAGTTTTTCGCAATAAAGTATTTTTTAGTTAAGGTGTGTACATTGCCTTTTTAGACATAATGCTATGGCACACTTAACGGACTACAGTATAGTGTCAGCATAACTTTTATATGCACTGGGAAGCCAAAAAATTCGTGTGACTTGCTTTATTGTGATATTCACTTTATTCGGTGGTCTGAAACCAAACCCACAATGTCTCCGACGTGTGCCTGTATTCATATGCACTTAAGTCCTGTAAAATTCTTGTAGATAATGTTCCCAAAAGGTCTGTATATCAGAAAAATGCAGGTTCAGACCAAAGGAAGATACCTTGACGCAGCCGTTTTGATGTCGCAGTGCTTGGATTTCCTAGGCTCAAATTAAGCATTCACAGTGGTTGCATGGTGTGGCTTGAAGAGCCCATTTCTGTCCAAAACTTGGGGCCTGCTTCAGATGCCGAATCCCTATCTTAGGGCCTCTGCTTGGATGACTCACCCTCTCTGAATCCCAGTTTTGAGTTCCTGGGGCTGGCTTGGCCAGTGGTCAGTCCGTGGGGTGTGGGTGAGGCTCTGAGCAGCCAGAGCGGGGGCTGGGAGAGGGCAAGTGTTGTCCAGGGCAATAGAAGCCAAATCTCGGTGATGTGAGGGCGCTCACAGTGATTGCGCACCATGTCCAGGAGAGATCCCCAAGGTGAAAACAGGGAAAGGCAAATCTATCCAGTGGGAATTGGGTGGGAAGTTGAGAATTGGGTAGCTCTAGGTACCCCTAGGGGAGTAAGAGGGGCCAGAGCACCTCCAGAGGCTCAGTGATTCAGTCCTCAGTCTAGACCAGAAGGGGGCTGTCTTTGCCACCAGGGTTGGGTGATGAGGGCAGAAAAACATTCCTTAAAGACTTCTTAAATTTTTTTTTTAAATTGAAGTTGATTTACAATGCTGTGTTAATTACTCCTGTACAGCGAAGTGGTTCAGTTATACACATATATACATTCTTTTTTTTAAAATTACTCTTTTGCCTTATGGTTTATAACAGGATACTGAATATAGTTCTCTGTGCTCTACAGTAGGACCTTGTTGTTTATCCATCCTATAGATACTCGCTTACATCTGCTGACCCCATCCTCCCACCATCCCTCCCCGATTAAAGATTCTTTTTTAACACAGGTATGTTCATTGTGAAGTGTGGTCCATTAAAAACTCATTAGAACTCATTACCATGTATGATCCTACTCACAAACTCTAGTTTTCCAGGTGAGTAGCAGATGGGACTAGGAATTAGCCGAAGAGCGAGAAGGACCATCCTCCAGGGGGAAGGTGTGTAAGGGGGACATGAGATGATGCAGGAAAGAGGCCCTGTGACGAACAGAGACACAGAGCGGGAGCCCTGCTAAGTTGCAGAAAATCCAGAACCAGACCCAGTAGCTCTGACTTAACAGGATTCGGATTATTCCAAATCTCCGTAAAATAACATCAGGACATTTTATCAGCTGGGAAATTGTGAATATGCAGATACGAGATTAATACACTGTAATGTAATCAAGAGTTCAGTTTTGTTGAGTATTGCTCCTGAGTTTCGTGAAATGAGACTTGATTGACTACACTGCTCAGAACCCAGCACCTCATTTGAGTAATTGTATTTCCTCTTTTCAAGGATTATCGCATTGTGCTGTTTCCTTGTTGAATTTCATCTGTGATTATATTGCTCCATTTTGAGATGGATCGGTCTCCAAGGACACACTCATAACCCTTCCTAATTATGATTTACCTAAGCACAGTAAATTTGGTGAGCCAGTTCTCTGACACTTTCATTCATTATTAATGAGAGCATTTTGACATCATTTTAACTGCAGTAAAATCTCAATTAAAGAGAATGAACAGAGACTGGGTTCTTCTGGTTAATTCAATCTTATAATTATCTGGGGGTTAATCAGAAGATCCTTTTGGTTCTAATTCTTCCTGTTGACTTTTATTTTCCTAGAATTTTATTTTACTTTTCAGTCTGATCAGCTCTGGAATCTCTTTTTCCCTGTATAAGTTATAATCTTCAAGTATCTCAGGTTCATTGATCATTTATTCATTCATCCATTTGCTCAGATTTATTAGGGAGCTACTAATAGGTAAGGAAGACACAGTCACGTCAAAGGCAGACATAGAAATGTGTCACAGGGAATCAAGGGAAAATTCTGGAGGTTGCGTTTTGAACAAATTCTAGTTTATAGTTTTTTTTATGAGAACAAAGGGAGCTTTAGAAGATCAAATAAAAGGTATAAATAGTGAGTCAGACAGCACATAAAGTGGAGGTTCCAGCATTCGTTTTTTGCTTATGTTGCTTTTAATGGCATTTGAGATTAAAGGTCAAATAGAATTCAACACAGTAACCCTTGTAAAGCTTGATAATCTATATTTGAAGATTCTAACTATTCATCTCTTCACCCAGAACTTCACTTCTCAACAAGATGTCTATCTTTATTGCACTTTTCATGTCTGTTTACCTCAAATCCTAACCAGCAAAATGGGTACTTTAATTTTTTAATTTTTATTGGAGTGTTGTTGCTTTACAGTGTTGTGTTAGTTTCTGCTGTACAGCAAAGTGAATCAGCTAAATGTATACATATATCCCGTCACTTTTGGATTTCCTTCCCATTTAGGTCACAGAGCATTGAGTAGAGTTCCCTGTGCTATACAGTAGGTTCTCATTAGTTATCTATTTTGTACATAGTAGCGTATAAATGTCAGTCCCAATCTCCCAATTCATCCCACCCCCTCCTTCCCCCCTTGGTATCCATAAGTTTGTTCTCTACATCTGTGTCTCTATTTCTGCTTTGCAAATAAGTTCATCTGTACTATGTTTCTATATTCCACATATAAGCATTAATGTACAATATTTTTCTCTTTCTGACTTACTTCACTCTGTATGACAGTCTCTAGGTCTGTCCACATCTCTGCAAATGGAACTATTTTGTTCCTTTTTATGGCTAAATAATATTCCATTGTATCTATGTACTACATCTTCTTTATCCATTCCTCTGTTGATGGACACTTCGGTTGCTTCCATGTCCTGGCTATGGTAAATAGTGTTGCAGCGAACATTGGGGTGCATGTATCTTTTTGAACTATGGTTTTCTCTGGGTGTATGCCCAGGAGTGGGATTGCTGGGTCATACGGTAGTTCTATTTTTAGTTTTTTAAGGAACCTCCACACTGTTCTCCGTAGTGGCTGCGCCAATTTACATTCCCACCAACAGTGCAGGAGGCTCCCTTAGTTTACAGTTTTTTCATCATTGCCTTACACAACATGGGTCACAGAAAAAAATCTTTATTGACAGCAAGATTCCGGTGAGCTTTCTGTTGACTAAATGAAGTAGTTCCCCTCTTTACATTTCAGAATTTCAAATATCATCATTATTCTGTGATAGGGCCTTCTGCCTCATTTCACATTTATAAAATTGCCACAGTGAGATGACATTCCACTTGCTATTTTTATTTTATTATGACATACTCTTCTCATAATTTTATTTCGTATTTCAGGCGCCGCCAAATGTTTGGACGTGATTTCTGAAAGATTTTTTGCACTGATTTTCATTCTGATGACACTAACCTGAATTCCACAACTAACCCCAAACAGCCTTTGTAAGATCCACCAGTTTTGATTAGATCAGTAAATTAAGATTTTGCTCGCCGACCAGATGTGTTCAGCAACTAGCCTTTGGAGTATTTCTGTTTTGACAGCATATATTTCCCTGGAGCCTCCGCACTGACTGGGCAGCTTCTCCATACTGGAGTCCAGTCTTGGCATCAGTTTTCATTGCTTCAGATTTTCCTTGCTCTGCTGATTGGAAACCATCGTACCACACTATTAAACTTTGTTCATTTTGTTATTTTAAAGAAGATTCCATTCAGTTTTCTTCATGAGGTCCCCAGCGTTTGACCCTGATGTTACCAAACCAAACTTGGGTCTCCTCGCCCGCCACGCAGCAAAGCCAATCCGCTGAGACCAGGTTGTGGTGGAGGAAAGTACGGCGTTTATTGCAGGGCCCAGCAAGGAGAACGGGCAGCTAATGCTCAAAAGACCTGAACCCCCTGATGGCTTTCAGGGAATAGTTTTTAAAGGCAACATTTGGGGGAGGGCTGCGGGGTGCATGACTCTCTTCTGATTGGTTGGTGGTGAGGTAACAGGGTGATGTTTCCAAAATCTCAGTCATCGACCTTCTGGCTCTAGCCAGTCTGGGGTCTAGTGTTTGTGGTCAGCATGTAGTCACCATCCTCCACCTGGGTGGGGGAGGGGTTCCTGAAGAAGCCCACAAAGATATGCATCAGATTATTATGCATATCCCTTGAGGAGGAATTAGGGCTCTGTTTTATCACTGAACTCTCATCATGACTTTTCTTGTTAAACTGCTCTTCCTTTGTTTCTGCGTTCGTTCACTTTCCTAATTAGTAACTGCTGTGCCTGCTTTTTGGCACTCAGGGAAGACCTAGGAGACTAAAGCCTTTTTCTACAAACTAGTAATGGGGAGGAGGGGCAAGGAAGGGCTTTTGTACCCAGGAGGGCCCTGCAGGGTCCTGCTCGGTTTCACTAACGCTTTCCTGAAAATGAGTATGAAATATGAATATATTAAAATGAGCTATGAACTTACAGGTTATAAGAGGGTCTTTGCTCTTTGATGACTAAACGTATAACAGTGGTTATGGTTCTAATATTTAAGTATTTTTAAATTATCAAGTGCTGTCTCACACAGCAGCAGAGAGTCAGTACGGAATGTAAATAAAAGTTATTTTCTCAGTAAAGGTCTTACCTCAGAATTCACTTCTCCAAGTTTTATTGAAGAGATATTTAGTTGCCAGAGGAATTTCCTAATTTGTTTTTTGGTTGGGACAAAGAACTTCATGACCGGGGTGGTATAGCTGATATGGACACTTAAATGTGGATTTTACAGACATTTTAGAGATGTTTCCAACACATGTCCATTGGCCTTTTTTCAGAAGACATTGCATCCTCCAACTACACCCAGTTTGCTTGAATAATGCCCGTTGGAGCGGTGTGTTTGACGGGCTGGTTAAGCCTGAGTGAAGGTGTTAGGGATGGTGGGTGTGTGTTCTCTGTAGCAGAGCTCCCAGGACGATGGACGCTGGGTCTGACTCAGGAAAGCAATTATGTTAAATATTCTCAGTACCGTACATCTCCTCTTACAATATTTCCTTGGTTGAGCTCTTCATCTGAAAAAGAAAAAATAACCCTCTTCTTTAGTGACATGGTAACTTAGCTCATTTTACTCCTGTCGTTCTGTCAGGTGTTTCATTGGTTTCTCCCCACTCATGTTTCTGGCCATAGGACAGGCCCACATTTCTTGAAAGTCTTACTCTAGACTATTATGAAAAATCTATCAGAGCAGATGAACTTGATCCAGGAGGCTTATAATGCTTTGTCAAAGTGTGATCCTCAGTCCGGCAGGATTGGTGTCACCTGGGAGCCGGTTAGAAATGCAGACCATCAGGCCCCATCCCAGAGCTGCATTTTAGTAAATTTCCCGGGTGATTCATGGGCATGTTGCAGTTTGAGAAGCACTGCTTCAAGAGGCATCCCGTGATCTTGACGGCCGCCTTGAGCACTCCGGCTGAGCACTGCCTAAGTGGCTCTCTGTTCCAGTCACTGTGCTGAGCGTTCTTTATGCATTCTCAGTTACAAACTTTGCATCAGATCCGTCAAAGAGATAGTATCGATACCCCGTTCTGCACACAAAGCTGAAAGCATAGAGGGGCTAAATAATTTTTAAGGGGCTAAGCATCGAGTGTGTAGCAGAGTAGGCATCTGAACTGTGCTGTTTGCCACCAAAGTTTGTCCTCTTTATCAGGTAGTGTTTATTCAATTTGCAGGTGCTTCCAGCACGCTCATTCAGTGTGTTAAAAGATAATTTTAATAAAAAGGTAAAATCGTGGCTCTCATACAGATATGAAAATGAACACTTTTTAAAATTTTATTTAACTCATCAGTGAGGAAGCTGGTATGGGGTGACAGCCAGTTCAAAGGAACAGACGCATTTATAGGTCAGCAATATTGAGATGAACATGGCAAGGGAGGCAAAACAGATTTTCCCACTGTGGGGAAGGGTTGTCTCTCCACTGGACATAACGCATTTGCATGCCCGTAGACAAGAATCGTTTTATGTTGCTATCACTTAACTTCAATACATAGAATTGCAAAATAGCTCTGTTAAAGGACAGGCGGGCAAGGCAGATTTTATTCAGTACTACTGAAATGGGTGTAGGGACTCCTGCAGTGGAGTTTTGCTGTAGGGGAGAGAGATGGGACTCAACTCTGAATCCAACAAGGAAATGTGGGAATTTATAGCCAAGGAGCAGGTGGGGGTCAGTGGAGGGAATGTCAAGGGGTAAGGGATGATTCTCGCCAAACCAGCCTGCTAGGAATCTTGCCAAAAGCAGACCAGGGTGATTGGATATCGCCTGGAGGATGGTGGAGGTTGAGGAATTTGGTCAGATAGCAAGGGTGATCACACCTGGAGGATGGGGGATTCTGGATGAGCTGACTTAGCAGGGTTCTTGTTAAAACTGGTCTCTGAAGGACATGCCCACAAATGGGTCCTAGTTGAAAAAGACCTCAGAGGAACTTGACTAGAGTTTGGTCAAGGAGAGACCATTTGTCAGTTCCTGTAGACTCAGAATCAGGTAACCTGGAGTGGCGAGTGCTGTAGACAATGAATAGCTCTCCACCGAAGAACAAATTTTTCCCTATAAGGCCAGGTAGAATAGCACAGTGCCTGAGAACACAGACCTGTAGTGTCTGGGTTCAAAACTCTACTCCAGTTCTAGCAGAGTGACTTTACGTATGTTCTTTAATCTTCCAGTGTCTTATTGCTCTCATCTGTAAAATGGACACAGTCCCTACCTTGTATATTCATTGTGAGGAGTATATGACACATGAATAAAGTTGACAACAATACATAGAGTTGCTGTTACCATCTTCATGTCTAACCAGGAAAGCATATCAGAATTTTTGCATCAAGGAATGTGGATATTAGTATCAAAAATATACTCAGTTTATCCAGGGTTTGCAAATTCAAAGCACATTAAAGAAAGGTCAGAATAATCTTGGCTGTATCAAGTAAGAAAATATTGTTGGAGGTGGGTTTTAAAAGACTTGGAAACACTGTACTGAGAGCAGTTCCATCCTGTGTACACTTTTGAGTTGATCTCAAGGCCCCGAGGATGTCACGCTTAAGGACCAGTGAAAAGAGGCACGGATGGTCCAGTGCTGGTCACTTGTTTTCTTCCATTTGTTCTCAGTCTGCTCCTATTTTATTTTACCTCTCCTTTGACCCTCCTCTTGCCCATCTGGACTTGAAGTTTAAATGAGCCTCCATATCAGACTGGTCCTTCTGGTAACCCTTGCTTCAACCTGCGTAGGTAAGGCGGTGCTCTCTGTGTGCCTCGGAGGACTTATACCTAAGCCAGGTCCACCTGTTCCCCTTGGGCAAGCTGTGGAGTGGAGGAGACTGCAAGTTACATGGAGTGAAAGTCTTTTAGGTTCAGTACTCTTGATCTTTCCTTTAACTGTATAGTGGTAGGCAGTGATACTGTTAATGGTTTAGGGGAAATTGTGTGCTTCAGTGGATACGTTGGCATCGTTCAGATCACACACCCCTGCGTTAGCTGATGCTGACCGCCTGGGAACAATTTTACAGCTGTGCAAGCTGTAGTTAGCTCAGAGCCACACAAAATAATTCTTATCTCTAAATATGCAGATTACATCCTATCTGGTAGCAGTCCAATGGACTTCCTTCTATTTGCACATTCATTTCAGTACTTCTGATCTATAAGTCTGTGTGTTCTGTGGCTTCTGCTTTGAACTGGTTCCCTCATGGGGAATAAAAGAAAATCTTTAATGCATGTTCATTTCACATCTGTATGATATTTATGATTGTCCATTTTTGAAAACTATCTTTCAACAGTGGTGGAGGGACCAGAATACCTTAGGGTAACTGATTTAGTAAGAGAGTTAGTTAATTAATCGTTGTCAAGGGTAACCAAAGACAGGTAAAAGTCAAGGTGAAAAACCAAGTTAGCAGAGATTACTTGTAGAAATTTCTGCAAGTTAAGGTGGCTGCAGTGTTCATGTATAAGGAAGTGAAATTCTAATGTAGCCATTTTCAAAGCACTTCTTAATATTTTGAATTAAGTGATATCCACCAAAACACAGATTCATGGTTTCTTGAAAGTAACGTGATGGTGGGAATCCACCAAGCCAGCATCCATTCTGCAGACTCAGCATGGTAAGCGTGTGCTTGTCTGTCCTCTGCACCAGACTCTTTGCTCCAAGGCGACAGGGACACGGTCTTGTCCCCGTCCTTTCTCCAGTAGCCATAGTTCTCTGTGGCACAGATGCCTGGTGAGTGACTGAACAAAGAGGTTGTCCAGGGTCTTCCCCTCATCTCTGTAGACACCAAGACTTGATTTCATCAGTTCTTGGGTCTGATTTCAAAGGCAGACTTGTGTTCACCACACTCGTAAGCCAGAATATTAATTTGTCAGTTGAAAAGAGTAAACAGACTCTCCCGGTAGGCTGGGATGCTTGCCTTTCTCCCTCGGGGAACTTGCATGGCACGGGGTGCACATGGTAATTAGGTGTTTGCTTGATGACCTTGAAGTGAGCACAGCTGGCCCCTGTCCCCTCTGTCCTAGAGCTGGCAGGCCAGTTGTCACACCAGTGGACCGGGGGGTTTCTGCTGATGGTCAGGACGCACTCCTGTCTCATCAGCGTCTCTTCCCAGGAACGGGGAAGGAGTGTGCAAGGTATGTAGATAGAACAATTCCTATTCTTTGGACTTTCCATTTTTAGGCCGTGTTCCCCATGTGTTAAGAAATTCTTTCTTCAGAGAGAATAAAGTTGATTCGGTTTTAAGCTTTTCATTTAGATTCACAACTCAGTTTGTGCCCCCTTTCTGGCCACTGTAAATAGAATTTGGATGTCCCAAGAACTTGGGACTTCCCTGGTGGTCCAGTGGTTAAGAATCCGCCTTCCGATGCAGCGGACATGGGTTCAACCCCTGGTCGGGGAACTGAGATACCACATGCCACAGGGCTACTGAGCCCGTGAGCCACAACTAGAGGGAAGCCCATGCGCCGCAACAAAGAGCCCGCGTGCCACAACTAAGACCCAACACAGCCAAAAGTAAATTAATTAATTTAAAAAAATAATAATTTAGATGTTCTTGACACTCTTCAGTAACTTACAAGCAAATTATTCTTTGGGATGTTTTATTTGTCCGGGGACTGAATGCATATTGCATTAATTAAAAGTCTTTAACTCTGTGTTTTAGTGGTCCTTGTGGATACCGACTAAATAATGATGACAGGGCTTCCCTGGTGGCGCAGTGGTTGAGAGTCCACCTGCCGATGCAGGGGACGCGGGTTCGTGCCCCGGTCTGGGAGGATCCCACATGCCGCGGAGCGGCTGGGCCCGTGAGCCATGGCCGCTGAGCCTGCGCGTCCGGAGCCTGTGCTCCGCAACGGGAGAGGCTGTGGCAGTAAGAGGCCCGCGTACCGCAAAAAAAATAAAAAATAATGATGACATTACTTTGTAGGGACTGAATCACTTGTTCTGGTTAAGAGATATTCTTTGCATTTTCAGAGCCTTAATTATTATTAGTTTTCAGTACCCATTGTAGTCTCTAAGCTTCTTGCTATATTGTGAAATCTTGCCAGTTGGTTTTCAACTCAAGTCTGACTTATGAAGATAGAATTTCAGATCAGCCACATAGATAACAATGATAGGAGAAATGCTTGTTTTTGTGTATCTTTCCCCTAATCTTATTAAAGATTTTTTTCCCCCGTGACATACTGAAGTGATGAAAACGTGCCTGAAGGCTTGGTTGCCAGTACCAAAAAAATAAATTCTATAATTAAATAATAAAAGCAATCAAAATCCATAATCTAAGACTCGCAAGGAATGGAAAAAGAGGAATTTGTACCACTTAATGGTTAGCAAACAGTCAGTAAAACATGAGACTGGAATTACGGTCAAGGGCCAGGTCCTGGATGGCTCCGTGTGTCCCTCTGAGGCTGAGGGGGAACACGGAAGGGAAATGACACGATCAAATGTGTTAGCAGGACCACCCACCTGGGGACCATGAGGATGGAGCAGAAGGGAAAGGGCCTAGCGTACTGGACACCATGAATTTATCAAGGCACCAGCCCACCTACCTGGGTGATTTTGTTCCCAGCAGTCCTTGGGGGCAGGTATAGGAATGCATTAGGCCAGATGCTGTATTGCTCCATTATGGCAGATTTGCAAGGTGGATGTGACAGAATGTTGAAGGAGCAGGAACTTGGGCATGCTGGTGAGATTCTACCCATGGTACAAATGAGCAGACAAGCAATCTTGTCTAGTGACGTGCAAGCAGAGATTGTGATCTTGTAATGGAGCAATTAAAGAGACGTTGGCAGGGCAGTTGTTAGAGCCATCTCAGCTCTCTGGTCTAGGACGCCTCAAGCACTAACTTGGTTCATCAGGTTCTAGCATATCTCCAGGAGGATGGCCACCGTCCCTCCATGACTTGTCCTGGGAGGCTGTCTCCACTCTATATTTGGCAGATTGTATATAGGGTGATTCTTTTCTCTTCTTTGGCTAATTCTGTTAAGAAGTTCTTTAAAAGGGCTTTCACCAGCAAATTGAAATTAAAAAAAAAAAAAGAGCTATCAGAGTTGATGGTATGATAATTATTATCTTTATAATAGATAATTATCTATTATCTTATTTTGAACCCATGAGAGTCTGGCCTCAGAGATTTTGGTTCTTAGAGGTTTTTTTTTTTTGTCTCCCAGACCCAACTGCTCAGACCGCCAAATTGAGTTAGTTTTTGGGGGGCAGGGGTCCCTCTCCGTTCATATCCTAGACTTCTACCTACAGCAGGCTCTGATGTGCTTTCTCTGCTGCTTTCTTTACCATTTCAAGTTCTCCCTGAACATCCAGTCCTTTTGGATGGGCCATTCCAACCTGACCCCCAGTCATCCTTCCTCAGGTTATAAATCAGCCCACACGACTTGTAGCCATCTCATCTTCCGCCAGTTTACTTGTGGCCCCAGGTCTTTGGATTTCCTACTTTCATCTCTTTGTATTTCTCTCTGTCCCCTTTGCCTTGTCTGAGAGATGTCCCCAAATCAGAAGTTGAGGAGGATTTATTCTAATGTCTTCATCTGTGGTGGATGCCATCTTCCTAAATAGGATCATGACCTCTCTCAACTCAAACTTGGGAAGGTTTCTTCTTTTCCTCTCTCAAGAGCAAGTAACTCCCTTGTGGTTTTCCTCATGAGCTCAGATCTAAGGAACGTCTAATTCTCACTTATTCCCACAACGGAGAGGACTGATGGTCTAGCCCTCTCCCTGGAAGGTCTAATGCCTTCCACTTCTCCACAGGTCCTGGCATCTCTTACGGTGTCAGGTCTTCAGGCATCTTAAAACATGGCGGTTATATTGTTAATTTGTATTTCTGTCACTTTGAATAACAAACATTGTTGAAAACAGCATGAACTAGGAGTCTTGTCTAAGAGGTAGTGAAAGGGGCTATATTGGCCAGATGCCTAATGTAGACAAACATTTGAAGTTTATGGGTTCCACAGGTCAGTGTTTTAGCATTTTCCTAGGAAGATTTTAATGACATTAGATGAAAAGGAAGAAAACTAGGAAGATCCTTTGAATGAAAAGGGGGCAGGAGAGAAAGAGAGAACTCAAGGGGCTCCCCTTTCTGTTCCTTTTACTGTGAAATGACTTCTGTGGGTGGGAGAAGTATTACCATACCATCCCCTATTGTAATAACAACAACTGAGGAAACAACACAGAATGCATTTAGGAGAACAAGAACACAACATTTATTCAGTAACTTTTGTGTATCAGCTGTTTTTATACCCATCCCATGTAATCCCTTGTCTTGGTCCACTCAGGCTGCTAGACCTGAACCGGGTGGCTTATAAATACCAGAAATTAATTTCTCACAGTTCTGGAGGCTAGAGGTCCAAGGTCATAGCATGTACAGGTCTGGTGTCTGGAGAGCCCACTTTCCCATAGACAGCCATCCTCTCATTGTAACCTCACAAGGCGGTAGGGGACCAGGAAGCCCTCTTGGGCCGATTTTATAAGGGCACTAATCCCATTCATGATCGCCCCCTCCTCATGACTTCATCACCTCCCAAAGCCCCACCTCCTAATACCATCACCTTGGGGGCGAGGGTTTCAACATATGAATTTTGGGGGGACACAAACATTTAATCTGTAGCATCCCTATAAACTACCTTATTGAGTAAAGATTTAAAAAGGAAACTCTTGGATTTAAAGGCCAAGGTCAGAGAGTGGAGCCCAGATTCAAGGCTGGCCCTGCTGGCTGACACCTAAGGCCCCTTTTGTCCCTCTGGCTTCATTCTTCACTCTCTCACCTCCACTTCCCCACAGGTACCCTCATGTGCTTTCCATGGGCCTTCTGTGATTTCAGTTGGGCAAAGCTGTTTGGACTTTTTATTAACAAGGATACTCTCCGATTTAAGGAAAGTGCTCTGTCACCAAACCCTGGGTGCCTGTTTGTCACAGTTTCACAAATTCAGCCTTGCGAAGCCATCAGAATTCAAAGCACTGCTGGCTCAGTAATTCACTTCATTAACGGTGCTGCCTGAATAAAATACACAGCAAATTAGAAATAAACATATCCTTGGAAAGTACGGTAATACATTCAGAAAGCACAGAAGGTGAGGCACGTAGACAGAAGGAGGACGGAAGTAGGGAGGGGGGGGACTTCCCTGGTGGCGCAGAGGTTAAGAATCTGCCTGCCAATGCAGGGAACACGGGTTCGAGCCCTGGTCCGGGAAGATCCCACATGCCGCGGAGCAACTAAGCCTGTTCGCCACAACTACCGAGCCTGCGCTCTAGAGCCCGCGAGCCATAACTACTGAGCCTACGTGCCACAGCTACTGAAGCCTGCGTGCCTAGAGCCCGTGCTCCACAGCAAGAGGAGCCACGGCAGTGAGAAGCCCACTCACTGCAACGAAGAGTAGCCCCCGCTCGCCACAACTAGAGAAAACCCGCGCGCAGCAACAAAGACTCAATGCAGCCAAAAAAAAAAGATAAAGAGGGATTTTGTGAGCCCATATGTATTTCGTGCACTGTCTTTTTAGACAGCACTTCTGGAGGATTAATTATGAATCTCTCTTGTTTATATCTTTATCTTGATACCTCCTGCTACCTCACCTTCCATATCCAACTTACTATGAAGTCCTGTCAGTTTTACCTCCAGAATAGATCTCAAATCTGTCAGCCTCTCTTCCTGCCAATGGGCAAGTGGATGTGGGCTTCTGGTCCACTCTTGGATCCTGATCGCCTCTTTCTCTGGGCACAGAGGATGATGGCCCTTTTCTGACAACCACTGTGCAGTCAGGTTGGGCATGCAGCTAGTTCTGGCCAGGCTGAAGCATCCGGATACAGAGTAAGACCTTCCAGCACTTTCTTCTCCTGCCACAGAGATTATGGAAGTGGGTTGTTGAAAGGAAGGTGCCCCCAAGAGCACAGTACGCAGTATTCCTAGATCGCAGGGAGCACGGCCACCCTAGGGAGCTACCCAGTGTCTAGTGGGCATTTCATGAGTAAGAAACAGACCTTTGTGATGCAAAGCAACTGCCATTGGGGGATGTCTGTGAGCACATCATAGTCTGTTCCATCCTGGCTGGCAAAGCAAGTTGCCGTCCTCTCTCTCCTGGAGCCCTGCAGAAGCCTCCTAACTTTCCCACCTTTTCTGTAGTCCTGCTTCCTCTCGTTTCATTTCTCAGTCAACTACTTAAAACACACCTGAGGCCAGGCCCATCCATCACTCCCCGCCCCTAACCTATTGCTCCCTGTGTCCTTAGGGTCCATTCTAAACCTGGTTCACCAGGTCTGTGTGCTCTGGCCCTTACTTACTGCTCCAGACACCCTGTAGTCTTTCAGCCTTGAGCCCCACCGGCCTCCTTTCAGCTCCTCACACATTCTGGGGACTTTGCACATGCTTTCCCCTCTATCTGGAATGTTCCCCCCTCTTCCCAAAGTAACGTCCTTGGATTACCCTGGTGATCTGCACCCAAATGACACTTTCTCAGAGGCCCCCCGCCCCCAGGATGCAGGCGGCTCCCCAATACACTCCTCCATGGCAGCCACTGCAGTATTCAGGATCCTAATAACCACAGGTCAGAATTCGGTATTCATTCCTGTGGTTGTTTGTTTGATATGCATCGTTCTCTTTAACCAGACTGCAGGCTCCACTAGGGAAAGGGACTGTGTGCTGTGTTACCCAGCTCGGTGTCCTGAGTCTCCTGTGCCTGGCTCCCAGCACATGTTAGATCCTCAGCAGATACCTTCAGGACGATTAAATCGATGCACTACCAGGAAGCTGGAGTCGTGTGCATGTTTTCGAAGTGTAGGGAGAGTGGTGGTTGATGTATTTTTGAGCATTTACTGTGGTAGGCGTGGTACCAGGTGCTTTTCATTGTCTCCTCTGTCGTGTATATATCATGACAATAGCACTATGGGGTAAGGACTAGAGATGCAGAAGCAGAGGCCTCAATCAGTTCAGTAGCACACGTGTCCGCAAGGCTCGTTAGGCAGCCCGACTCCGTGACCCATTTCCTTAACTCGCTTTGTGATTTGGTTTTGTTCCAACTTCAGTTCTTCCAAGTTCATAAAACAATAGCAACAGACCCTTATATCACAGCTACTGTAATGATCAAAGGCCAGGTTTATCTTGCCTTCTTTTGGGAGAGCCTTACAGATGTCCTGTGTCTGCATGCTTCCTAGCCGGGGACATCTTTTAGAAGTAAAGCCTGCTTACACACACGATGATTAAAACTATTCAATAACTTGTTCATTGTGCATACTAACCTCAAAGTATGAGAACATGAAAATACAGTCCCCCGTGGAGTGTTCTTTTCTGTTTGACTTTATCATGTCAACTTGCTTTTTTCTTTTTTCATTTAGACCCATTGTTGCAGGTGAAAATATCAATTTCCTTTGCCGCAGAGAAATCCAATAAAGGGATGAAAATCAGACCTCAGTTGGGCGCCCTTTATCAGTTCAATCTGCTTTTTGTTAACCGTATCTCATAAGCTCTCCTTTTAAATCAATCTCTTTTTGAATCTCTTTCACAAAACAGCACATATCTGAACGAGAAGTTCCTCCCGCCGACAGAGAGATGCCAAAATCTGCAAGCCGGCTTGGAGACTTTATCTAACAAGACGAGAAAGTAAGTTCTACTCTTTGCATTGAATGTAATTTTTTTTTAAAAACGGAACTTTATTTATTTATTTATGGCTGCACTGGGTCTTCCTTGCTGTGCGGGCTTTCTTTAGCTGTGGTGAGCGGGGGCTACGGGCTCTAGGCATGCGGACTTCAGTAGTTGTGGCTCGCGGGCTCTAGAGCGCAGGCTCAGTACTTGTGGCGCAAGGGCTTAGCTGCTCTGCGGCATGAGGGATCTTCCCGGACCAGGGCTCGAACCTGTGTCCCCTGCATTGGCAGGCGGATTCTTAACCACTGCGCCACCAGGGAAGCCCTCATTTACTTTTAAAATAGGTGTTTTGTAAGTGTCAAAAAATGTTTCACGGCGTCTTTGAAATCATTTGGAAAATAAGACTGTTCGCAAGAAAAACAAATATCAGACAATAACGCATATATGTGGAATCTAGAAAAATGGTGTAGATGATCTTATTTGCAAAGCAGAAATAGAGACACAGTTGTAGAGAACAAATGTATGGAAACCAAGGGGGAAGGGGGGTGGGTGGGAGGAATTGGGAGACTGGGATTGACACATATACACTATTGATGCTGTGTATCAAGTAGACAACTGATGGGAACATACTGTAGAGCACACGGAACGCTACCTAATGCACTGTGGTGACCTAAATGGGAGGGAAGTCCAAACGGGAGGGGATATCGGTATGTGTCTGGCTGCTTCATTTTGTTGTGCAGTGGAGGCCAACACAACAGTGTAAAGCAAAATAAATATTTTAAAAAAAGACTTCACATGGAGGCATGACCTTGGGCTTGGAGAAGCTCCGTTGGGTGAGGGGGTTGGTGAGGGGCTGAACAGTGCAGACCAGGGTCCGACCCTGGCACTGGGGACTCTGCGTATCTGTCCCTGAATCCACGTTCACTAGACACTCCGTGTAGTTTTACCAGCTCAGCTTTTCTAGGCCTTGACTCTTTTTGAGAACCCCATGGCATTCTGGACCCTCGTCTAGAGAAACGCGCACCTGTATCGAGCTGCTTGCAGTCCCATGAAGGTTAACAGGTTGACCCCACGCCCACCCCCGCCCCAGTCCCAGCTGTGGTTCACTTGCAGCTTCCCACACCTGCTGACGATCCTGTATTTCAGAGAGTCTCCAGCACCATCTTCTCCGAACTAGGGAAAAGGAGCTCGAAAAGCTCCGAGCTGCGTGCAAGGAAGAGCTACTCGTGGCCTGAGAGTCCGATGGTAGAGGCGCTGCCTTGGCTGTCCCGGGAAGGGGCAGAGTCTGGAGGTGCGGGGGGATGTGCGTTCGGGCGGGGCCTGGGCTGGCATCTGTAAATCTCCCTGGAAGGGACTCATCAGAGTTGCAGGTCGCTTGCGCGCTTGCCTGACCGAGTTAGAAAGTTGTGCAGGGTGAGGAGAGCAGGGTCCTCATGGCAGTCTTGCGCAAGGGAGACCCAGCGGCCTTTCCTTCTCTTTTTCTTCCTAATAATCAGTCTGGCGATCAGTCTTTCTCTCTCCCTCTCCCTCCCTCTCTCCCTCTCCCTCCCTCTCTCCCTCTCCCTCCCTCTCTCCCTCTCCCTCCCTCTCTCCCTCTCCCTCCCTCTCTCCCTCTCCCTCCCCCTCTCCCTCCCTCTCTCCCCCCCCTCCCTCTCATACATACACACACAGACACATCTCTTCCTCTTTTAATGTTAAAAACAGTTTATGGGAGGAAGCAGTTAACGCTGCCTATAATCCATGTACTTCCATCCCTGGAGGGTGACCCGGGGCGGCGGCGGGGGGGGGGGGGGGGGGGGGGGGGGGGGGAGGGAAACTGCAGTAGGCAGCCTGGTCTAATCTCCTTTCAACTAGACCTCGGGTAATAGACTAATAATACTCGCCGGGAGGAAGGGACCGATGTCCACTGAAATGTCCTAGTAGTCTGCTCCCTGCCTGAGGAATTACTTATATTAAATGGAACCCAGGATCCGTGAGGCACATGGGCTGTCCAGCTCTCTAGGTGTACAGGGAAATGTTTCCTAGTTTAAACGTTCTTGCTGTGTAAGGAACCCAGGGACCTCACTTAGAGACCTCACCTACTCTTCTGGGCCAGAGGTGCACGTCCAGTGCAGGAAGCCAGGACCGAGGAGGCCGCCTTGGGCGTCCCAGGTGCCTCTGCTTTGTCTAAGCCTCCCGACAGCCTGGATCCTTGAAGTTAGTGGGGAAAGCCTGCTACCCAGTAAGATTTCTGATTTGAGTGAATCTGACCCACTTCTCTCCCTTCACCACAGTTTGCTCTGTGTTCCGCTTTGCCCTTGGAGGCCGGCCTACAGGGACTTCATCCATAGGCTCCTGGCTCCTTTGTTAACTGCTTTTCTTTGCATTTGACTCAGAGGAGAGCCCTAGAAATGGATCAGGAAGGGGGAGGAATGAAAAGAAGCTTTTCTCTTGTGATGTTGCTGCAGGCGAATTACATCCTTGACGGAAGGAAGGTGTTACATTCTTAATGAAGGTCATGACTTTTGTTAAGTATCTCTCTCTCCTTTTCCACTTCATTCCCTCCACGGGACTCTTCAGCCTAGGGGTGAGCTCTTAATGGTCCCCTGATACTGTATTTGGATCTTCCTACATCCAGCCCAGGACTTTGGGAAAAGTGCCTTCTTTAAGCTTTTCTCAAATGACTCGGTTTGAGCAGGCCACTGTTTTTGCCGGGACCCTGGCTTATGGTAGATGGGCCAGAACTAGCAGTTGCAAACGCTTCTTTTCTTGCACAATAAATACATTGAATTTTGAGGTGGACGTAAAGCAGCTCATGCACTATAGATGGCACTGCACGTCTGTGTTGATCCTATCCGAGCCATTGTTTTGCTTGTTGTTTGCTGGAAGTTTTCCTGAGGGACTCAAATTCCACATGTCTTGCGGCACCACGCCTCATGAGAGTAGAACTTGGAAAAATTGGTCCTTGCTCCCCATTCCCTGCGACAAGCCTGTTGTATCCCTTGCCCGACATGTGAGTCAGTGTGTGAAAGCTTCAACTGACTCACTTCACCTCTCTCTCTCTCTGATACGAACTGTCTTTGTTCCGCAAAGGGACAAAAGTGCTTAACGTAACCGTGACCCATAGCTGTACTTTGGAGCAAAGCACTTGAGTCAGCGTGGCGGAAAGTTCTTTCATCACGGAAGGTGACGTTGTTTTTCAAGGCAGAGAATCTTACACCCCCTTTTGGGCATCCGCAAACGTGGTTAACTGCAGCACGCGAATGAGATTGCCTGGGCATATGGTCTCACGTTTGCTCTCTCACTTTGTTCCTATTGGTTTGGATTTGGCGCTAAGACCTTTTCTCGGCTGTTCTTTAGAGAGATGCCTTTTCATGACCTGCGCAGTTTTCAGCCAGCTCGTGTAATTAGCCTGCACTGTTATTCTGTTCCACAGAGGTCTAGAGAAAGTAGGCATGAATTACCCATTGTTATGAAAGTGTTATTTTGCACTCAGGAGACTAATTTGTTCAGTTGTATTGTCTATTGTCCGGAACCGCGCGTTCTGCGACCACTGTTGTTAACAGACGTACAGGGGACAATCAGGAAAGCTATTCGGTGCGTGGTGATAAAAGGCAATTTCATTTTCTTAGAAATAATGATTTAGCTCTGTTTTTGTTATTTTTGTTTTTTTTTGCCTCGGTGCGGCATGTGGGATCTTAGTTCCCCAACCAGGGATCAAAAGGGCGCCCCCTGCAGTGGAAGCGTGGAGTCTTAACCACTGGACCACCAGGGAAGTCCCTAGCTCTGTTTTCTTCATGGTCTGTTAAAGAGTTAGAATTTTCTCTTTCCTCAGACAATTTGTCCATTTCAGATGCTAAAATAGAATTTAGGAAGAAGGCACTAGAGTGGGAGGGAAATGGTGCTCTGTCTCCCACTAGTCTTGACTACATTTTTCAGTAAAAGGAAGTTAAACAGTTGCCATTGGGAAGACCATCGAGATGGGGTACCTTGTATCACAATTCTTTATTTTCTGTTTAAGACTCTGAGCTCCAAGACCATGAGTTTGTGGTTCTGTCCATGGTGCCTGTCACAGGGCTCAGCACATAGTAGTTGCTCAGTAAGTATTTGTGGGATTAAACTAATGAATAAATAAATATACCTCTTAGATCCTCAAAGCATTTTCTCTACCATATCTAATTTGTAGCTCTTAAAAAATTATCCATAAACTTCAACTCATTTTTGAAACCTATCTTTCACTTCTCTGGCTCTGTCTCTTACTTTGAATCTGAAGTTTTCTGTTTTTTCCTATCTCATTCTTTCTCCCTGAATGTTTCTCTGGGTTTCTCCATCCCAAACCTTTTTTACCAGGTGTCTCCCAGATAAAATATTATCATGAACTAAAATGCTACCTAGCTGGGGCTTCCCTGGTAGCACAGTGGTTAAGAATCCACCTACCCATGCAGGGGACACGGATTCTTGGTCCAGGAAGATCCCACATGCCGCGGAGCAACTAAGTCCGTGTGCCACAACTACTGAGCTCACGTGCCACAACTACTGAAGCCCACATGCCACAACTACTGAAGCCCGCACGCCTAGAGCCCATGCTCTGCAACAAGAGAAGCCACCGCAGTGAGAAGCCCGTGCACTGCAATGTAGAGTAGCCCCCGTTTGCCGCAACTAGAGAAAGCCCACGCGCGCAGCAACGAAGAGTAGCTCACCGCAACTAGAGAAAGCCTGCGTGCAGTAACGAAGACCCAATGCCGACACAAATAAATAAATAAATAAATTTATTTTTTAAAAATCTGTAACATACTACCTAGCCATCTTATCACTGCTAGTTTGCCTTTTTCAGTATGGCAAAGATTATTTGTAATCTTTTGTGCTATGTGTATATCATTGTAAAGGGTTGACCGTATGAATATCCAAGTTGTCCATCTTAGTCCACATTGTTTCAGACCAATGAGCTGGTTTTTCGAGAGCAGATACTTCAGAGGGGCTGATCCAGGAAATGAACTCATTCCTCCCCATCTTAGGTTTTGCTGCCTCTGTTCCTGTGCCTTTTTCTTCCTGTGTTCCTCTTCCATTTTCCCAGATGATCCTGGATCCCAAGAAAATGTCCATCTATATTTCTTCAGTTTCCACCACCTGGTCAGGGTAGATGAGCTACTCCAACAAAATCTCCCCAAACGCAGTGTCATAACACAGTCTTGTATTCTCTCTCATGCAGCATTCAGTATAGATGTTCCTTCCTGGTCAGGCAGCTGTCCTCTGAGTACTGACTCAGGGATTCCGGCTCTTCCCATCCTATGATGCAGGCATCTTCAACAGGTGACCCCAGGGTTGCTGCTGAAGGAGAGGGTGCTATGGAGAAAGCACAGCCAGCTTGGAGGGGACACACATCACTTCCATTCACGTTCCACTGGCTGGAACTAGCCTACCTAGATGTTTCGGGTCATGTGACTGGGCTTGGCCAATAGAACGTGAGTGGAGCTGGTGCGTGCTTGGCGTGGGGGAAGTAGTTTCTGGCTGGGATGCCGCTTACAGCAACAGCTATGCTATGGAAACGGAGCGCCGATCAGTGACGTCAACCAGATATTTCTGCGCCATATGTATTAAATAGCTCTGCCGTTCCCATCGTTCTGTTGACTCTAGGCCCTTCAGGTCTTCCTTAAAGATGGAAGGAAACATTTTTCTTAAACAACAGCAATCTCTTATATCTTCTGAACACTTGAGTAGTTTAAATAGTACTTCTAGTGAAAGGAGATATTTAGAGCTCTTCTTAGGCACAGAGTGTAAGCCACTGCCCTGTAACTTCCTGTGCAATCGCCAGGGCATGAAAAAGTTGCTTGTGTTCAAATAGCTTTTCTTGGTAAGATTCAGATTCTCAGAATTAAGGTTTGGAACCCAGGCTTGCATAGGCTGGGTGTGGCTTGAACCATACACTGCTTGGTGAGTGTGTATGTGTGATGAGCTACTTCATGCCGTACCATTTAAAATTACTGAGAACAAGAGCATTTTCTGAAAGGATCATCTTAATGGGGCATCCTAAAGATGTCTGTTCGAAGGCTCTGTTTTGCAGGATGAAAGGCAAAGTAAATTGAAGGCTGGCCCCAAGCGTTCTTCCTGTTTATTATCTCAGAGAGCACAGCATGACCTGAATTGCAGCTTGAAAAGAAGAAGTATAAATTATGGCGGATCAGGCTTCAAAAAACCTGACTCTGAACATACCACTTGACAGCCTGTTAACAAAGCAAGTATTCCTAAGTTTTCACTTGTCTGTCAGGAAAGACAGTGTGTGGTCATTTACAAGATTTTCTCGGCATAGTGACGTATGACTTGTTCACCTAGCTTTAAATCTGTGGTGCTTTCTTTGCTTCTTAAAGAGATAGCCGCAGTTTTGTCTGTCTTTTCATCTCTGACCCTTTAACTTGCCTTTTGTGGCCAACTTTTAAGGACTAGCCCTTAAAATCTAGCCCTACTTCCTTTCCTTGGTATTGAGGTCAGAAAGAAGAAGTTAACACAAAACAGCCATTCATACCAACTTGGTATGTTCTTAATATCTTGTGATGTATCTCTTGGTAACCAAAGGAGTGGCTGTGTTTGCTCGTATAAACTTTTAAGTTGGGGCAGGTGAGCTAACATCGAGGCTATGATAGAAGTCTCTGAAAAGTTTTTTTTTTTTTGCAGTTGTGTCAAGTCTATCAAAAGGTGGTTTAGCCATCATTCTGTGCCTCAAAGAATACGTAAGAAATAAACCATCATACAATTTAAGAGCTTGAAGGAACAGTCTCTTAAATTCTTCTAATCTGTATACTTTTTTATGTGTAAGTTTTGTTTTTCTAAAAAATCTAATTTCCTCAGTTTAAAGATAAAAGTGGGATTATGCCTTGTTCAGAGTCAGGCAACCAGTTAAAGAAAAGGTGGGAAATAAAATATTTTGTGTGTGGTTGTTGATGCTAGAAGGTAACTGGAGGAATTCTAGTCTGAATTGCTTAGTTAATACGTGGCAAGAGTTGCTTAGTATCGTTTGTTACCATGCTGAAGATTGGAATCGTGAATTATTTGATTATAAGTGTTTGTCGGTGGAAACAAAACCGACTTTTCCCTCAGAGGAAAACTGAAACACTGACTTTCTCGTTATACTGCAGTCTTGATTATGTATTCACATTAGGCATTCTTTCCAATTTTAGAAGTGGGATGGAGAAGGAGAGCAAATCTGTCATTGATACTTTCACTCACCACTTTGAAATACGTTAAAGGTATCGTTTCTTTACTGTTTGTGGCAGCCAGACTTCCAAGGTGGCACCCAATGATCATTTCCTCCTGGTATTTACTTGCTTCTCCCCTGCCTCACTGAATAGGGCTGCCCTGTGTAAACAATGCGATATCGCAGAAATAACGATGTGGGATTTCAAGGCCAGGTCATAAAAGGATTTGATAGTTCTGCCTTGCCTGCTGTTGGATTGCTTGCTCTGGGGGAAGCCAGCTGTCATGTCATGGGGACACTGAGAGGTCCACGTGGCAAGGAACTAAGATCTCCCACCAACAGCAGCACCGCCTATGTCAGTGAAGCTCCTTGGAAGTAGATACTCCAGCCCCGACCAACATCTTGACTTTACATCCTAATGAGCTGCTGGGCCAGACCTGTCCTGCTAAGCTACTCGTGAATTCCTGACCTACAGGAACTGTGCAGGAATAGTTGATTGTTGTAAAACAACTAAGCCACTAATTTTTTTCATAATTTTTCACATAACCACGGATAACTAATTGACTACTCCATTCACAATCTTTATGATATTACATTTTTATCATAATGACAATTATTATGATTACCAAAATTATCAGTAGTGGTAATAACAACTACCGTTTTTGTGGGCCTACTGTATGCAAGATAATTTAAGTATATCTACAGTCTTCGCAGTATTTCTTCAGAATAGCTTTTGTTATTCTAATTCCACAAGTGAAAGAGATGAAGTCGGAGGGGTAAATGGCTTGCAGAACATCAGACAGTTAGAAAAGGCAGAGCCAGGGCTTGGATGAAATTCTGACTGTTTTATTCTCACTACTGTATGGTTCCAACCTTAATGAGAACAGAATTACAAGTCACAAGTACAGGAAGAGAAAGGCATTTGACTTTAAAATGCGAAGCTACTTAAAAGCAATCTTCCTCCAACATACCGTATACTTTCCTCACTTTTTGTTACTTATTTTACTTAAACATCCGTAATGTAAGTATACACAGGTAGCTTTATCGTGTACAGCAACCGCTGTACCCTGATTGTAACTCGGGGACCAGTATGGCTTTTCTTGGTAAGATCACGGCGGATGGCTAATTATTGTCATAGTTCAAAACCAATATCTGAAACCTTTGGGTGTTTTTACATTCTGATCATATATTAATTTTCAATTTCAGAAACACACAGCAACTTCTCTGTGTCCAGCACTATGAAAGGCACAGAGACAGTTATTCTCAACCTGGAGGTGTGTATCATACTCCCTGGGAGCTTTTTCAAAGGATGCGTGGTTGACAACGGGCTGAGAACTCTTGCTTAAGTAACACAATGATGAAGAAATTATTTCTACTCTTTAGCAGCTTGCGGTGTATTAAGAAAGTCAGGGACTTCCCTGGCGGTCCAGTGGTTAAGACGCGGCACTTCCACTGCAGCGGCCGCGGGTCTGATCCCCGATCGGGGAACTAAGATCCTGCATGCCATGCAGCGCGGCCGAAAAATAGAAAAGAAAACAAAACCAACGCAACAAAAAAACAAGTCAGATAGTTACAATACTTTAGTTTCTCCTTCTCAGTCTTTGTAGATTCCTCCGCATCTCCCCTCACTTTTGACACTGGAGTGTTCCAGCGCTCAGTCTTCAGACCTCATTTCTTTTCATCCTCAGACCTCAGGGACCTCATTTAGTCTCATGGATTTAAATACCGTCTACATACTGATGATCCCCAAGTTTGTATTTCCGGCCTAGACCTCTTTCCAGGTTTCTATGACCTCTGCCCAGTGATCACCTCCCTGGGGTACTCAGAAGGAATCTTGTGATCCTTATAAATCTCACAGCATCTCCTGGATCCACCCCCCGAACTTTGTACTTCAGCACTGTTCTCCATTTCAGTTAATGGCAAGTCTATTCTTCCAGTGCTCAGATCTAAATGCTTGGAGTTATCCTTGACGCCTTTCTTTTTATCCATCCCATTGTCTGTCATTAAATCTCACTGGCCACCTTGAAGTCATACCCAGAAGCTGATCATTTCTTACTCACTCTATCACTTCCACCCTGGACCGCGCCATCTTTATTCCACTCCTGGGTTGTGGCCAACATCTCTAAATTGCTCTTCCGGCTTTCACCCCTGCTCTCCTAGAGACTCTTCTCAATGAAGTAGACAGTGGGAACCTTTCTAAATGTAAGTCAGACCAGGTCACTTTTCTGTTCTAATGTTTTCGCATTTCACTCAAAATAAAAGACAAAATTCTTAAAGCAGCCTACTACAAGGTCCTTAGAGCACTTCTCAAATATACATGTAATATATTTGCCAGCACAAAGGAGCTGTTATGGGTGGGAGCAGAGTTGCATCAGGCTAAGGAAATGACTACAAATGGTAAAGTAATAATTATAACAATGTGTAATTGGGTTTATAACATTAATAGATGTAATACTGTATAACAGAAATTCCACAGAAAGAAGAAAAAGGGGAGAGACTGATATAAGAGTAATATTTTTATGTATTAGAGCAATTAAGCTAGTATAAACTGAAAGCTGATTCTGATAAGATGTGTGTGGTAAACCCTAGAGCAACCACTAAAAATATAGTTAAAATTATTAAAGATGTCAAAATGCTACATTAGAAAAATTCACTTAAGGCATAGGAAAGCTGTAAAGGAGGAGTAGGGGAACAAAAAAATACATGAGACATAAAAAAACAAAAGTAAAATGGCAGAGGTAAATGTAACTGTATCAGTAATAACATTAAATATGAGTGGACTAAACCATGCAATCAAATGGCAGAGACTGTCAGACTGGATTAACAAGCATGATCAAACTATGCTATCTACAGAAGATACATTTTTGGATTCAAATACACAGATTGCAAGTAAAAGGATTTTTAAATGTATACCTTGCAAACAGCAACCACAAGAAAGCTTGAGTGGATATATTGATATTAAAATAAATAAACTTTTAAAACAAAAAGTGTTAGTAGAAATAAAGCAGATCCTATCATCATAAAAGGGTCAATCCAGCAGGAAGATATAACAGTTATAAACACATATACATCTAATAACAGAGCACCAAAGTACACAAAGGAAAAACTGACAAAGGGAATAAATAATTCAGCAATAATTGGAGATTTTAAATACTCTATTTTCAGTAGTGGATACACCACCAGACAGAAGATCAACAAGGAAATAGTAGAATTGAACAACACTATAAACCAGCTAGACTTAACAGACATCTTAGAGTACACCACCCATCAACAGAATGTGCATTCTTCTCAAGTGCACACAAAACATTGTCCAGGGTAAATCATATGCTAGGTTATAAAACAAGCCTCAGTACATTTAAAGAATAGAACTAACACCAAGTATGTTGTGTGACCACATTTTAATGAAATTTAAGATGAATATTCAGGAAAAATAATTGAGAAACTCACAAATCTGTAGAAATTAAACAACATACTCTTAACTGTGCAGTGGGTCGAAGAAGCAATAGAAAGGGAAACCAGAAAATACTTCGAGATGGATGAAAATGAAGACAAAATAGGCCAACGTTTATGGGATATGCAGGAGGTGATAGCTAAAGTGTACAAGACGTCTTTTTGAGATGGTAAAAATGTTCCAAAATTGACTGTAGTGATGGTTGCACATATCTGCGAATACTCCAAAACCCACTGACTTCTCTGCTTTAAATGGGTGAGCTGTATGGCATACTAATTATACCTCAGTGAAGCTGTTAAAAACTTTAACAGGTCTGCAAATCTTCTGAGGATTTTATTGTAAGACAGAGTCTGATTCTGTAGGTGTGAGGCAGGGCCCGAGAATCTGCATTTCTAATAATCTTTCTATGTGATGCCAATACTGCCAATCTGAGGTCCACACTTTGAATAGCAAGGCCTCTACCATCAGATTTCCTGTGACCTTTCTGGCCTCATCTCCTGCCACCTTCATGAGTGGATTCCTGAGTGACTCGTGTGTGATTTCCAACCAACCTGACCATCTTGCTGTTCCTCAAACATACCGTGCCTGCCTCTACCTCTGGCCTTCACACTTGTCCTTCCCTTTGCATAGAATGTTCTTCTCATTCCCAAACCCCCATATGTGTATCGCTTACTTAATCCCTTTCTTCAAGTCTCTGCCCAACTCTTACCTCCCAGGGAGGTCTTCCCTGACCACCCCACTTAGATTGCAGCCCTATTTCACATACCTTCCTTCCCTCTTTTCCTGCTTTATTTTTCTTCACAGTACTAAGTACATTATACTTCAACATGATTTTAATTTATGTATTATTTGATGTACAGTTTCTTAGGGCTGCCGTAACAAATTACCGTAGACTAGGTGGCTTAAACAACAAAAACTTATTTACTCACAGTTCTAGAAGTCTAAGACTGAGGTGTCAGCAGGTTTGGTTTCTCTGAAACCAAAACCAAGTCTCTCTCCTTGCCTTCTTGCTGTATGTATGAAGCATACATACATGGTCTTTTCCGTGTGTATGGTCTTTTCTGTATGTAAGCCAGCCTCCTGGTATCTCTCTGTAAATAAAAACTTCCTTTTTTTATAAGAATACCAGTAGATTGGATTCGGCCCACCCTAATGGTCTCATTTCAATTTAATCCCCTATTTAAAGGCCTTATTTCCAAATATAGTCATATTCTGAGGTACTGGGGATTAGGGTTTCAACGTATGAGTTTGGGGGAACACAGTTCAACCCATACATTGGGTTTATTGTCCATAATCCCCTATTACAATATAAATTTCATGAGAATGTGGATTTTTTTAAGAAAATTTATTTTGTTCACTATTTTTATTATTGGTCTCTAGAACAGTATCTTGCACATAACAGATGCCCAGGAAGTACTTATTGAGTAAATACATGAAAACAAAAGATAAGTGCTATAGAGATATTTAGTGGATTTAGGGTGGTGCAAAGGACATGGGAGAAAAGAGATCAACTCTGCTTATGTGAGTCAGAAGAATTTAAAAGGCAAAAGGTTCATAGCCATTCATATATGGTTTAAAAATCTTACCAGGTGTAATATCCATGCTAGCCTCTTCACTCCTGTAACTCGCTCTAACTATATAATGTTACTCTTTAAGAGATGGAGAAACACTCAATTTATTGGTTCTTTATGATTCCTTGCAATATATAGGATCCTAGTTCTAAAAATTGATAGTATAAGATCACTAAACTGTGATTTTCAACTCTGGATGTCATATGTGGAGATTTCTTTCCATAAACTTGAAAAGTAGGTCATCTTTCTTTCATCTTCAGAGATCGTACAGCAGTAGTGTTGTGAGGGAGGACGCGGGGATCTCCAGTTGCAGCCTCAGTCCTTGTTCATTCATTCTTTCCATCCTGGTGATGTGTTTGCATGTTGCAGATGTTTGTGAAGGGGATACTTTTAAAAAATATATCTTTGTTGGAGTATAATTGCCTTACAGTGTTGTGTTAGTTTCTGCTCTACAGCAGTGTGAATCAGCTCTATGTATACATATATCCCCATATCCCCTCCCTTTTGCGTCTCCCTCCCACCCTCCCTATCCCACCCCTCTAGGTGGTCACAGAGCACCGAGCTGATCTCCCTGTGCTATGCGGCTGCTTCCCGCTAGCCATCTGTTTTACATTTTATAGTGTGTATATGTCCACGCCACTCTCTCACTTCGTCCCAGCTTACCCTTCCCCCCTCCCTGTGTCCTCAAGTCCATTCTCTACATCTGCGTCTTTATTCCTGCCCTGCCACTAGGTTCATCAGTACTGTTTTTTTGGGTTTTTTTAGATTCCATATATGTGCATTAGCATACAGTATTTGTCTTTCTCTTTCTGACTTACTTCACTCTGTATGACAGACTCTAGGTCCATCGACCTCATTACACGTAACTCAATTTCCTTCCTTTTTAGGGCTGAGTAGTATTCCATTGTATATATGTACCACATCTTCTTTATCCATTCATCTGTTGATGGACATTTAGGTTGCTTCTTAAAATAATATTTTTTGTTGGACTGTGAGGTACTGCTTGACTTTGGCATTATATCAAATTAGTCCAGTGAAGTAAATTGTTACCCCAAAATAATTCTGATAAATAGCACCATGAATAGCTTTCCACTTATGCTATGTATTCCTATTTCATCTTCCAGATCTACTCTCTACCTTTTTCATTCTTGCTGTGTGCTCCAGGAGGCTGATGTCCTTGTGCTACCTTAGTTGGAGTCTCATAACTTTTGGCTTCTGGTTAGGGTCACTTTCTGGAAGTCATTGGTATGAGAGTAAAAAATGGGAAGAGAGAAAGTTTGGGGTATTTATTCCCCTGGATCCCTCTCTGTGGGAGTGGTTTAGGGATGACTTCATCCTCTACCAAAGGCCACCTCTGCAGTCCTGTGACCTTCTTCTACACCTCTAGCTATAGCTCTTTCTGGCTAGTGTATGGACTTAGGGTGGTAAGAGCTTTCCTCCTCTACCCCTATTGTAGCCTTAGTGTGCTTCACCAATCCGTGTAGCCTTTCCTTTACCATGTCCCACCCCTTTGTAAATGGATACCCCTTTCCCTCTTGGTTGGCTAAAGTTAGTCACTGCTTGCAGTATTTCCTAGCACGTGTCTTAAACATACAATTACTGTCCAAACCCCAAAGGTTAATGATCCAGGACAGAGAAAGTGTTCTTTAAAAAAAAAATCAATATCTGACTTTTTCAAATGTGGCAATTTGGAGATTTCAGTGGCGCTGTGAGGAAGAACATTGGCATCTTTAGGAATTCATTCCTAAAGCTGTTTTGGAATACTTAACTTGTCTGAGGGACACTAAAAGGTATGCAGAGAATAAAAGTTTGAATCCCTTTCTCCTATGCCAAGTGACAATAATCACAGCATTCTAATTAGAAGTTACCATCACGCAGAGTTAAAAACGATGTAAATAGAATTCTCTGGCTTCTAGTGGTTGAAATGTCAGTATGTCAGTACCATGTGTAGTTCAGTTCAGTCTGCTTGCTACATATTTCTCTTTTGTAGCTCTCTCACATTCATCAGCCATTCCTTTAGCATTTGCCTTACCTATTGAGGTGCTCCTATGTTGGGTGCATAAATATTAACAGTTGTTAAATCTTCTTCTTGAATTTATCCCTTGATCATTATGTAGTGTCCTTCTTTGTCTCTTGTAATAGTCTTTATTTTAAAGTCTATTTTCTCTGATATGAGAATTGCTACTCCACCTTTCTTTTGATTTCCATTTGCATGGAATATCTTTTTCCATCCCCTCACTTTCAGTCTGTATGTGTCCCTAGGTCTGAAGTGGGTCTCTTGTAGACAGCATATATACGGGTCTTGGTTTGGGATCCATTCAGCCAGCCTGTGTCATTTGGTTGAAGCATTTAATCCATTTACATTTAAGGTAATTGTCAATATGTATGTTCCTATTACCATTTTCTTAATTGTTTTGGTTTTATTTTTGTAGGTCTTTTCCTTCTCTTATGTTTCCTGCCTAGAGAAGTTCCTTTAGCATTTGTTGTAAAGCTGGTTTGGTGATGCTGAACTCTGTTAGCTTTTGCTTGTCTGTAAAGGTTTTAATTTCTCCGTTGAATCTGAATGAGATCCTTGCTGGGTAGAGTAATCTTGGTTGTAGGTTTTTCCCTTTCATCACTTTAAATATGTCCTGCCACTCCCTTCTGGCTTGCAGAGTTTCTACTGAAAGATCAGCTGTTAACCTTATGGGGATTCCCTTGTATGTTATTTGTTGCTTTTCCCTTGCTGCTTTTAATATTTTTTCTTTGTATTTAATTTTTGATAGTTTGATTCATATGTGTCTTGGCGTGTTTCTCCTTGGATTTATCCTGTATGGGACTCTGTGCTTCCTGGACTTCATTAACTATTTCCTTTCCCATTTTAGGGAAGTTTTCAACTATAATCTCTTCAAATATTTTCTCAGATCAGCCATTCCTTTAAAAAGTATTGCCCAGTGGAAATGATTGGCTGTACTGACTGAAAATCTTATACCGCTGTATTGACTTGCAGAATGTATTTCCATGTAGACCTGAGCTCTTCAGGGGTTTTATAGAAACTAATTACAAAAAACTGTTTGATCTACACAGGATACCACTTAGAAGCCTACTGACTTAATATTATTGGGGTGTCTCCACCCATTTCAGTAGACAAGGTTTGGCTTTCACCATGAAGAGATGTTATAGGAAACTAAATCAGTACCTCAGCTGTTTACATAGGACTGATAAATGAATATCTTCAAGATAAGGTCTAGGCATCTAATAAGTACCCAATAAATATTTAATGGTTAAGTTAACTAACCATAAATTGTGCCTTTGGAAAAGTTCTATTTATATCTTAATTGAAATACAACTAGTCACAGCATGTGCGTCTTCATCTCCAAAGAGACGTCCCTAGAAAAACATTTTATTATTATTCTTTATTGAGGTATAGTTGATTTAAAATATTATGTTAATTTCAGGTGTACAATGTAGTGGTTCACAATTTTTAAAGGTTATGTTCCAGTTATAGTTATTATAAAAGAGTGGCTATATTCCCTGTGCTGTACAATATATTTTCATAGCTTATTTATTTTATACACAGTAGTTTGTACCTCTTAATTCTCTACCCCTGTCTTGTCTTTCCCCCTTCCCTCTCCTCACTGGTAGCTACTAGTGTGTTCTCTATAGCTGTGAGTCTGTTTTTTTTTGTTTGTTTCTTTTTTGTTTTTTTTTAGATTCCACCTGTAAGTGACATCATACAGTATTTGTCTTAGAAAAATATTTTAAATTTTAATATTATATTTACCTAGTATCATTTTTATATGTTATTTATCATCTGTACCTCATTTTGAGTATTATTAATAATGACTGAAATAGATCTTATTTATTCTTTTGAAAATAACTTGCTGCGTTATTTAGTATGATTTATTATATGTCTTCGTACCGGAAAATACTTCTGATGGGGCTGATTTTAAGTTTCATTGTGAAAATAGATGAGACGCAGCATGATACGTTGGAAGGAGAGCCAGAGTGTGAATTAAAAGATGTGAGTTGAATTCTTAGTTCATCTGCTTACAGTACAACATTGAGCAAGCTGTTTATCTTCCCAGAACTTTCAGTTTTGTCATCCATAAAAATGGGGGTGATGTCATAGGGGTGGCTGCCTCTCACAATTTTGGCGTGAAGACCATACTTTGCTATTGAAAACCAACTGTAACTGTAGATTTGCAGAATGTATGATGTGATTTAGAGCATTTTACTCAACAGGAAAATTCTATAGAGGCACGTTTGTTTCACAAATTGGCCCACACTCGTAGCATCCATGGGATTTTTCCTTCTCTAGCCATGCTTCCACCTTACAAATCATGATGGTGCTGTGGTAGTCTTAATTATCTCACAAAGCTGGTTGGTGATTTATTGTTCAGTAGAAAAGGACCAGCATATAGGGAAAAAAAACTCTCTTTAACTTTCCTTATTCTTTAGTCTTCCCCTTTATAATACCAGAGGATAATGCTTCATTTCTAGACATAAAAAAAGATTCTTTGAACACAGCAACTCCAGGAAGTAAGTAGCTTGAGTATTGTCTTCTGATTATAAAATGGCCAGGAGTATTTCTCCTTTTAAAATATTGATACATATGTCTGCTGTAGTGTGTTTGACTTGGTTTTAAGTATCAGGGACTATAAAGTCAAAAGCCCTTCTATGCAGCTAACTTACTAGTAAAATCAGATACATTATGATTGGCATCTTTCAACATTAAGTTACATTGGAGCCAGCTACAATTTATTGGGAGACATACGTCATAAAAACAAAACGTTTTTAAGACTATACATACTTTACAATGAACTTTTATTCTAACTGGCAGTGGGTGATAATTTTAATGTTCTAGACTAAGCTTGATATAATGGGAAGGATGATTGTCAAAATGACACAAACTCTGCTTTTCAAGTACGCCAAAGTTAAAGTATAATATACATAAGAGTGCTTAAAACCTTTGGAGAAATAAAGTCATCTGTAATTTCCCAAGCTTGTCGTTGCTCCTTGCATCTAATATGATAGTTCTGTTTCACTGAGGCTTAGGACCCCTCTGAATCAGTTTTCTTGATGAGTCAGGTGTGGCAGCAAACTCTTACCTGGCCTTCTTGGCCAGCCTCCATAAGGCTCAAACTGGGGGAAGACTGGAAAGTTCTGAGCCAGTCTCACAGGTTGTGGAACAGGGGTGGAGAAGGATAGGGGCAGTGGTGTGCTCACGTTTAACAACTAGCTTGTGGAGAATGCCCTGACTTGTCACATTTGCTGCTTCCAGTGATGTAAGTTGTCCCACCTTGCCTAATTTCAAGCTACCAGTGGTTTAACAACCTGCTCACAACGTTGCTGGACATTTACCAGGCAGTTCTTCCAAGCTTGTATGAGCCAGCTCTAGCACAATAATGAGTAAGAAAGTATGGAGCTAGGAAGAGAGGTTCCCCACACCCATCCTGCGGCAGCAAAGAGAGTTGAGAAAAGAGCTTACTCTCAAGTCCAAGAGTTGGCCAAAATGAGATAGGGATTTACTGTGTTTTTTGCTTTTAAAAGTTGCACAGGTTAGATGTCTCACAACATAACCCCTTTCCTCTATTTCCTGTGTGAAATCTCAGCAAATTCTGCATTGATCACGATTGAGGGAGTTCAGAGTCGAAGATGGCGGCAGTCATGGGTTAATCATTGCAAAAAGGGTAAAAGTGTAACCAGATACGCACACGTGCACACTCATTTTATTTCATGCTAAGAAATTGGGGGGCTTCCCTGGTGGCACAGTGGTTAAGAATCTGCCTGCCAATGCAGAGGGACACGGGTTTGAGCCCTGGTCCAGGAAGATCCCACATGCCACGGAGCAACTAAGACCGTGTGCCACAACTACTGAGCCCGCGTGCCACAAGTAGTGAAGCCCGCACGCCAAAAGCCCATGCTCCTCAACAAGAGAAGCCACCGCAATGAGAAGCCCGCGCACCACAACGAAGAGTAGCCCCCGCTCGCTGCAGCTAGAGGAAGCCCGCACACAGCAACAAAGACCCAGTGCAGCCAAAAATAAATAAATTTATTTAAAAAACAAAAAGAAAAGAAAAGAAACTGGGAAAGTAGGAAGGATGAGTTGGGTTAATGGACTGGCTGAAGTGACTGACTAGCTACTGAGCTCTAATCTGAGGCTCTTCAGGCAATATGCTGAAGAAGGGGTAGGCTTTAATATAGGGGTAGGTGAGTTGTGAACAGGTCAAGGGAATGCAAGTCAGCACTGGGGAATGTTACTGAGTAGAAGCCATAATCTGTGGAGTAAGGAAATATTGCTTTGTAGTTTATGACCTCATTACATTTTGTATTTATAATTAAATTACTCACGTATTTCCTGGATTAACAAGAATAATCAGCTTGATCTGGGCTTGTGTTAGTCTAGAAATGCTTAGCCATCGAGGTCCTGTGGGGAAAGGCATAGTCTAGAAGGGCAGCCAATGTGTAAACACGGAATGAAATTCAATGTGAGAAAGGCTGTTATAGAAGTATTGGTCTAAGGACTCTGAGAACACATAGGAAGTAGCAACTTCTCAGTTCTTTAAAAAGCATATTCAGGGCTTCCCTGGTGGCGCAGTGGTTGAGAGTCCGCCTGCCGATGCAGGGGACACGGGTTCGTGCCCCGGTCCGGGAAGATCCCACATGCCGCGGAGCGGCTAGGCCCGTGAACCATGGCCGCTGGGCCTGCGCGTCCGGAGCCTGTGCTCCGCAACGGGAAAGGCCACAACAGTGAGAGGCCCGCGTACTGCAAAAAAAAAAAAAAAAAAAAAAAAAAAAAAGCATATTCATTTAAATATACTGTAGATCCAGCGTCACTAGAATTTTGAATTTTAGATATTTGGTCCTCAACAATGGCCGATGTATAATGCTCATTATCGTATTTATATCACCACGGAAAATACAATTTTTTAGCCCAATATGAACGTTTTAAAAGTTTTTTAAGGGGTAAATGATGTACAATATACTGTAACTTAAGTGTGCAATGTGAGGAGTCTTGGCATATGTGTGTACCATTACTCCAGTCAGGATTAGGAAGACATCCATCACCCACCAAAGGTTTCTCATGCTTTTTTGTCATCCGTTCCTCTCTAACACTGCTGCCCATCTTGTGCCAGCCCCCATTTCCAGGCAACTCCTCACGGGCTCTCTGTCACTGTAGGCTAGTTTTTATTTTCTGGAATGGAATCTACGTTGTGTACTCTTTTTTTGTCTATATTTTTCCATCCTTTGTAAGTAGATACTACCATCTGTTCATCCATTCACCTCTTATGGATGTTCACACGATAGTTATTTGGGGCTGTTACAAATAAAGCTGCCATAGAAGTCTTTTTGCGGCTGTAAGTTCGCATTTCTCTTGGAATACCTAGCAATGGAACAGCTGGGTTGCATGGGGTATATGTAGGTTTACCCTTTGAAGAAATTACCCAGTGGTTTTCAGAAGTAGTTGTAGATTTTACGTTCTCACCAGTAGTGTATGAGAGTTCCACTTACTCTGCTCCTTGCCAAACTTAGTGTGGTCTGGCTTTTCAGTTTTAGCCACTCTAGTGGACGCATAGTAGTATATAATTGTGATTTTAGTTTGCAGTTCCCTAGTAGCTAATGTTGTTGAGCATCTTTTCATGGGTTGATTTGCGACCTGTTTATCATCTGTGGTGAAGTGTCTGTTCAAATCTTTGGTCCAGCTTTTAACTGGCCTGTTTGCCTTATTGAACTTTGAGTTCTTTACATATTCTGGATAGCATTCCTGGTACTGCAGATTTGCTGGTATGAATTCCTTTAGCCTTTTTATACCTGAAAAAGTCCTTATTTTACCTTCATTGTTTAAAAGGTTTGCTCACTCTCGAATCCTAGATCAACAGTCCTGCCAAATCCTGTACTGTATTTTAATGACATTGTTCCACTGTCTCTGACTTGCATTGTTTCTGACAAGTGTGCTGTAATTCTCATCTTTATCTCTGTGTACATAATGTGTCTTTTTCCTCTTTTAAGATTTTCTCTTTATCACTGGTTTAAAGAATTTTTTTTTATTATGTGCCTTGGTGTAGTTTTCTTCATGTTTCCTGTGCTTTGGGTTTGTTGAGCCTCTTGGATCTGTCGGTTTACAGTTTTCCTTGAATTTGGAAAATTTCCCACCGTAATTTTTTCAAAATTTTTTTGGTTTCTTCTCTCTTTCTAGGACCATAATTTCTCATTTAGGCCCCTTGAGGTTGTCTCACAGCTGAATGATCCTCTACAGCTTTTTCATTCAACCTTTTTTCCCCTTTATGTTTCATTTTTAAGTTTCTATTGCTGTGTCTTCAAATTCACTAATCTTGTTTTCTTATACATCATGAGAAATTTAATTTCTTTTTAATTTAATAAATGAAAGTTAAACAAAACTTTAGACTCTGACACATTTGGTTTTTATGATAGGATAATAATTTCTCATTTACTGTACTTTTCATGATATGTTTTATTTTGATGACTTAAGACACAGTTTCAGTTCTCATTGGTTTAATTAAATATTTGTATTTGGCCCTTCCTTTTCCATTTCTCTTTAGTTGAGCTTTGTGAGACAACAACTCTTTTATAACTTTAAAAATTTTTTAATTGAAATGTAGTTGATTTACAATGTTGTGTTAGTTTCAGGTTTACAGCAAAGTGATTCAGGTATATACATATATATATATACAACATACATATACTTTTTCAGATTCTTTTACATTATAGATATTATAAGATGTTGAATATAGTTCCCTGTGTTTTATCTATTTTATATAAAGTAGTGTGTATCTGTTAATCACAAACTCCTAATTTATCTCTCCCCCCCCCACCCTTTGGTAACCATAAATTTGTTTTCTATGTCTGTGAGCCTGTTTCTGTGTTGTGAGTTCATTTGTATCATTCTTTTAGATTCCACATATAAGTGATATCATATGATATTCATCTTTATCTGACTTACTTCACTTAGTCTGATAATCTCTAGGTCCATCCATGTTGCTGCAAATGGCATTATTTCATTCTCTTTCGTGGCTGAGTAATATTCCATTGTGTGTGTGTGTGTGTATATATACATATATATATATATCACATCTTTTTTATCCATTCATCTGTTGATGGACACTTAGGTTGCTTCCATGTCTTGGCTATTGTGTATAGTGCTGCAATGGACATTGGGGTGCATGTATGTTTTCAGATTAGCATTTTTGTCTTTTCTGGATATATGCCCAGGAGTGGGATTGCTGGATCATATGGTAACTCTATTTTTAGTTTTTTGAGGAACCTCCATACTGTTTTGCATAGTGGCTGCACCAACTTACATCCCCACTAACAGTGTAGGAGGGTTCCCTTTTCTCCACACCCTGTCCAGCATTTGTTATTTGTAGACTTTTTAATCATGGCCATTCTGACTGGCATGAGGGGATACCTCATTGTAGTCTTGATTTGCATTTCTCTAATAATTAGTGATGTTGAGTATCTTTTCTTGTGCCTATTGGCCATCTCTGTGTCTTCTTGGGAGAAATGTCTATTTAGTTCTGCCCATTTTTTCGATTGGGTTATTTGGTTTTTTGTTGTTGAGTTGTATGAGCTGTTTGTATATTTTGGAAATTAAGCCCTTGTCAGTTGCATCATTTGCAAATATTTTTTACCATTCCATAGGTTGTCTTAGGTTCGTTTTGTTTATGGTTTCCTTTGCTGTGCAAAAGCTTGTAAGTTTGATTAGGTCCCGTTTGTTTATTTTTGCTTTTATTTCTCTTGCCTTGGGAGACAGACCTGAGAAAACCTTGGTATGATTTATGTCAGAGAATGTTTTCCCTATGTTCTCTTCTAGGGGTTTTATAGTGTCAAGTACTATGTTTAAGTCTTTAAGCCATTTTAAGTTTACTTTTGTGTATGGCGAAAGGGTGTGTTCTAACTTCATTGATTTACATGAGGCTGTCCAACTTTCCCAACACCCCTTGCTGAAGAGACTGTCTTTTTCCATTGTATATTCTTGCCTCCTTTGTCGAAGATTAATTGACTGTAGGTGTGTGGGTTTATTTCTCGGCTCTCTGTTCTGTTCCATTGAGCCATATGTCTGTTTTTGTCCCAATACCATGCTGTTTTGATTACTGTAGCTTTGTAGTATTGTCTGAAGTCTGGGAGGGTTATGCCTCTTTCTTTGTTCTTTTTCCTCAGGATTGCTTTGGTAATTCTGGATCTTTTATGATTCCATATAAATTTTAGGATTATTGGTTCTAGTTCTGTGAAAAATGTGAGATGACAATTCTTTTGTAACTTTGCATGATGGACCCTGGTACACACATTGCTCTGATGGTTGTCCTGTTTCCAGTGTAATCAAATGACTAAAAACCACGCCTTGGTGGTAGATAAGACTTCTCCAGGCAGGAGAGGATAGTCACAATATCACGTCTCTCTCTTGAAGAGCCAGAAATTGAGAGAGCCTTGAGTAGGCTGCTGAATGTGCATGTCTTCTTTTGTTTTCTTTTTTTTAGCTTAATGCTGTTTTGCAGAACGTCTTTAGATTAACTCTCACCATGTGGAGGCAGGTGATCCTCACTCCAGCTGGGAAGTGCCACATCTAGTCAAAGCTTTGGGGCTAGAGTACAGATCTCTCGAGTCCCTTGGTGACAAGACTTGGGGCCCATGAGAGTGAGGTTAAATGGTTGACGTTGGAAACCTGTATGCAAGTCAAACTATTTTTAATCTCTTCTGTGGTAGCTCTTTGCTTTGTTCTCCTTTAGTATTTTGCAAAGTCTTTCAAGATTTTCAGCTTTTCTTATTAGCTGGTCCAATGGGAACCAAGAGAAAATATTTTCGATTAATCTTGGTGGCAACATTGACAGGCGAGATACCCAAAAGGTAGGTAAATTTCAAGGGCGAAGGAGTTGATTGGTTGACTACCTTCCCCACCTATAAGAAATACCTCCTTTTAGAGGCAGACTTTGGAGCATCTGCATTATACTGCATGGGGGTGGAGAAGGTCCTTTTCTGACAAGATTCTTTACTGCCTTCCCCAGACACTCATCAACATATACTCTATCTTTTTATTGCAAAGCCTTGATCTCAAATAGCTGGCAACTAATGACTATGCTATTAACTGAAAGGAAATATAAGGGTTTTTTCACTCAAAAGGCTATATGCATTTTAATTGATAACCGTTAAAGACTAGAGGCTATTTTGTGATTTAAGGGAGTTGTTACTTAATGATGAAATTTCAGGTAGAGGGAGATCTACCAGGGACTGGGATCCGGCCAAACTGTACCACTATGCCTGTAGATTTTTATGCCAATATACATCTCTTTTAACCTGGCCCAATCTGGTTTTTTAATGTACTGTTCAGAATTAAAATTTAAGATGATTATTTTGTGGAAATGTTGTCCATATATCCCAAGGTAAATCTATCAACTTAGAGTCTGAAAAAGATGATAAACTATATATTTATGGTGAGTGTCTATAAAAATATATTTATTTGTTAACTAGCCATAAGATACGCATGTGAATTAGTGTGCTGTCGTGGTTGGTTCGTAATACTCAACTGGACTTACGAATGTGAAAATTACATATTCCTAAATCAACATAATAATTCTTTGTGAATCGCATGCTCCTAGAAGTTTTGAAATGGCTGTGATGTTTACTTCCTTCTACATCACCTTATTTCAGAAAAGATTTAGAGGGCTAACATGAGTAGATTATAAGTGTCCTTTAGAAGACTTACATATTCATTTAGCAATAAGTGAGATCTTTCTTTTCTAATTTCATTGACATTTGGCTTGTAGGTATTCAGAGGATGACTATCTTCAGGTCGTCAATAGTATCCAGAGCTGTCCATGGAAGCGACAAGCAGAAGAGCATGAGAAGTTTAGGTAAAAAGTTTCTTCATAAATAATATGAAATTCAAAAATGTTTTGTGCATTCGCTTTGTCGCTAAAATAAGCAATGCGCTGTTAAAAAGAAGCGTAGAAGGGGCCAAGCGACCATGAGGGACTTTTCGTTCTGAGATCCTCTCACGAGACACAAGGCCCTGTATCCCCAGCTCTTAGCTAGAAATTTGTAATTATGTTGCTGAAATTAATTACAGAAATCCCAACTTCAAAAGGAAGGCTTTTGTTGTACTTTTTATCATATTTTAATGGATGTTGCTGCTTCTTCGTACCATTTGTATTTGACGTGTATTTGTAACTAACATGTAGCAGTGTAAAGGAATTTTGGAAAACATAGAAAGGAAAAGAAATCACCTGTGGTCCCAACGCTCTAGAAGAAAAACTATGTTCCTTTCTGCATATTCCCTTCCCGTTTTTCTCATTAGCTTTTTAATCTCAGCACCATTCAGGAGCATAAGAAGCTCCAGGTAATAACCCAGGGGGGGCGCCGTCAACCTGACAAGACCAGGTGATCAGTGGATGATTACAGAGCTGTCTTGTGCTTGAATACCTGGGAGCCCACCCAGACGGAAATAAATTGTGTCAAAACAGTACCCTGCGGGGGATACCTGGGTAGTTGTTCCCTGGCACTGCTTCCTCCCATTATCTGCTCATAGGGTGCAGCCAGGCCAGGTATCTCTGTGCCTGCCTGGGCTACCTTGCTCTGCTTTTCTTTGCCACATTCTGATTCTTTGCTTTGCATCAACACAGGTTTTGTCTTGTGCCAGGTTATTACAATTCGGTAATATGTTTTAATCTTTACTGGTTCCTGTTTTCAAAATTTACGTTAAGCATCAACACTTCTAAAAACCTTATTAAAGAGACTTGGCCTTCCCCTGAGATTCTCTTAACGCTGTTCAGTTCTGTTTGCTGTAGGAAGCCAGTTCTTCTGCATGCAGGGTCCTTCAGTCAGTACATGCTGGAGTCATTGGACCAGCTGTCTTTGATTCTGGTGCCACTGGAGACGGGTTGTGGGCAGCTCCCATTGGGTAAGAGAGAAACTTCCTGATTGGGTTAAAGCTGAAAATGAACATCCTTCCTCCACCGGGTAGACACATGGTTGTCATGACCTCCTGTAGGATTCCATTGTCTTTCCTAACTGGCAGTTAAGAGTGTGGGATTCCTGTGTAACTATTTCATCTCCAGGACATTTTATGCTAGATCGTCCACTATAGACTGAACTTGTCCCCTCCAAAGTCATAAGTTAAAAATCTAATCGCCAACAGGATGGTATTCGAAGGTGGGGCCTTTGGGAGGTGGGAGGTGATTGGGTTATGAGGGTGGAGCCCTCATGAATGGGATTCACGACCTTATAAAAGAGACCACGTACTGCTGTCTCACCTCTTCCATCATGTGAGGACACAGCAAGGAGACAGCTGTCTAAGAACCCAGAGGTGGATTCTCACCAGACACCGAATCTGCCAGCACCTTGGTCTTAGACTCCCAGCCTCCAGAACTGTGAAAATAAATTGTTGTCTATAAGCCACCTGGTTTATAGCATTCTGTGATAGCAGCTCAGATGGACTTAGACACAGTCCTACTGAAGACTAGATTTGAGAGATTCTCGTGACAGGAAGACCTGATAGAAAGTTGCAAGGGCAATTGTAACCTAAGCGATCACAGGGTCAATGAGTAGCAGAAGAGTCTGGTTTTGAGAGACCTTTCTACAAGTGCAGAGTAGGCAAAAAAAGAAAGAGAGACCTATGGAGGTATTGAACTAGTGAGGATTAATCCCAGATAATTAGCTGGAAGGACTAGATGAGTAGTGACACCGACAATTAAAGTCGGGATAAAGGAGCTTCCGCTTCTGGCGGTAAAGTTGATTCAGGGCAAACCTCCTGAGAATAAAACAAACAAAACGAAGTATATGAAACACTTCTTTTGAGGGCAGTGGAGAGCTACCAAGGCTGGGGGAATTTCCAGGACTAAGGTCCAGAAGAAGAGAGAAGCTGAAGGAGAAGAGATGCCTTTGGAGCTGCTTTCCCTCACAAGGAACTTGCTGGATGCAAAAGCGGAAGCCTGGAGGAGAGGTAGAGACATAGAGCAGGGCTTCCAGCATACCCTAGAAGAGACCAGTTCTCTAAAAGACTGAAGCCCAATTGAAGTCATTTCCGTCCTCCCTTGGATTTAGGTCTGCCCTCAGCCTAGATGCCTGATAAAAACAAAATAATCCTGGGGCATCATTTAATCCATTGAGGGTCCTGAATAGAACAAAAAGGTAGACGAAGGACAAACGTGCTTCCTCTGCTTGAGCTGGGACATTCATCTTCTCCTTGGCCATCAGCCTTTGGACTCCTACTGGGACTTACACCATTGGCTCCCTTCGTTCCCAGGCTTCGGATTTGGGCTAGAACTACACCACTGGTTTCCTGAGCCTCCAGCTTGTAGACTGTCTGTCGTGGGCCTTGTCAGCCTCCGTAATCATGTGAGCCAATCCCTCATAATAAATGTTCTTTCTACATATCTAAATTAAAAAAAAATAATCCTCTCTGGAAGAAGGTAACCTCCTTCTGAGCCTTGAATGATCTCTGCAAGTTTTTACGCACGACGTCTAGCTCAGTTAAAAGGAGAATTCTTTTTAAAGGTTTTTTTCCTTCTTTCCCTCTTGTGTGTGTGTGTGTGTGTGTGTGTGTGTGTGTGTGTGTGCACATGCACGCACTAAAAACCAGGAGTCTCTTTGAATCCAAAGCCACATGAAAGTCACTGGTGCAAATGATAATGGATAGATGCTGTATAGATGGCTGGTACGCAGATTGGCCACTTTTTCCCTTAGAACCATCTCAGTATAAAAAGTGCATCCATAACTGTGATGATTACCCCATGGTAATCATCTATCCCTTCAGGGCCAATTTAAGTAAACATCTGGGACCGTAACACTTATTGTTTGTTGTCTTTCAAGAGAACAGTCATGGTGACATTTATTTATTTACTTGAATATGTATTATATTGGTACATTCTTTTTATGGACATATTTGTGAACCAAATTATATAAACCCTCATCAGAAATCTGTGCAATTAAATCATAGTAAATCATTCACTTTCCTCAGTTTTTACTGATATAGCTGGCCAAATCTGGGGAGTTTCTGGCTTATTTATAAAGCTGGCATTATAGAAATGTCCCCTATTCTTATAGATGTCAAGTAACTAAATAGTATTCTATTTTATTTTATTTATTTATAGCAATTTATACCAAATTGAAGAAAAGTGAAAGGTGGTAATATTCTTTTAGCAGGAATGACAAAAGTTACATTAAATTCTGAAAAAATGTGAGCAAGTGAATATATTCTAAATCCAGCTGTAGCCTGATTGTTGAAACTCCCAAAAGTTGACACCTAGGGCCTGTTTGAAGATTATGGGACTTCGTGGTCACAGGATCTCAAAATCAGAGAGCTTGTAAAAGCTTTCCTTAGATAAATATGCTACTTGCTAGCATAGGGCATGCATTTTATTTATCAATAAATATTTGTTTCGGGATTACTCTGTCAAAGCACAGTAGGCTTAAGCCTGTTACACAGGCTTAAAGTAGAACCTCAAACACAAACTAGAACCACAAACACAAACCTCAGGCACAAAGTAGAACCTCCGTAAATATGTATTAAATAAATGGATGCATGAAAACCAACAAGGGAAAGTAGGGTTTTCTTGCTGATTTCAAAGATATTGAAACAGTTTGGGGAGACAAGAAATAAAAGTGTGAATATTTATGATTTAATGTAAAAGTGAGTGACGTATACAAATACCGTAGTATATCAATGCTCGGTCACTGTGGGATGTAATTTCTTGAAACGTTTTGTGGAAAGAGGCAGGGCTTGAGCTGTAGCTCTGAAGACAAGTGGAAAGAGAGGGAGAGACCAGGAGCGATGGGACCAGGAATAAACATGAGTGAACTTCAAGACCAGCTTCACCGTTGCAGTGAACTTGTACTAGAGGGTGCCTGGGATGCAGGGGAGACTCGCAGGTAGATGGGGTCGGCCTGATGCTGCACAAGACTCTGATTATCAGAGTAAAATCCTTCCACAGGCTTTCTGTAGATACCAGGAACCCAATAGGGATATTGCCAGCAAGGGAATTACGTGATGAATCTATTATTTTAGGGAATGCATTCAGTCAGCAGAGTCTTAGGAGGGAGTGAATAGACTGAAGGAAGCCAGAGCAGTCAGGGGCTGGTGGGAGAAAGATGACTCTGCAATATGATGAAGATCTAAAACATCACTGGTAGCTATAGAAATAACAAGGCAAGGACACTTGGCTGTGAGCTCCTTGAGGACATGTTTTATTGTTTTTAGTCTTTGTATCTCCTGTGACCATCACATAGATGGTACCCAATAAACAGCTGTAGTAAACATGAGTGAAAAAGGGGCAGGACTTGGTTGCTTATTGATTCCTAGTTTTCTAATTGAAGGAGAAAGAAAAATAGAGTCAAAGACCCATGAGAAAATGTGGGTCTGGTCGATTGGGGTAATAGTGGTGCTAGTGACAAGTAGAAAGATTTCAAGGGGCAGTTGCTTTTGAGAAGATAAGCCTATTTGGGGCAGGCTGTGTTTGAGATGACTTTGGGACAACCAGATGCAGAAGATGTTTCCTTGGTCTGGGATTAACACGGAAAGTGTTGAGAGAAAATGGGCTCTCCCAGAAAAGAAAGTTTAAAGGCTAGGTTACGTAAGAAACATGGCCCTGGAAAAGCCTATCTTCTCAGCAGTCTTAATTTTTTTTCCATTTAACAATGTTTGTCCTCTTTTCGTAGATTCTTAATGTCATTCAGTAATTTAATTGTGAGTCTGAGAACTTGTACCTGGGGTCTGAGTCCCTAACTTCCCTCAACCTTTACCTGGAAACATCTGAGATCTATATTGGTGGTTCCATGAAGCCCTTGAAATTATATGTGACACTTTGCACATGTTTCTGGGGAAAAGATCCCTAACTTTCATCAGACTCTCAAGGAGCCTGGGAGCCCCAGAGTGGACTAAAATATTTCTAAGAACTCTTCCAGACCTGAGGCTCTGTTTGCTTTGGGGTTTGATCGTTTGTTTCACCTTCCATGTTAAGCATGATTATCGTTAAGTTTAGGTGTGGCTATAGCTCAGATTTATCCGTACTTGTAATTCTAAATTAATTAATTAAATTAATTCTAGACTTCAGTTATGAATTGTTATTTCTGTGAGATCCTCAAGAGGGATTTGAGTAAGAGCTGAAAATGTCCTACCGCCTTTTTTCTCCCTTGGCGTATAATTTCATTTACGTATAACTGTACAAAGTTAAGTATGTCAAGCTGTCTGCCTTCTGCTTTTAAAATCATTAATTAATTTTCCTATTACCATTATTTTCCCCAAGCACGAGTTGGTACACGTACTCTAATTTGTGGAAAATCTAACCTGGATTTCAGTTTAAGAAATTATAGATGGTCCCCCATTTACGATCGTTGGACTTAACAATGTTTTAATTTTATAATGGTGAAGAAACAATATGCATTCATTCGAGACTGTACTTCACATTTTGAATTTTGATCTTTTCTGTAGTGTCTGAGGACAGAGGGAACAGAAAGTGTCCACCGAACTGAGAAGGTATCTTGAGATTGAAGAATGAGGCAGGCAGCGCCATATAATCGGTGGATCCGTTTATTATATGGTAACTTACATACAGGGTAGGATCAGGCAGACGTTGATCCAGAGCATATGCAGCTGTATTCTGCATCTCCGGGGGGCAGTTGGGACAATTTTGTGGTTAACCTAGGGTATGGGAGTGTGTGTTTGCAGACAGCAAGTGCATTCCTAAGTCAAGATTTATGATGGGGAGCTAGTCTCATGGGTGCCAGGAATACGTCCGCGGACGAAGGTCTTTATCACTGTTTGGAGACTAACACAGCACAGAAACCACCTGGACCTAATGGTGATTAAACAACATCTATGAACTACAAAGCCCTTGACAACAAAGAAGAGATTTACCCCCAGTGCAGTCCTAGGTAAGGTCATTGGAAGGACAGGAGGAACCGAACAGGCCTGGATGCCATCAGTATGCTAACAGCCATGCACCAGGATAGCGATACATGCCTGATATTATTTCGTGATGCTGGGCAGCTCCCAGGCAGCCTGGTGGTCACGAGTGTGAATAACCCACGCGCTGACAACCATCCTGCTCTTCATCTTCAGTACAGTATTCAGTAAATTACAGGAGATATTCAACACTTTATTATAAAAGAGGCTTTGTGGTAGATGATTTTGCCCAGCTGTAGGCTGATCTAAGTGTTCCGAGCACGTGTGAGGTAGGCGAGGCTAAGCTGTGATGTTCAGTAGTTTAGGTGTATTAAATGCATTTTCGACTTAGGGTATTTTACACTTCTGTTGGGTTTACTGGTGTAATCTCATTGTAAGTGGAGGAAGGTCTGTATTGGTTTCCACACTGTCTCCCTGTCACGTTTAGAGATGGATAGGTAATCATTTGCTTGAGCAGGACACTTGGATGTTTGAGAATAATGTTACCGAGTCCAAGCTTGTACTTCTCGCCATGCAACAGGTCAGTAAGTTGAGAGATGAGTTGTTGCAGCGAGGACGATCGCCTTTATTTGGAAAGCCAGAAGGCTGAGAGGATGCTGGACTGGTGTCCCAAAGAACCATCTTGCCCGGGTTTGGACGCTAGTTCCTGTTACTGCTGCAAATGTTTTCTGGTTCCTGCCAGACTCGGGAGGGGATGCGTTAATTCATTTTTTCCTGCAGCCACTCACAGGTGGGCCTGGTCAGGATGCTTCCTGTGAGCGAAACAAAGGTATTTTAGCTTAAGCCGCAGGCATGTGAGGCAGGGTTCCTAGAGATGGGCCATACTTTTACATCCCTTTAGTGATGCTCTAGCAAAAGCAATAGAGCAATAGAATACAAAAGTTGAAGTAAAAGAAACAGATCCAGTATGGAATTAGATGTGCTTTTCCCTATTACAATAACATCGAAATACTTAAATTTAAATTAAATGTTTTATGAAAAGCTCCCGACTCCTCTTCCTTGTCTTCCTCTGCTTCGCCCTTGAAAACTCTTTTGTGAAGCTCTGGAAACTTTTGGTTAGCAGGTTTTATCCCAGCAGAAGATTTTTTTTTTTTTTTTTGCAGTACGCGGGCCTCTCACTGCTGTGGCCTCTCCCGTTGCGGAGCACAGGCTCCAGACGCGCAGGCTCAGTGACCATGGCTCACGGGCCCAGCCACTTCGAGGCATGTGGGATCTTCCTGGACCGGGGCACAAACCTGTGTCCCCTGCATCGGCAGGCGGACTCTCAACCACTGCGCCACCAGGGAAGTCCATGGTAGCAATTTTAATAAATCTCAAATTATCCCCTCAGGTTTGGTTTGATTAAAATTTCTTGAAAGTAACTTTGTCTTTCTTTGTGTTGGATATAAAAGAAAAGATTCCATTGCTGTCTTAGTAGATTCCTTGATATTTCTAAAATAACAGCCAATGTGTTGCTTTCTTTTTTATTTGAGCTCCTTGGACAAAATACAGTGTTAAACAAAAGAAACTTACAGACTACATATCACATACGTTAATTTTTTTACTATGTGACACTTACATGTTTGATGATTTAGTTATGTGAAAGGCTATAAATTCTGCAAATAAATAGATGGATAACTTAATCAATATTTTTCAAGAAATCGTAAAACTGAGCAACCAAACTTAGTTTGACCAACAAAGTTTTCAACTATTTTCTAAAATATGTCTCCAGAAGCAATAGCTATGGTTTGATTTCAGATAGCATGTGGTAAGCTTACTCCCTTTTTTTTTTTTTTTTTTCATTCAGTCAACACTTAACATTATTAAGTCCCAGACATTTTGTCTTGTAGCATAGATTTCTTGGAGAAAAGCAAAAGTCATTTCTATCAGGGGCTTCTTTTGATTATACAAAACCATGTTCATTTTTCTGAACCTCCTCACACCCTTTAAATTGTCTGCTGCTTGCGATTCATGCAGGGTGACTCTGATGACAGCTCAAAGCAATACATATTTTTTAAAAAATTTAACAAGATGTTTGCACTTTGTGATAGGTGTTTTGGGTCAGTTGTCAGATTGAAAAAGCTTCTTTCCCTCGTTTCCTCTGCCTCGAGACCATTTTTCAGTGTTAATATTCTGTCATATCATTTTCTGTTTGTCATGCCATACAGCCTGCCTGTGCATTTAGAAAAGCAACAAAAACCACACCATGTCATTACACCTGCTGTATTTAATAATAGAAACTGTCTCTGTACATTTAGAGACTAGTTCCTGTCTTAGTCTACAGAATATAAACTTCGCCATAAAAATGCATCAAACCACATGGGATTCACTGATCATCTAAATTTTATTTCAAAAACGTATCTCCCAAGTTGTACTAGGTATTAGCCATATCGCTTTATGCTCCTAGGTTGGAGAAGTCTTCTTCTAGACCACCCTGCCTTTCAAGCCCTCTGCTCCCTGTTACGTTGCTTGGGGTATCTTCATTGGTACATTACATTGGTTAAACACTGGTGCAATGTCCCTGTATACGTAGAGGTCTTTCTCCAGTGTTTCAACATTATCTCCTTCACTTCTGAGTTAGCATTTCAGTGGAGTTCCTGTCCTTTGCTTTGACAGTCATAGTCTTTCATATTCTAGTTACCTTGGTTTACTTATATCCTACTCAAATAGATGAGCTGATCTTTCATAAACGTCAAAATATCAGTGTATACATATAAGGGGAAAACTCAGTCATCTGAGATGCGGATGGAATTTGGTCTTTATTCGTTCTCTTCCTTAACCTGAAACTTGTGTGAATCCCACATTGAACAGGGAATCACACACCCTCTTGGATTTTCCTATGGCTGCCGGGTTATGAAGCAGAACTTTTGAGTGGGTTGAGGTAAAGCTAAAATTGTGAAGTGTGTGAAACTGTCCATTTATTGTATATTTCAAAACGTATTGAACACCCAGCTCTGGGTCAGGTGCCTGGGCTTCCTTCCCCCCCGCCTTTTTGACCTTCTGTAAATTATCCCAGTTCCTTCCTCATTTCTCTCTTGCTTCTCAATGCGATGCCTCAGGGTCCAGAGACACGATGGGATGTCAGGTTTCCACGTTCCCAAATGTTTTCTCCCTTATCCTTCCTCAAAACTCCCACTTTATCTGTGCCAGACCACCCCTGCCACGGGACGTACTAATTCATGTTACGATGTGAATGATGAATGGGTGGCCTTTTCGAATGCCATGCCTCCCATTCTGTATCTAACTGGATTTGTTAAGGATAGTCACCAATGTCTGACTTTCTAATTCCAAATGTCTAGGCTATTCTGCCATCCTACTTTTGTGAGAGAGCCAAGAATTGGAAAGTAAGACTCTATGTGATTAGTACCATGAATTAACCTGAATCAGGGATGACTGTCAATTCTCCCATCCTATCTTTCAGTGTGATGCCAACCTGATAATCCCACAAACTAATAACAGATCCACGCTGGTTTGCTGGAATTTCTCCCAGTGGTCTGGGAGGCTAGTTCAATCTCACGGGTGGTTCTGTTTTAATTTAGGTATAGGCATATTGCTAAAAGAGGTAGTGTCTATTTGAAGCCCTTAATTCTTCTGATCTGTTGGGGCTGAAACAGAATTTTTTCATGCCTTTTGAATCCCTGCGAAGCACTGGAATTCTTAGATCGTTGTATTCTTTAAAAGCAGTCTACTTTTTGGACTTCCCTGGCGGTCCAGTGGTTGACTCCACGCTTCCAGTGCAGGGGGCGTGGGTTGGATCCCTGGTCGGGGAACTAAGATCCCACATGCCGCATGCAGCCAAGAAATAAAAAAAGGAAAAAAAAAAACACAGCAAAACCAATCTATGTTTTTAGTGTGAAACGTATATTCATTGTGAGCCAGTTGATTCTAAAATCACGGTATTTTGACCCGCCATCTTGATTTTTCATTTCACTTCTTACCCAAAGACCCTTCTCCACTGCATAACCGAACCCTGGAAAGAGTTGTCTGTACTCACTCTGTCTTCCACCCACATCCTTAACGACAACATTTCACCTATGTCAGCAGTGACCCCACATGCTAAATCCAAAAGGCATTTTCCCTTCCCATTTTGTTTGAGCTCTCACCTCTTAACCAGGATCTGGAAATGAGAAACCGTTCCTCACTCCTTGAAAGATTCTCACCCTGGGTTTCTGTGTTGCTCCATTTGTTCTTTTAGCTCCTTCTCCCTCATCCCCATATCAATCCATCCTTGAGTCCTGTTTTTATTTTAGAAATGTCTCTCTAGAATATGGGAATCTTTGCTGGTGCATAGGAGACACTCCATGGCTGACTATGGTTGGGAGGACTCTGCTTCTTCGCTATTTCTCCTTTCGATTACTGCAGTGACCTTCACAAGGGTCATCATCCATCATGCTGGTACCCTTGTCCTCCGTTCTCCATACAATAGCTGGATGGCTTTTTCACAAAGTTTTATTGGAGTATGGTTGATTTACAATGTTGTGTTAGGTTTGGATGTACAGCAAAATGATTCAGTTATACATATATTCATTCTTTTTCAGATTCTTTACCCACATAGGTTATTACAGAATATTGAGTAGAGTTCCCTGTGCTCTACAGTAGGTCCTTGTTGGTTATATATTTTATATATAGTGGTGTGTGTATGTTAGTCCCAAGCTCCTAATTTATCCCTCCCTACCACCTTTCCGCTTTGGTAACCGTATGTTTGTTTTTGAAATCTGTGGGTCTGTTTTATAAATAAGTTCATTTGTATCATTTTTTAAAAATTAGATTCCACACGTGAGTGATGTCATATGGTATTTGTCTTCCTCTGACTCACTTCACTTAGTATGATAATCTCTTGGTCCATCCATGTGGCTGCAAATGGCATGATTTCGTTCTTTTTTATGGCCGAGTAGTATTCTATTGTATGTATGTACCACTGTCTTCTTTGGATGGGTTTTTTTTCATGGAAATTGGGTGATGACAGGGGGTCACAACTCACTTCCACCAAGCCTACCCCTGCCCCAACCTGTTTGGAATCCGCTGGGTGTGGTTGTTGTTTTGCGGGGCCGGGGGGAGGGTGCATTCAAAACTGAGACTTAAACTCCCTTAAAGCCCTATATTTCCTGGCCACTACCTACTTTTCCGGCCTCACCTCGCACCACACACTCCGCCTGGCTCTTTTTGCTCCATCGCGTTGGTCTTCTGTCTCATCAAAAGTCTGATACTTGCTTCAGCCCCGGAGACTTGACAGCTCTGTCCCTTCTGCCCCCCATGCCCCTGTTCATGTGCACCAACCTTTCAGATCCCACATCCATCATCTCTTGTTCAGGAAGGCCTTCCCTGAACACCCTGATGAAGTCATTGCTGCTGTCCTGTGATGAGATTCTCCTTCAGAACACTGATCACAAGTATGGATTGGAATTTTGTGTGTGGGATTAATTTACAGCCCTGGTTACCTGTGATCCATGTATTCTATAAAGTGCAAAATATTGATGGGAAAACACTTTCATCAGGAAGAACCACGAATCTTTCTAGATGGTTCTAAAATGAGTCAGGGCTCAGTATAGGAACCAGGAGTTGGAAAGTATACTCAGGTTTCTGGGACTGAGCTTCACATTGGCTTCATGTGTCTTATTTGATTGACCTTTTGTTTGTTTTCCATAGTCATTGATTTTATGTTATATTTGATCTCCCTATGAATGCTGAGTTCCCACTAGGGACCATTTTACCTTGGACAAGAGGCACCTGGGCAGTTGGTTATTTGTAGCATCATTATCGTTCTTATTAGGTTAAGTCACTTCTCCCGGCCAGCCCCTTTATCAGTTTGATAAAGATGAGTAATACCTTCTTTCATGAGTTTTTATGAATTTTCAATACATAGCATGTTCAGTACAGAGTCCGTTATATGTTAAATTCTCAATACTTGATCCCTATTATTATTGTCGGTTTAATATCATTTTCCTAGCTTACAATGAATATTTTACTAAAAATAGTAGGTTGCAGTCTTCCTGTGCATCGTCTGCAGTAGAAAAGGACTTACCTTTACAGGAACTGTCTGTGGCTTGTCCCTCCCTTTCAAGACGGCCGGTCAAATCATGTTTGGCAACACGCTTCAGAGGTCCAACAAGGAATGACTTTGAGTTGCCTGAAAATTAACCAGCCTAATTCTAGGCAGTGCACAGAGTTCTGCACCCCGTTCTTTCCCCAGATTACTTAGCCCCTCAATGGGGACAAAACCCTAACCGTAACCCTAACCATAATCCTACCCTGGCAAGTTCAGGGTAGGATGCCTTATCTATTGGGCAAAGCCTGAGGGCAGAGATGAAAAGTCAGGATGTGGAGGGAAACCAGAGGCCAAAAGCAAGAAAATAAGTGCCCAGGTCCCGGAGGCCAGGCAGACACAGAAGCTGAGCTTGGGGCTGTAGCCAAAAAAGCAGAAGATGGTGAATTCCTCAGTGAGCCATGGGGGCTGACCTGGAAGAGTACCTGAGAGGTGAGCAGCTGTGGTGGCTGCTGGGAGCACTTGTGGCCCATTTGTCCACGTGATTCAGGCTCAGAAATGATCATGGTCAGAACCGGCCTCCTACCTGTCCCTCCATGTGTGCAGGACGGCGACTCCCATCCCTAGCACAGAAGGAGCCCTTTGCCAGACACACGCATCGCTTGTCACTGAGGCACACGATTAAGACTTGGTCAGTTTAAAGGTCATGAAATAATGGGACCTTTTATAAAAGAAAGTAATGTCAACACAAAATATACGGGGAACAGTTTAAATGCTTCCCAGACCAGCACGCTGGTGCAATTACACGTGAGATCGATTCAGCCTTGTAATGATAAAACTCTGTCTTCGTAGGGTTCAGAGTGTTACTTCAGGATCTTTTTTTTTTTTTTTTTGCGGTACCCGGGCCTCTCACTGTTGTGGCCTCTCCCGTTGCGGAGCACAGGCTCCGGACGCGCAGGCTCAGCGGCCATGGCTCACGGGCCTAGCCACTCCGCGGCATGTGGGATCTTCCCAGACCGGGGCACGAACCCGTCTCCCCTGCATCGGCAGGCGGACTCTCAACAACTGCACCACCAGGGAAGCCCCTTCAGCATCTTGAATACATTGCCAGACTGTGTCTGCAAAAAGAAAAAAAAAGTTTCTTACTCCTTTTTTTCCCCCCTCCCAAATATCTAACTAAACAGAAGTAGAAACGAATGGCTTCTTCGCGTGTTCTTCACGCATTGAGTAATAATGACTCTGACCTGGAGTTTTTTTTGTTTTTTCTTTTTTGGTCTGCAAAGTAAAATATATTCCGGAATCTTACCATTCATCTTAACAGCTGATTCTGTATTTTTTAGAACTTGTGTTTTCCACACTTACGTAATTGGCTGTTGACTTTAATGGAGCAATGTTTGAAAGTCAGGAGCCAGTCCCGCGATGGGGCCCTGGGAGAGACTTGGGCAAGTTCATTTGGTCATAGCTTTGTGCTCATTCAGAACGGCCTCTGGACCAGCCAGACGACTGAGTCTCCCTTCTGTGTTCAAAGGCTTCGCAACCCTCCTTCTTCACAATCTTAATTTCTCATTCCACTGCTGCCTGCCATGTGATCTCCTTCTCTCCTTATGAGACCTGGGATGAGTGAAAACACCGACAGGTTACTACAATACCGCAAGATGCAAAGGCCATCCCCCCATCTTGCTTTTGTTTAAGCTGCTCTCTGTGTCGGGGAAGGCATCGCCCCCTCCCAGTGGCCGCTATCAGAAGCCTGTGTTTTACCCTTGACATCTTCCCTTCAGTGCCCGTTTGCCGTTCATCACCAGACTTTCACGGTTTCACATCCTAATAAGCATGTCGCGAAGCCATCTCCTTCTCTCCCTCCTCCACCAAAACTTGGGTCTGAATTACCGGGATGCTTAATTTTCTGTGTCCCCTTGACTAGGCCGTAGTGCTCAGTTATGTAATCACATGTGAGTCTAGGCATTGCCGTGAGGGTGTGGCTTACATCTACCCTCAGTTGACTTGAAGTAAAGGCGATGACCCTTGACAGTGTGCGTGGGCCTCCTCCAATCAGCTGAGGTCCTTCAGGGCAAAAAGTGCAGTTTCCCAGAAAAGAAGAGATTCTGCTTCAAGACTGCAGCATCACCTCCTGCCGAGTTGCCATCCTGCCCGCCTGCCCTGCAGGTTTTAGACCTGCCAGCTCCCCTGATTGTGTGGGCCAATTTGCTAAAATAAATCTAGATAGGTAGACAGAGAGACATCAGTATTGATAGACTCCTGGTTCTGTTTCTCTGGAGAGCCCTAACTGATAGAGCTTCTCTAATTATCTCTTAACTGTTACCTAGTTATTAACTGGTGTTCTGGTTATCTGTTGCTGCCTAATAAACTGCCCCAAAACCTGATGATTTGGGACTTCCCTGGCAGTCCAGTGGGTAAGACTCTGCGCTTCCACTGCAGGGGGGCACGGGTTCGATCCCTGGTCAGGGAACTAAGATCCCACACGCACGTCCAAAAAAAAAAAAACCAACTTGATGACATAGGCAATGACTTCATATTCTCTCACAGTTCCACTGGCTGACTGGGCTGAACTGGGGGACTCTTCATCAGGGGCTTTCATATGGTTTGTAGTCCGGTAGGGGGCTGGACTGGACCTCCACGATGGCTCCCTCCCACGGCCGGCAGTTGACATTGGCTTTTGTAGGAGCTCGTGTCGGGCGGCCAGCTACAGCACCTTTCAAGGGAGCCTCTGCGTGTGCCTCGTGTTTCTTACAGCATGGTGGCTGGATTCCCTGTCCTGAGGTTGAATGTTCCAAGAGACTCAAGCAGAAGCCCCAAGACTTTTATGACCCAGAATGCCACTTGTGCTGCGTTGTCTCAGTCACAGGGGTCACAAAGTTCAACCCAGATTCAAGGGAAGGAGCTTTAGATTTTACTTCTTGACGTGAGGAACACCTCACGTGCGTGGGGAGAGAAGGAAGAGGTAGCGGGCATCTTTGGAGACCATCTCCAATACTGGGTCACTGCTGTATCCTCCCAACTGATGGCACCGGCTTATTCAGACCCCCCCCATCTGTCCTCCCCACTGAAGCCAGGGCACACACCCTAAAATCTCATTGTAACGCTGCCGTAACTAGACCTTCCCTGACTCGTCCTTTCCCCCAGGAGGAAGCTGAGTTGTTCGCCCCGTCTTGCTTCTGAGACGTGTCATGGTGCAGTTCTGCAGCGTTGCCTACCTAGTACGCCACCCACCAGGCCAGACAGAGTTCCTCTCAACATTTTGCGCGTCCCACGTTCTTGGTTCTCCCAGCTTGCACACTCCCTGTTTTCTGTTTCTCAGTGTCTTCCTCCCTCTCCTTCTCTTGCCTTACCTGGCTCCCTTTATTCACCTTTTGGTTCTCAGCTTAAACTTTGCTTCTTCTAGGGGCACTGAGTCCTGACGCCCCAGGTTCAAATGGAACAGCTTCCCCTGGGCTCCCGTCCGCAGGGTCGGCCCAGATCTTGGTTTTGCATGAATATGGACTTGGACTCAGTTAGACTTGCTTTCACTTTGCTTTATTACTGAATCAGCAAAATGTAAACACCAGGTTAGGGGATTCAGGGGAGCGGATTGTCCCACTCAGAGCAGCCCCTAAAGTTCTTGTAGTTTATACAACCCTTGGGCGGTGAGTAAGCTCACACCACAAACTGTGGGCTCCCTACCTTACACTGACAGCGTGCCAATCTCAAAGGTTCACGCTATTGTCACAAATGGAGGTTCCATTGGGCTGCAGTCTCACCCTTCCAGGTTCCTTTTCTTGCCTGGCATCAGTGGTACGCGGCAGGCCTGGCTTGGCCTCTCCCAGCTCCTGACCCTCTGCTGCTCTCGTCACAGGACTGATGTCACGATGCTGTGATTGTTTGCTATCATCTCTCTCCCACTAGATTACAAGCTCTTCGTGGGCATTTACTGTTTTCTCTGTTATATCCCTGGTACTGAGAACAGTACTAAGAGCTTGATTTGCTGAATAAATATACATGTGAAAGAATGAAATCTTCAGTTTACCCTAAACACTGTTCCATGTCACTAAACTTGATTCCTGACTCTATCCTCTTGGTATTGGCTGTTCATATCTGTCCTCTTTAGTGTCACACCCTGCCATTGTCTTAGCAATTCTGTTTTGGTTCCCAGCCCTAAGCAGTCTGTTGCCTGGGCAGAAATTTTGACCTTGGCCTTGACTCCGTGGACCCCAGTTCCCACCCCTCAGTGCTTTAACCTGTATCCAGCTGGGTTTGCCCCTGAGGAAGGGTTTGGATGCTGTTTCACTCTTTTTTGCATAGTTGTGGAAATTCAGCACAGTTTAAAAATATTTAATCACAGTTTACAAAACATCTTGAGCTGTATATTCCCATGAAGGTCATGGAATTTATCTACATGTCTTGTGACAGTGGCTGTGTGGGCTGTGTCGGTGGCTTTATTCCCTCTGTGTGTCTCTGTTATGGTTTATTTGTGTATAATAAGGTGACATTTAGAGAGAGAATAAGGCACACAGACATTAAGACTTAGGTTCAAATCTCAGTCACCAGTTAACCAGCTGTGTGACCTCAGGCAAGTAGCTTAGCCTCTCTGTGTCTCAGTTTCCACATCTGAAAAATAAGAATAAAAAGTAGTGATGATAATAGTGTTCGCCTCATGGCACCTTGATGAGGATTTTATAAGTTACTATGTAAAGTGCTTCAAAGAATGTCTGGGACAGAAATAAGAGTCACAGATGTAGAAAACAATTTTATGGTTACCGGGGGGGGATGGGGGAAGGGATAAATTGGGAGATTGGGATTGACATATACACGCTACTATACATAAAACAGATAAGCAACAGTGACCTACAGTATAGAACAGGGAACTCAATAGTCTGTAATGGCCTATATGGGAAGACATCTAAAAAAGAGGGGATACAGGTATATGTGTAACTGATTCACTTTGCTGTACACCTGAAACTAACACAACATTGTAAATCAATAAAACAATAGAAGCCCCCCCCCCGAAAAAAAAAAGAATGTCTGGGACATAGTGGGCACCATGCACGTATTTACTGTCATTTACGCAGGAATATTCTTGAGCCACAAACTCACGTTTTGCTTTTTATGTTCCTGTCTGGGCCTCTATCTTGTGGCTCATTCTGACCCTTTTTCTGCCGAATGTGCTGTCTGTGTGAACCCAGGTTTCTGCGTGATCATGTGAGCACATTGCTCTCTGGATCCTTATGGGTCTTGATGTTCTGGTTGTTGGCACGTGACTGTCTCTCACTTTCTGTCTTCCTCTCCTCTGCTTTCCCCGGATTTCACGTGTATGTGTCTGTCTCTTTTCTTTTCCTTCTTGGTCTCATGCTCTGTCCATGTCTTTCTCTTTTAACCTTGGCTTTAGTTTCCTCTTTCTCATTAACCTGGCTCCCTCTCTTCTGCAATTTACCTGTCACAAGAAAACTGAAAATTGAAAAATATTGTCTGCATTGATTAAATAGCTTTCCATTCTTTTTCAGGAATTTAGAAGCGTAGGAATATGGTATTTTCCTTGCTCTCCAGAGGGGGCATTACATTGTCCTTTGCTTATACAACCTTCTGAGGACAGACTTGCCTTGCAATTCAGTGACACTTAATACAAAAAAGACCCCCCTATTGAACAGAGGTAAGCAACTGTTCATCACCTTAATTGTTTTGCCCGGAAGGCTTCTTCCAGGTTCTACTTCTGTGCTGCTCCAAGTTCCAGATGACAGCAGGAACAGAGTCTCTTTTATTCCTTGAGCTGTTCCCAGGGTCTAGCACGGTGCCTGAAACACAGGATGCTCTCGATGAATAGTTGTGAAATGAGTGAATTCCACTGGGGAATGTTGAGGGTTAGGGGGAGACCGATAAGAGCATCGTGTGACGGAGTCATGGTTCTATCTCCCGTCAGCCTTACTTTAATCTCTTCGCTTTGTTCCTTCATCTACTCAGTAGATCTCAGTAGGTCTCACATCTCCCCTACCCCACCCTTTGCACCCTCACATCACTTGCTTTCTGTGGGCCCTTTCAGTCTTTTTTTTTTTTTTTTTTTTCTGCGGCACACGGGCCTCTCACTGCTGTGGCCTCTCCCGTTGCGGAGCACAGGCTCGGGACGCGCAGGCTCAGCGGCCATGGCTCACGGGCCCAGCCGCTCTGCGGCATATGGGATCTTCCCGGACCGGGGCACGAACCCGTGTCCCCTGCATCGGCAGGCGGACTCTCAGCCACTGCGCCACCAGGGAAGCCCTCAGTCTTTAACTAGGTGAACTCTAACGGCAGTTGGCTTTCCTCCCTCTGGTCTCCTTCCCTTACTGTCCAGTGACTTGCCCCAAACGTGGGTTTCTTCACTCACTGAACACATATTTATCCCGTGACCCCTATGTGCTGGGCATGTACTAACACCTTCTTGGAACCTTCCCCTTGCCCCCAGGCTGGTTCAAGCGCCCTTCCTCTGTGTGCTTAGCACAGCCTCTTCTGATGTCTATCTGTATCATGTTGAAATTATATTGAAGTACCAGTCACATTTAGTGTCTGTCTCTCCTGACGTAAGTAAACTCCCAGAGGGCAGGGTCCATCCATACTTTCCTCATATTTGCGTTTGAGAATTTATAAGTTTTAGTGCTCATGACCTTGAACTATGGCCATTTCTCAGTGGGTGTTGGGTAACTACGGGCTGAATCGTTCTATGCTTTGGTCCTGGTTCAGTATCTCGAAGTTACACAAATCTAATTCCTCCCAAGTCCGTACAGTATTTGAAGACAGCTGTTGAATCCCTTCTTCTCCCATCTGGACAGTATTAGTTCCGGACAGGCCCTGGTTTCTCAAGGTGCCTTTGGAAGCAGAGTTTCTACACCAGACCCAAGCACAGTGAGTGTGGCTTGAGCATCAAAGAGTAGAAGGCATCTCTCCCCTCTCTTCCCAGGTCACTATTCTTTTATTATATTGTTCAGTTCACAGTGGGATTTTTTAGTGAGCCACTGTTCCCTGCTGAGTTATACCAAGTCAATTTAAAACCTGGGAATCTTACTCCTTAAATGGCTTATGTCCAGGGATGACTTATTCTCAACTCCCACCACCAAATTATTCTTCCTCTCTTCCCTTCCCCCGGCCCCTACACCACAGAGCTGCACACACAGGCCCACGTGCAAACACACGGACTCACACAGAGTCCAGTATGGTCGCTGGGGCGTGATGATTGTGTACGGAGGCTGGGCTGGGGTCTTGTACATGACGTGACATCAACACCTACACGATAGAAAGGGCCCTTTGAGTCCTTTGCACCCTCTTGTGTTTTGTAAGTGTGCTTTCAATTTTGAACTTGTAGATTCTATAAAAATCTTTTGGGTAGTGAGATAGAGTGGCTCAAACAAGGACATTTTACTCGTTAAGATCATAAACAGCACAAAGGCAGAGACAGCGCTTTTTTTATTCACCAGTGTGTAGACGGCACAGTGCTTAGTGCCTGCCTACATGCTAAATAAATATGAACGAATGAATGAACGAATGAATGGGTGAGCGAATACATGTGTGATATGTGACTGGCTTACCTTTTACAAGCCTGAGTTGTCCTCAGTTGGAAGGTGAGTATCAATGGAACCTATTTTGTAGGATTATTGTATCGCCTGAGACAATATATGTAAAATATTTAGCACATAGCGAGAAGGCACTAAATATTTGATATTGTTATGATTGGTCCATCAATAAATTATATAATGTGGGGTAGGGACAGAAGAAGGGCAGAAAAGGGAGCGTCCACAGAAGAGAGGCGGTGGGTGTATTGCTTGGCCCAGGTATGTTGTGATTTTGGTGACAGAAGAGAAATGTGGCCGCGTTAGAAAACACAGGAGGGTAAAGTAAGTCCTTTGAATTTGTGCAGGTGCTTAGGTTTTAAAACCCCTTTTCCTAGGACCCTCGTTAGAACCTCAGGGAATGGACGCCAGAAACAAGGCAGCTCTTTAGTAATACCTGGAAAGTGCCTTTAGCCTCTGCCTCACCCTGACTGCCCCAGACTCATTAGGGAGTCTCCGGAGTTTGATAAACAGGAGAGAGGCCTGTGAGCCCTGGGCTGGGCCACTTAGGTGGTTAGTGTTCAGAGTGTCCTGCAATGTCTTGTGCACCACAAGCCTTAAGCCGCCCTTAACATCTCATGGAAACCCAGGAAGCATCCCGCTTAGAACTGAAGAAGAATTTTGACCTGGGACTGGAAATGAATCAGAAAGAAAAGAAACAAAACAAAAACAAAAAAGCAAAGAGAAAAACCGAGGAAGCACTCAGCACCTAGGGTGGCAAAGAAAAACGAATTTCTACAGTGTGAATAAAAATCTCTCTCAAAAGTACTTCATTAGACCAACTGTGATGCAAAGATGACTTTGGACATCTTCAGATTCTGTCTTTATAGATCAGGGCTAAAAGTATTAAGCCAGATTCTCCCAGGACCAACCTACTTTTTTCTTTTTTAATAGATCTTTATTGGAGTATAATTGCTTCACAATACCGTGTTAGTTTCTGTTGTACAACAAAACGAATCAGCCATGTGCAGACACATGTCCCCATATCCCCTCCCTCTTGAACCTCCCTCCCACCCCCCCATCCCACCCCTCTAGGTGGTCACAAAGCACCGAGCTGATCTCCCTGTGCTATGCGGCTGCTTCCCACCAGCCAGGTATTTTACGTTCGGTAGTGTATATATGTCCATGCCACTCTCACTTCATTCCCACCTACTTCTTGAGAGTTAGGCACTTTTGAAAGAATGTGAACTCTTTCCGGTTCTGGAAATCAGTGCAGTACAGAGAGTCCCCATTCATTTCTGGGTGGGGTGGAAGGGACTAGATTTCCTTTTGGAACTGGATTGCATAGTGGAAGTTGCTGAAGGTGTGACACAGCAAGGGTTAGATCATCAGTAAACCAGGGGTTTCTTTTCCATTAAATCCTAGGACACATTGTCTGGACCACTTGACAACCTTGATCCCATCCATCGGGAATCGTGTAACCCTCCATGTAAAATAAGATCCTTGAATGTCTCAGTTATATAGCGGGTTTGGAATATTCACATGTAAAATTTTTGGCAGCCTTTGAGATATGTCTGGACAAGCTGTCAATGGGGTGCTACCAGCATTATTTTGGGAACTGCTATGTTGTTTGGTGCCATTATGGAAAGCATCCCAAAGGAAGAAGCTCAAATGACAGCATTACCCACCCAGGATACTCTAGTGTAAACTGCAAAGAAGTGAATGTCAAAAGACATAAGCTGGAGTCACGAACAACCTGGGCGCCTTGGTTCTAACCCATACACTCTCTCAACTCCAGTTTTCTCATCTCTAAAACGGGAATGGGGGCTTCCCTGGTGGCGCAGTGGCTAAGAATCCACCTGCCAATGCAGGGGAAAACGGGTTCGAGCCCTGGTCCGGGAAGATCCCACATGCCGCGGAGCAACTGAGCCCGTGCGCCACAACTGCTGAGCCTGCGCTCTAGAGCACGCGAGCCACAACTACTGAGCCCACACGCCACAACTACTGAAGCCTTTGCACCTAGAGCCCGTACTCCGCAACAAGAGAAACCACCGCGACGAGAAGCCTGAGCACCGTAATGTAGAGTAGCCCCCCGCTTACCACAACTAGAGAAAGCCCTCGCACAGCAACAAAGACCCAACGCAGCCAAAAATAAATAAATAAGACTACTTACTACTTTAAAAAGTAAATAAGTAAAATGGGAATAATTATATTTTCTGTCTCCCTGGTTGTTGTGGGCATCAGATGTCATAATAGGTGTGAAAATGCTCTGGAGAGTGTACAGTGCTTTACCAGGGTGAGGTCTGTGAATGCTGATCTGGTTGGATATTTACTATGCATTGGAAAGGGTGAGCTTTTTGACTCCATCTACCGATTCAAATGCTAATCCTTCCTGAAACATCCTCACAGAAACCCCCCAAAAATAGTTTTACCAGCTCTCTGGGCATTGACTTGGCTCAGTTGACAGGTGAAATTCACTATCACATCTAGTGAATACCAAGTGTCCTTCATTTCTTAATGTCTCTTGCTCTTTTTACACAAGAAGGGGGAAATGGCCATGCCCATCATTGTGAGCACATCTAGTTGACTTTGGAGTCACCAAGGATTAGAACTGACTCTGTTTTTAGGGATGATGGGAAATGGAATAATAGAAATAAAATTCCATTTTGTTTTGTTTGTTCTAAGCATGTCAGCTCTATACTAACACTGGCTATTATGGGGATCTTTACTGCAGATGAACTGGGAAATGAAAAAGAGCATAAATTTATAATTCTGCCACTAACTATAAAGGCTTAAAATGTCCCATTAGTCAGTGACCCAACATAGGCTGCAGAAATGACATTTTGGGTAATTATTCCGATGTTTTTCCTGGGATATTATTAGGGGTGGTTAGGTCTTTAACATTGATTTTTGATAGTGATTTCTTTAAAAGTGCAGGGGGAACGGCTAAATCAATTCTGGTACATTCAGACAGTGCAACACTACTCTAGCAATAAAAAGGGATAAATTACTGACACACATGGCAACATACATGAATTGCAAAAACATGACAAGTGTAAGAAGCCTCACACAAAAGCGTATATACAATATGATTCTTTTTTTAAAAATTAATTAAATTTTTAAAAACATTTTTATTGGAGTATAGCTGATTTACAGTGTTGCATTAATATGATTTATATAGATTTATATTTATATAGATTTATGTATATGTTTATATAGATTCTGGAACAGGCAATACTAATGTTTGGTAAAAAATAGTCACAAAAGTGGTTGCCTTGAGGTGGGGGTTGGCTGGAGGTGGACTGGGAAAGAATTTGAGGGAATTATCCAGTGGGGTTGGTAATATTCTGTATCTTGACAGGGGATTGGGTTACAGGGGTATATGCACTTCTCAAAACTCATTGAATGCACTTGGGGTTTTATTGTATGTAAATTCTACCCCAAAATACAAAATAATGATAAACATGCTGAAGCATTTAGGGGTGAGGTGTACTGATACCTGTCATTTATGTTGAATTGCAATAACTATAACAACAAAAATGGATTGATGGATTAATACACAACAAGGCAAATATAGTAAAAATTACTTGTAGCGTCTAGCTGGTCATTATTCAAATTCTCTTGTCCAATTCTTTCAACTTTCCTGAGGGTTTGAAAATTTTATAATATAATATTTGAAAATAATTTCAGAAAAGAACAATTTTTTAAAAAAATTTTGGCCACGCTGCACAGCTTGCAGCATCTCAGTTCCCTGCCCAGGGACTGAAGCCGGGGCCACAGCAGTGAAAGCGCCGAATCCGACCCACTAGACCACCAGGGAACTCCCAGAAAAAAAAATGTTTAAAAACCCACAAAGGGTACTTTGCTTAGTGGTTTTTTTTTTAATAATTGCATTTTTAAATTTTTATTTATTTATTTTTGGCTGCGTTGGGTCTTCGTTGCTCGCACGGACTTTCTCTAGTTGCGGCGAGCGGGGGCTGCTCTTCGTTGCGGTGCGTGGGCTTCTCATTGCGGTGGCTTCTCTTGTTGAGGAGCACGGGCTCTAGGTGCACGGGCTTCAGTAGTTGTGGCGCGCGGGCTCAGTAGCTGTGGCTCACGGGCTGTAGAGCGCAGGCTCAGTAGTTGTGGTGCACAGGCTTAGTTGCTCTGTGGCATGTGGCATCTTCCCGGACCAGGGCTTGAACCCGTGTCCCCTGCATTGGCAGCCAGATTCTAAACCCCTGCACCACCAGGGAAGCCCTGCTTAGTGTTTTTTATGTGTGATGCAATATTCTTTCAAGCACCAAATATCCTTAGAGAAATTAAGTTACTTGTAAAAGGTAAATGAGAATCTACTCCATTGCCTTTCTCAACATGCTGCGTAAAAGAGATATTTAAAATTATAAACACATAAGTAAGGATTTCTGAGTTTGAAATATGTCACATGAATTGTTATGAAATTAAATTTATAATTACAAATACTTAGTATCATATTTTTGACTACACATCATTTCAATTTGTTGTTTTGTTGGTCTGGTCTCCATGAGCTATTAGAAATGGTAGGTTCTGAAATACAAAGAGAAATAATAAGCAGGTGATAGAATTCAAGTAAGAATGTACTATTTTAATAATATCAGCTAACTGATACGAACTAATTTGAAAATCTTGATTTTTAGGGTACAAATAATGTCACAGCACTGACTTTTCATACCCTGAGAATTTCTGGCATTCACGAAGACTGGAATATAATTCAAAATGACTATGACAGACTAGAGCGTTGTATTCTTTCAGAAGAACAAAATTCAGTAGGAACATGTATAAAAGTATACCCTTCAGGACCAAAAACCAATAAAAAAATATATGCGATGGGAAAGGACCAGTTAGGAATTCGGGGTATCAGTACTGACCACAGTCAGCTCTGTCTGCTGAAAAGTCACTGTTCCTTGTGCTATGGTGGGATCCAACTTTAATATATATTTTTAAGTAAAATGGAGAAATTAGTAAAGGTTTAAAGATGAACAAGGTGACATTAATGAAAATACTGGTCTTATGGAGAAAATCTGAGAGAAGAGGAAATTCTCTAAATGCTTCAAAATTGAAAAGGTTCAAGTTGTGCTTGATGATTACCACTTTCAATTACATGAAGTGTTTTCTATGGAGAGATTCTATGAAAAACTAACCAGGGAGGTGGATTTAAGTGAAGAGAGTTCAGTTGTGCAAATCAAAGAGTCTCTTGACTTCAAGGTTGATTAAACTGTGGAATAATTATCAAGAGACGCTATGGAGTCTACACCCCCGGAGAATTACATAAGCAAAATATAAATTCTGAGTGGTTCTGAATTCACCTGCCAGAGGTTGGGGGCAAATTCCAACAACCCCTGGCAGGACCTTTCTGGGTCTGCATTCTGACAATAAGGTTTCACTCCATAGGAATAGTTTGGAAATATAGTTCAGTACTAAATTACATTTTTCTGGGCTTTCTGTAAAGAATGGCAACTTTAAATTCACGTCATTTAAAAATTCAGTCTCAAAGTACAGCAGTGTAGTTGTCGTTAGCAATACTGTATTGCATACTTGAAATTTGCTAAGAGGGTAAATCTCAATTCTTACTATAAAAAGAAGAAGAAAAAGGAAAAAGATAACTATGCGAGGTGATGGACATGCTGATTAGCTTGGTTATGGTGATGATTGCACAGGATGTATGCATATTAAACCATGAACATAAACAACTTGTATTTGTGAATTTTTTTTTTTGCCCGCACCACGAGGCTTATGGGATCTTAGTTCCCCGACCAGGGATAGAACCCCAGACCCCCTGTTAGGAAGCGCAGAGTCCTAACCACTGGACCGCCAGGGAATTCCCCATACGTATTTGTGAATTTATACCTCAGTGAAGCTCAAAGAAAATCACTGTATTGAATGATGCTTCTTTTCATTGAACTTGTCTCATAATAAATGATTACATATTGTTTTGGTGATGATTTGTGACACTGGTCTTAATTTAGTTTCTGTACTGTTTAATAAAATAATTAGAAGGTATTCTGTCATTTTCTCTGTTGTTACAACATTATCATGAGAAAGAAGTCTTTGTATTTAAACCATTATATAATCAGTATTTCCTGTGGGTGACTCGGTCCCTACCTGAGTGTAAGTACGTTAATGTTCTTTGCTGTTTAGTCCTACCACAGCACTCTTGCACCATCCAGGGACAGTTAGAATGGAATGAGATAAAAATGTCATCTTTGCGAATGAGGTATCTTCTCTCTGAAAGTCAGTACGGCAAAATCCTCTTCTGCGTTTTCCATCGTCGTCTCTATTTTGGGTTTCGTAATCTTATTCCTTGACTCACTTTTATCCTTATGCTTTGCAGAGTGGAACTTGCTTCGTGTTGTGGTGCCGTTCAAAACTTCATTGTTTCTCAAAATAACACTCCCGTTGGGACTAACGTGAGTTACGAGGTGGAAAGTAAAAGCGAAATCCAAATCAGAGAGAACATTTTTGATATGTTGCCAGTGGTGAGTGAGAATTTCTTGTGGTTTGTGTCAATATTTAAGGTGAATGTTGGCTCAGATTAAGATATAAGAATGGGGGCTTCCCTGGTGGCGCAGTGGTTGAGTCCGCCTGCCGATGCAGGGGACACGGGTTCGTGCCGTCCGGGAAGATCCCACGTGCCGCGGAGTGGCATGTCCCCGTGGGCCATGGCCACAGAGCCTGCGCGTCCGGAGCCTGTGCTCCGCAACGGGAGAGGCCACGACAGTGAGAGGCCCTCGTACCGCAAAAAAAAAAAAAAAAAAAAAAAAAAAAGATATAAGAACGGAGCAGTTAATTCATTAAAATGCCACACTCTGTTGTGTTGTGTAAGATACGTATGGCAATCCAAGGCAGTTTTGAATACTTGTGGCCCTGCGGGGAATGGTATTTATATCTTAAATGATAAGCTCTTCCAGCCCATGGGTCTTCATGACTCATCCTTGAATGAGATGAGGTACTTGGGCTTTCTGCATAGTAATTACCAGGGCTTGGGAAGATGCCCATTTTTCACCTGCAATAAGACTCCTCCAGTTGTCAGTTTCAGTGACTAAATCAGTTCCTTCACAAAGAACTGTAGGTTTATGTGGCTAATCTTTGGGAAGTAAATACATAAGAATTTGCGGTCCGTAAACATAACCTCCACAAGACAGGGATTTTTATCTACTGTGTTCTTATGTATCCCAAGCTCCTAGGGCATTCCCCAGTGCACAGATGCATTCATTACATATTCGTTATTTAAACTAATGAGTAATGATACTGTATCATTACACTATAAATCCAAACTTGGGGGGAATTTTTCTCCTGAAAATATCCCACTGCTGATGAACTACACTCTCAGGCATCTTTTTTTTGTGTGTGTTTGGTACGCGGGCCTCTCACTGCTGTGGCCTCTCCCGTTGCGGAGCACAGGCTCCGGACACGCAGGCTCAGCGGCCATGGCTCACGGGCCCAGCCGCTCTGTGGCATGTGGGATCTTCCCGGACCGGGGCACGAACCCGCATCCCCTGCATCGGCAGGCGGACTCTCAACCACTGCGCCTCCAGGGAAGCCCTCAGGCATCTTTTTATGATTTGATGAAAAGCAATTAGGCCAAGTCAGTGGTCAAAACGGGATCGCTTTATATATGCTGTTTACCAACTGTAGAATATTCAGTTCTTACAATTATTTCCATTTTGCTGGACCTTTGACTTGTTTCAACTATTTTATTGTCATGTAAGTTGTTCCAATTTTTTTTTAATATTACAATTCAAAGGAAGTATAATTTTCTGGGAATGAGCGAAAAATCAATACACAATGTTAGAGAAAAAATATTGCACATTTTCCCAAAGGGAACGGGGACCAAAAAAATAACTCATACGGCATTCTAAAAATCCCCTCGTGATGCACTGAAATTACCAATAGCTGAAAAGATAGCAACTGAAGATTATTTCTGTCCCTTATCAGGGAAGACCTTGGGGAGTTCCACAGAGAGCAACTCTTTCACCCTTGCCGTTGTTGCTAGTGTTGTCCTTGCCTTAGGCTGGTCAGAACAGAGGAACTGCAGGTATTTTTTTGCTTCTGATTTGGCACCTTGAAAAGAATAACTTAGCACAGGCTTGATAATTCTGGATGCAATTAGCAACAGCATCCATTTTCCAAGTTAATACTGACTTTTTAAAACTAGGGGGAGGAAATTCTGAAGTTAATACAGTAACAGCTGCAAAGCGAGGTCACTTTTCTGTGTTTCTTCATCATCCCCTTCCACAGACACAGCATCCGAGGTTGCTTCCCACACCCCAACCCTGCTTTGTTCTGTGGGGCACACAGTGAACAGATCACAATAGATGCTTTGGATGAAATGGTGTGAAGTCACTTACTCCAAAGGTTTACTTAGTTACTTGAAAGGAAAACAACGAAGCTGGTTTTCAACCAGAGTTAGCAACAAGCAGGCAGTTAAGTGGCCCAGATTTGTGTTCTCTTAGGAGCCTTATTTTAAGGAACGTTGAAATTGTCATTTATTTGAACTCTTACTGAACGTAAGATAGCAAAGCATATGGACTTTTTCCTCCCAGTTGACCAAGAAACCAGAGAAAAACGTTCATTATTTTGAGTGCTTAATTGGAGATACGTTCCCCTCAGTAATCTTTTCTGTTGTACCATAAAGAGCCTATTTGCATTCTGCCCTGTCTGTAAAATTCAGAATTTACTGTGGTATCGGTTAGTAAACACGGTCTGAAAATATCTTGCGCTAGAAGTTCAGTGATTCCAAGTAGCCCAGGGTCTGTGGGAACCATTCATTAAAGAGCCAGACACTCTGCTGGGGTCACCTCTGTGCAGGGAAATAAGGCACATCCTTCAGTTAACCTTTCACCCCTTGAATGACAGACAGCACCTGTATAATGTGTCGTGATTAAGACCATGGACTCTGAACCAGACTGCCTGGGTTTGAATCCCAGCTCTGCTGCTTTCTAGCCCTTCCTTAAACTCATGCCTCCGTCTTCCCATCTGTGAAATGCTCGCAAGGTTGTTGGATGGATTCCATGTGTTAACAAGTCACGTCTCGGGAAAGTGCTTCTCGCACCAGCAGCGCAACATGATTTTTCACTTTCACGGACAAACGCAGAGGTGCTGAAAGAGAGTTCTCGTCCCTCGTTTGGCATCTCCCAATGCAGATTCAGGAGCACGCGGGAGTCAGGGTGATTCAGGATCTGTCGGGCAGCTCAGAACCACACTGGTCCTGGGCCGTTGCCAGTGGGGCTGGTACACTGGGCAGGAGGGTTCCCTGATTCGTAGCAGTGTAAATATCCCCATCGTGGCGATTGTAATTTACCAGTGGTTTCACAGTCGGCTCACAAAATTCCTGAATATTTACCAGTTGGTGCCCATAAGCTGGTACAACTGGGTTCCAACGTGGTGCTGGGGGTTGCACCCAGGTGGCCATTGGGCCAGTCGTCACCCATCAAAAAGCAGTGGTCCTCTAGGCGAGGTCTGCAGTAGAAGACAGGGGAAATGAAAAGTAATAAACATGCTCTCTGCCCCTGAGGACCTACACTCACGTTCTGGAGACAAAGCAGGTGAATCAGGACCTCATCATCGCGGAACTCTGAGCTGACACCCTTGCTGCTGGTTAAGGTCACATCCTTACTTCCGGAAAAGTGACCAGCAAAGGCAAAGTACACTATCAAATTGAAAAGTGTTATGTTTCAGACCGCGGAGGATTTGGTAAAAGTGGGAAGTCTTTTGGGATCGGCCAGTTGGGTCCTTGGAGGAAACAAAAATGATTCCGGCCTTAGAAATGAATTTGAAACAAATCAGCACAGAGTTACTGGGCCTCCCTGAAGCACCGTGGCTGATCATTTACAGAGGTCGCAGGCATAAATCTGTCATCACTGAGCCTGAAGGTCTACCTACTTAAGAAGCACAGAGAACTTTCACTAAATTATCTATTAATTTTATGGCCAAGAATAGAGAATTGAATGTTACTTTGGAATTGCTTTCTTTTCTATTTTTGGCTGGAAATGGTCCTGTTAGTCCGAAAGGCCCATGTGGGATTTTCTCATCCTCAATTTATTTACTTAATTATGTGATGTAAAATACGTTAAAGTACACTTTAAGAACAAGTGTATTATATTTTGTATTATTACATTATGTTTGTCTATGATATGCTATATATTCCTCTCAAGAGAAATGAAACAGGTTTACAGGATTTTTTTATGATGTCATCAGTTGATTGACATGCTGTGGTATTGCTTCTTGTTCTTTTTCCTTCCTTAGCATGTGTAAAGATTAAGCTACTTGAATTAAGCTGATGATGTTTATGGTTCTAAAACTAAAGCTATTTTATGACAGTTTTTCCCTTTCTCCTGATAGACTCAGCCTTTTGTGGGGTACCCTTACAATCAGTGTGCGGTGGTTGGAAATGGGGGGATTCTGAATCAGTCTCTCTGCGGAGCCGAAATTGATAAATCCGACTTTGTTTTTAGGTAAGCTCTGTCGAATTGGTTTCTTTGACATCCAAGATCAGCTGGATATTTTAAATGAATAGGCTAAAGATACTCTGTGTAAATTTTGACCTTTGAACTCTGTTGCTTAAGCCTGCAATTTATCTAGTGTGTTTCCAAAAGTGTTAAATGGATCATGAGTTCCTCTGAATGTTGCTATGGTCACTTAACTTTCCAGAAACCCTGCATGAGATCATAGTCAAAGAGGGTCTTCACTGCAGGACTTGTCAGAGCCTTCAGTATATTAAGGATACTTTTTTTTTTTTTTTTTTTTAAACAGAGCATTTCAAGAACACTTTGTTCTCAGGTAATACTTGTGAAAATGCTGACTTAGATATTGTATAGCCACACAACATTGATGTTTATTTAGGTTTCTGGCCTGAAATTTTTTAAAAATGTGCAGCTTCTAAATTCTGATCTTTTAAAATGTTTATATCTCAATACAAGCTAGCTTGCCAAAACAGAAACAAAAGTAGTTTCTCTGTGTGTCTGAACTAATAACACAAGCCACAGAGCATCTCCACTTTCAGAATATGATGGAAAGAGGATTCATCCCTGTGAGGGTGGATTTCAATTGAAATGCACCTTTTTATAAAGTCACTTGAAATCCGTTTCTTCCTATTTCAGGAGCACCAATTGCATACATCAGAGGAAATCCTTTGAGCTTTATTGATTTAATGCTGCCCATGAAAAAGAAACATGATTCTGAATCAGTAGCTCCCCCTCACTTTAATCTCATTTAGAATTTTATGCTGAAGATAATAACAGAACAACAGACCTGGCAGTCCAACCATTATTGAATGTGTTCGTCATGGTGAATGTGAAAATGGCCAATACCTGCATGATTTAGCCATTTTGTTAAAGTACTCAGTATGGAAGAACCATAAGGAAGATGAGTAATTCTTCTTGTAATAGACATTTTTATAGACTGAAAATTCCCAAAACATCTGGGGTGAATATTATGCCTAAACATCCATTTTACTTGATAGCAGATATAAGAAATACAAGTTTAGGTTTAACAAGCAGGGAAAAAAACCCAAAAAACAAAAAACTCAACAGCTACTTAATTTATAACTCTAAAATAAATGCGTATATTTCTAGATTCTGCATTTGTTGATGCCAGCTATTTTTCTGAATATAGAGTTCCTTTTGAAGTTAGCCTTCCAAACTGAAAGGTCAAATTGGGGCTGTACATGGTTGGTGTCATTAAAATTTATTTAATTTTTAAGCCTATGTCTATTTTGGTTGTACATGTTTCATAGTTTATAAAACCATCTGGAAGCTGATTATCTTTTTTTTTCATTTCAGAAGATTGGGAGCTGTCAGTTAAGTGTGTAAGGAGCAAAAATAGGGGCTGAGTGGCTTTACTGTACTGTGTATATACAATACCCAATATTTCCCCTAGGGGTCTCCAATGATACCATATTGGAAATCATCTTTGAGTCTTCAAAAGAATATGAGACTGTTCTAGAAAATAGGTTTGTTACAGGAAGCCCACTACTGAAGACATTTCTGTGGCCTCTTATCTAAATTAATATTTATTTTTCCCAAGGTGCCATATTTGTTTTCTGATGTATCTTTTTTTATCAGTGAGAGAAGTACATGTTTCATTTATCCATATATTTCATAGAGCATGGAATAGAATATTTCAACCTCATCTTACAGAACACATCAAGTTTAAACAGCCTTCCTCAGAGATGCTCCCTTTGTAGGTATAGCTTTAAAGAAATGGTCTACTTGAAATTCTGAAATGATACTTTCTCTTTTCTGTGTGACAAGAATATACTTACTCAAAATTACAATTCTTAATTTGTTTTCCAATTTAAAAACAAAATAGTACTCAAAAGAGGAGAACATCAATATGAAAACATCATTATAAGAACATTAAGGCTTTATTTATTAACAGCTTAATTTGGTGGAAAAACAGTCCATATGGGAATCAGGAAATTTTGATTTTTTTTATATAGTCTTTGCTTCTGGCAGACACTATAACCTTAGTCGCAGTGCCTCAATTTTTTAAAATCTGTAAATTGGTGATATACCTCTGTGGGAATCTAATTAATATAAATAATAATTTTAATAAAAGGATCATGAACTCTTCAAAAGCTAGGCAAGGTGTAATTGTCATTTCTAGTTTTGTTACCTATAAAGGTCTTACATAATACTGAAAGCATTTATCAAATTCATTTATTTTATCCAATGTTGAAATGCCAGCTAAGAGTTCAGTACTTATTAAATGTTTTTCGATGGAAATCAGATGAATTCTGAGGATCCTCTTAACGACAATAATTTTCTCCAATAAAATGAGAATGATCACATGTATATGTGTGGATGTATGTGGATGTACTTTTTTTTTTCACAAGTTATATTTTGAGAATAGTTTTCCTTCCAAATTTCAGATGTAACCTCCCCCCAACCACAGGAAATGTTACCAATGACGTTGGCACTAAAACCAACCTGGTGACTCTAAATCCCAGTATCATAAGGCTAAGGTAAGTACCTCAAATTACATAACTGTTCAAGAACATTTTTCTCATTATTTAACCTGTTTCTTAGTCTGAGCACTAATCTTGTTGCTGAGACTGATTTCTAATACAGCTGCAATGGCTTTTTAGGAAAATATATAAGAATATATTGGTAATTTAGGTTGTGGCTCATAAGAGGTATGTCCAGTTGTACTTCTAATGTCATAAGCTGAATGTTGCTAATCCAATGAGAACTTTTTAATAGTGAAGTTCCTTTTTTAGATTTCCTTTCAGAATTTTAGTGTTGCTCTTGTCTCGATAGCGCTTTCTTGAAAAAACTTAGTCTATTTAGAAGCTTCAGAGAGTAACCCTTAGGAGAACCTGGCAAAATCAAGTTTTCATTTCGGGCAGTTTATTACTAAAAAATAATTTGTGTATTTTATTTTCCACAATGTAACTACTACAAAATGTTGGCTGTTCAATAAAAATCCTATATAGAGTTTTATTCAACTATTTTCATCCGAAGTGACTAATAATTGTTATTAGTAGAATACACCCCTCAAATAGTTCTAGTATGGCTTAAGAGAATATAAAATATTGTACCTGTCTCCCCAAGGCTTATTTTCTAAACACACGCAGTCATGCACACCAGTATATTTACTGAGGTATTATTTAAATTAAACACATAGAGCTATCACAATCCATGGAGGAAATTTAAGATGTGTGCGTGTGTGTGTGTGTGTGTGTGTGTTTATGCATATAGATATTTTAGACTTTCTAAAGGAAACATTTTATAATAACATGTATGTACAAATGTACAGCTCAGTGCATTTTTTTAATGCACAGATATTTTAAGAGTGTGTTATGTTTGAGAAAACGTTTCAGCATTATACATTTGGAAGGTAATTCATCATTAAAAAGCAACCTTAGGAAAAAAGTACTGAGTTGGAAGATAAAATAATATAAAAAATGTATGTCCAGTAAGGGTATTGCCCCATAAGAAGGTAGGAATGAGAGCCTAGATATGCCAAGAAAGAGAAATGAAGACCTCACCCCCTGATATTTACAAGATGCTTACTTAACATGAGTTTTTTCTGAGTCTGCAGTTTGTCTGTTTTATATACAGTGATATAAATGGTTCTATTTTTTGGCCAGTGGTGAATTCAGCCTCATGTTACCAAAACTGCTCCTTTGATGATTACTGTTAAAATCATGATGTTTTACAAATTTGGCAGATATGGGAACTTAAAGGAAAAGAAAGCAATATTTCTGGAGGACGTTGCAACCTATGGAGATGCATTCGTCCTTCTGCCAGCATTTTCCTTCAGGGCCAACACTGCGGCCTCTTTTAAGGTGTACTACACACTGAAGGAGTCTAAAGCAAGACAAAGAGTTTTATTTTTCCATCCCAAGTACCTGAAAAACCTTGCCCTCTTCTGGAGGACTAAAGGTGTGACCGAGTATCGCCTGTCCTCCGGCTTGATGATCACAAGTGTGGCAGTTGAACTGTGCGAGAACGTGAAACTCTATGGATTCTGGCCCTTCTCTAAAACTGGAGAGAACACACCTGTCAGCCATCACTACTACGACAACAGGTTACCTAAGCGCGGTTTCCATGAGATGCCCAAGGAGTATAGACAAATTCTCCAGCTTCATGTGAAAGGAGTCCTCAGGTTACAATTTAGCAGATGTGAAATAGCCTAAACCAGATGTCTTTAAACGGGAATCGTGTTCACACAATGCAGTAGGTGAGTGTCAGTGTTCCAAACACCGAAAGAGGAGGTTGTAGGGTGTCGTAGGAAGAGTCCCGGAATTTGGTTGGATCAAAGCTCTGGCACTAGGTTCGCAATCTCAGCAACTCATTTCATTGTTCTGATCTTCAGTCCTCTTCCTGTAAGATGGGGACCGTGATCTCTAACTCATATTAGGAGAGTCTGATAATCTGTGAAGACTTTCCGCAAGTATTTAGCATGAGGTAGGGACTCCATAAATATCTCCTCGCTGATATTTTTAACAGCCGTTTTCGCCTTCACCAGACGTTATAAAAAGGCAGGCTGTCTTGGAGACTCTTTCTGAAGAGAAAAGCTGAACTGCCAGTATCCACTGGAATTCTTTCTCTGGCAGGAGCCTCTATTATCCGTAATATCGTTCCCACCTTTCTTCCTGTCTTAAAGAGGGCATATAAGAAAACTATGTAATTAAACAAGAAGCCCGTGGTTATGCAGGAATGAACGCCTTACGCCTCTAATTACATTCACTTGTGTCTTGAGCTGTGCTGGTGTCGTGGTTGGATTTAGGCCAATCCTTTTCCTCCTTTATCTACATTTAAAAATCACTCTTTAATATATGTATTAACTTCCTGTCTCACTCTTAAGCCTTTTCCTCTCCCACTGACAGGATTTACTTCAAGGGCAGGAATAGTTACAATTCTACTTACCTGTTGTCTTGTCTGTGGCGGTCACTCATACAATTTACTTTGCTAAGGTTGTTGAACAGCTGCTTCATGCTAGACCCTTTCCCAGGCTCTGCGAGAGAGATATAAAAATGACTAGGTCCTGGGGACTTCCCTGGCGGTCCAGTGGTTAAGACTCCGCGCTGCCACTGCAGTGGGCCACGGGTTCGATCCCTGCTCGGGGACCTAAGATCCCACAAACCGTGCGGCGCAGACAAAAAGAAAAAAAAAAAAGACTAACTCGTGCAGGAATAAACAGATGTGCGTGCTGTGAACAATGAAAGGGTGTGCTCAGTATTCTCACAAAAGCTATGGGGAACAGAGGCAGGAATCATTCAGTCGATTTCAGTGGAGTCTGTTTCAGAGAAGAGCTGGTTTCTGAATTAAGCCTAGAAAGGGAGTAAGGCTTTACCAAATGAAGAAGATTCTAGGTAGAGGGAATATGATGGGGAGAAGGCTGTCCCCTTGATTCTTTTTTTTGGCTGTGTTGGGTCTTCATTGCTGTGCACGGGCTTTCTCTAGGTGTGTCGAGCGGGAGCTGCTCTTCGTTGCGGTGCGTGGGCTTCTCATTGCGGTGCTTCTCGTTGCGGAGCACGGGCTCCAGGCGTGAGGGCTTCAGTAGTTGTAGCACGCGGGCTCAGTAGTTGTGGCTCGCGGGCTCTAGAGCGCAGGCTCAGTAGTTGTGGTGCACGGGCTTAGTTGCTCCGCGGCATGTGGGATCTTCTCGGACCAGGGCTTGAACCCGTGTCTCCTGCATTGGCAGGCGGATTCTTAACCACTGCGCCGCCAGGGAAGCCCTGTCCACTTGATTCTGATTCATGAAAACAAAGCTGTTTGAAGGTAAATCATGGTCTTTGCCCCACAATCTGCCCTGTGAGGGTAGGATATAGCACCTGGCGGTGGTGGCTTAGGCCCACATCTGTGAAATGGGAATAATACCAACCTGGTTGATTTCATAGAAAAGTTGTAAGAACTAAAGCACAGAGAAACTTGATTCTCATAAGGAAAAGTGTACATTTACATGAGATATAAGACATCAATATGAAATAAAGCTTAAGGAGACATTGAACATTAGCATTTCGCAAAACTCCCTTACATCCTGATGATACATGTTAATACAGGTCATAAGTGCATCCATTGCATAAGGTATTTGACTTAAATAAGTAGTCACGTGCACACTTTCGTGCTCGTCTTTGTACCAGCACGAGAAGAGCAGAAATAGGAACAGAGCAGACTGAGCATGACAAATTAATTACAAATGTAATTCTGAATTCTTACCTTAGCCAGATTATTGTTTTATTCAGGGTTCGCTTGTAGGAGCACTCTGCTGTAGATTGCTTACTTTGATAAAGTACATCTTTGATTCGATTGTAGTTGCCATTTGCGATGCCATTCTTAATTTACATTTTCAGTTGTTCTTCTTTAGCAAATGAAACCTATTACTGCCATAAATTGATTTCAAAATTCATATGTGGATATTTTCTGAAAGGAACGTGCTTTTAGTTACATAAAGTCTAATTCATTTTTCTTTCTTTCTGTAGTGACGGATAAATGACTGTTTTCTACTGCTTCTAATGGGTTTAATTAATTTCTGAAAATCTGCTATCAGGATTGGTAATGTTTCTATCATGTTACTAGCAATGATTATGAAAAATTGATCGGAACCCTCTAATATTTTATAGTTTAGTAGAACGTTTCCCTCAAAATGTTTTCTGCCGGGTAGAGACATAAACTTTGCTTTTTGATGACATGGGAAATACATGATTGATGAGTAAAAATAATAGAATATAGTGAACTAAATCATTAGATATACAATATGGAGACTTTATAAGTTATTTAATAAAAATTACATATGATTAGGACATTTAGAGCCTACTTAAGTTTTTCCCATATAACTTCCCATTTTAACCTTGGATATTTTGTCTAGAGTATCAAAACATCAGTAAAATTTTCAGTGTCACTGATAAGGATATCGGAAATATTCAAAATGGTGGGAGAGCAAGGAACATTGTCCTAATGATACCCATGTTCCGGTCAAATGTCAGTAGAAAAACTTTTAAGTTGTGGAGAACATTTGTAGATCTTTTCCCATGGACACAACCAAAGTTGCTTTCTTGTTTAACATTTGTATTAATGTTTGTGTTGCCAGCCTCAGAGCATGTTGACGTTTATACAGTCGTCCCAGCTAGGTTCACATTAACCAAAAAGCCTAGGTCACAGGGAACACGTGCGCTCTTTCTGTCTCTTTCCTGAGTTGAAATCACAAGAGCTTGCAGTTACCTGCCATTGCGTGAAACTCTCCTTCACCATCTGTAGTGTCCTCAGGGTTTCTTTATTGTGGAGAAATAAAAGGAGTGGGAGGATGGAGTTCATGTGACATTATCAAAATTCATTCATCTAAATTACTTTTAGAAAGTAAGAAAAAAATTCTGTTTTGGAACAGAAGAACATTATTGGTGCATCATAATGGAACACGTGGAAGGTCGTCCTCCAGCAGAGAGGAAATGTTATAATGTAACCTATCAGCTATGTGAATTGGAAATAGTAAGTCACAGTTCTTTAGATCCAAACAAAAAGAGAAACTCTGAACTCCATCCTGTAGATTTAGAGATTAACCAAGTCTAAGCATGACACTCATGAAATCCCATGACACTCATGAAATCACTCATGTAATGAGCACCAGTTAAATCTTGTTACATGGATGGATTTGATCTTCTGCTCTTTAACTTCAAGTACATCTATAGGCATGGAAAACGGAATGTTTGAGTACTGGTGCTAGCCAGTACTAAACTCTTACTTAGGACTCCAGCTCGTAATACCACCCGCCACCAGTTTCTAAGGGAAATACTGGCTTGCTTGATTCCATTTTCTACTTGTTGTTTAGAATCAATGGGGCAATGTAAGTGAATAACAAGAGTGCAAAATAGTTTCTATTGAAATCCAAGGGTAAGGCAGAAATAGTTATTTAAGCATATAATAATGCTGTATGGCCCCGGGAGGGGCTCCATGAATAATTGCATGGAGTTAAGTTTTATACACTATAATAGTCCTTGAAGTCTCTGGGGTTTTTTCTCCTAACGAAAGGCAAATGCAAATAGATCATGACTTTCACGAAGGAAGATTTCCTTCTGCTTGTAAATTCCAACCCAGGGAATATGTGGGCACTCAGCCAGGTAATCAGCCAAGGACATTGTTTTGAGGACTTACTATGTATAGAATACTGAAGTAAGCCATAAATCAGACCCGTTTGGGACAAGACTTTTCCTTGCTTACAAAAAATGTACCAGTTAAATACTATATCATGTCAAGCACCCTAAATCATTCCATGAATTTCCAGAAGCTTTGGGAAAATTGGAAAGCTTTGTGGATAACAGGTCTGCTCACACTCTAAACAGCTAAGTATGATGCAGTATGTAGGATAGTTATGACACTAAAAGCATTTTATGTATGTAACATGACACGGAAACACGTTGTTTTGCTACTAAACATGGAAGGAATTGCAGGAATTCACAGGAAATATCTGAAGCACTTGACCTAATAAGACTATTTCTTTCTTTATTCTTGTTTTTTAAAAATCCCTTTAGAGCCCCTGGGTGAGTTCAAGGTTTCCTACTTGCATGTGGCTTCAGAAGGCTGAATCCATAGTGAGCAGTCACCATTGCCCTCCTGAAGATGGATGGCCAGGGATATTTTTCTTGCCCATCTCATCTGGGTCATCACCCTTCCAAGAGCATTCTTCTTTTTACCAAAAAAAAGTGTGGTATATGGTAGAGATGCATCCCTTCATTTTATATAATGGAGAAAAGATCAACTCTTTAGCAGGTGGTATTGCAACACTGGCTCATAATAGAGAAAAAACCAAATTCCTACATTGCACCATAGAACAAGTTGGACTCCAGGTAGATTAAAGAGAGATTAAAAGATGACTGCAAAGCTAATAGAACAAAATGTAGGTAAGGGGCTGTACCCCTTAAACATAACCCCCAAATAATGTCTTAATCAGGTTGAGAAATGATGGCTATGGCTACATTAAAATGAAGAATTTTCTAGTCAGTGAACAACACCTTAAAGCTAATAGAGAGTAACAGACTAGAAGAGCTTTTAGCAAAGCATAAAATTCATGACATTACTATAGAAACATTCCCGGGAACTACAAATCAACAAATGAAAGACAGGAAACTCAATATAAAAATGAGCAAAGAATAAGAATGTGATCTACAGAGAGAAAAGCTGAGTAGCTAATAAGAATAGAAAGCGATGCTCAAACTTACTAATAGCTGAGAAATGAAAATTAAAATGAGATATATTGCTAAGAATTCATAAGATTGTTAATTCCAAATGCCAGTAGAAGTATAAACTGATTCAGCCATTTTGGAAAGCAGTCTTGAAGCACTGAGTTAGTAATATTAATTATTTGGCCTATGGCCCAGCAATCCCACCTTCATACCTATGTCCCAGAGAACTTTCTTTGTAGGTCCACAAGGAGACAAGATTTAAGATATTTATTTCATTATTGTTTGCGGTAGCAGGAAGTTGGTTACACAGGTACCCATCTCTAAGGGAGTCAATGAGGTAACTTTGATAAACACATAGTATGGAATATATCAGTTAGAAGCAACTTATTGGATGTGTATAGAGCTAGGATAAGTCCTTAAAATACAGCAGAAAGGGGAAAATAAGAGCTATAGCACAATGCCATTGAAATATACGTTAAAGCATATATATACACATATACGCATGCATACATGTGTACATTACATATTAAAAGGCATATATTAAATGCTAGAAGAGTGCCAATTTAGGAGGGCGTAATGGAAGTGGGTTTAGAGATAAAGGAATAAGTAAAGGGGTAAAATGAATAAATAATTCAAGAAAAGGAGACTCACTCCTGTTGTTTGTGTGTCAATAGTTTATTCCCCTATTTACTGAGTAGAAATCTATTATATGGATGTACCATGATTGGTTTATCCATTCACCCATTGAGATACATTTTAGTTGTCTCCAGTTTTTGGCTGTTACAAATACAGCTATCATGGACATTCATGCACAAGTCTTTGTGTGGGTGTATATTTTCATTTCTTTGGGGCCAATATCTAGGGTTGGAACCGCTGGGTCACATGATCTGTGCCTGTCTAATACTTTTTAAAATTACCAAACTATTTTCCAAAGTTGTTGTAACATTTCATGTTTCTATCAGTGGTCTATACCAGTTGTAGTTACCTCACATCTTTGGTAAAATTTTGTATGGTCAATCTTTATTAATTTTAGACATTATGTTGGGTGTATAGTTATTTCTCATGATTTTAATTTGAATTCCCCTTTGATTATCTTCTCAGATGTTTATTTGCCTTCTATGTGTCTTCTTTGGTGAAGTGTCTATTCAAATATTTCGACTATTTTTGATTGGATTGCTTTATTATGGAGTTATAAGAGAATTTTTATAAATTACCGATACAGATCTTTTGTTAGATATATGTTTTGCAACTATTTTCTCTCAGTTTGAGATTTGCCTTTTCATTTTCTTAACAGTGTCTTTTGAACAACAAAAGCTTTTAATTTCACTAAAGTTTAATTTATGGATCTTTTAATTTTATAGTTTGTACCTCTTGTTTCAAATTTAAGAAATCTTTGACAAACCCAAGGTCACGAAGATCCTCTCCTGTGCTTTCTTAGAAGGTTTTACATTTAGGCTTATGAGCCACTTTGAGTTAATTTTGTGTGTGTGTTTATGGTGTGAAGTAAGGGTCATTGGATTTCATTTTTATAGTTGCTTAAGGTAATTAATATGAGACTTTTTTTTTTTTAGAAGGTGTTGGGGGTAGGAGTTTATTAATTTATTTATTTTTCTGTGTTGCGTCTTCGTTTCTGTGCGAGGGCTTTCTCTAGTTGTGGCAAGCGGGGGCCACTCTTCATCGCAGTGCGCGGGCCTCTGATTATCGCAGCCTCTCTTGTTGTGGAGCACAGCCTCTCTTGTTGCACGTGCAGGCTCAGTAGTTGTGGCTCACGGGCCTAGCTGCTCCGCGGCATGTGGGATCCTCCCAGACCAGGGCTCGAACCCGTGTCCCCTGCATTAGCAGGCAGATTCTCAACCACTGCGCCACCAGGGAAGCCCCGAGACTTATTTTTGTTTTTAACGTGGGAGTTTAACGCTGTAGATTTTCCTCCAAAAGCTGCTTTCCACAAATTTTGATATATTTTGTTCTTCATGCAGTTCAGAATACTTTGACTTTTGTTTCTTGTTTGTACCAAAAGTTATTTAGAAGTATATTATGTAGTTTCAAATATTTCTGAATTGTTCCAGATATATTACTGTAGATTATTTTAAATTAATTTCAGTGTGGTCAGTGAACATACTTTGTATGATTTTAATCCATTTAACTTTATTGAGACTTTTATTTTTATGGACTAGAACATGGTCTTTCTTAGTAAATTTTCTGTGTGCACTTGAAAAGCATGTGTATTCTGATGTCGCTGGGTGCAGTGTTCTACTAACGTCAATTAGGTCAGGTTGGTTGATATTGTTATTTAAGTCTTCTGTATCTTGTGATTTCCTGTGTACTTGTTCTGTCAATTAATGAGAGAAGAGTGTTAAATCCTTGACTATAACTGTGGATTTAACTATTTCTTCTTGCAGTTTTATTCGTTTTTGCTTTGGTTCTCTTGATAAATGACCTCATTATCACTCTGAAATTATCCTCTTTATCCCTAGTAATATTATTATTAATTTGTGTGTGTGTGAGTGTGGTATGCGGGCCTCTCACTGTTGTGGCCTCTCCCGTTGCGGAGCACAGGCTCAGCAGCCATGGCTCGCGGGCCCAGCCGCTCCGCGGCATGTGGGATCTTCCCGGACCAGGGCACGAACCCGTGTCCCCTGCATCGGCAGGCGGACCCTCAACCACTGCGCCACCAGGGAAGCCCCCTAGTAATATTATTTTCTCTGAAATCTACTTTGATATTATAGCCACTCCAGCTATTTTTAATTATATAATTAGCATATCTTTTTTAGCATATCATTTTACCTTGAACTTATTTGTTTCTTTATACTTAAAGTAGTTTTCTTCTAGGCAGCAAATAGTTGGGTCTTGCTTCTTTATGTAATCTGAACATCTGCCTTTTATTGATGTGTTTATATCATTTAGATTTAATGTCACACATTTTACTTCTACGTATATTATAAACTGCACATATTATATTTTTGGTTTTAAACTGTCAGTTACCTTTCTAAAATTTCTTAAGGAAAACTTTTTATATTTACCCACGTATTTACCATTTTCAGTACTCTTTATATTTTGTGTAGATCTGCATTTTCATTGGGTATTATTTCTCTGAAGGATTTCCTTTAATATTTCTTGTAGGCCTGGACTGCTGGTGATAAATTCTTTCGGTTTTTATATGTTGGAAAAAATTTTTATTTCACGATCATTAAAAAAATGTTTTTTGCTGGATTGACAGTATATGTTTTTTCATTACTTTGAAGATGTTGCTCCACTCTCTTGTGACTTAACATTGTTTCCAATGAGAAGTTTGTTGTCATTCTTACCTTTGTTCCCATGTACGTAATGTATCTTTTTTTTTTGACCAAGAGCTATGTAGCTAGTTTTATTCATAAACACATTTCATATCACCGTCACAAATTTATTTTTTTAATTAATTTTTATGGGAGTATAGTTGATTTACAATGTTGTGTTAGTTTCTGCTGTACAGCAAAGTGAATCAGTTATACATACACATGTATCCACTCTTTTTTAGATTCTTTCCCATATTGGTCACTACAGAGTATTGAGTAGAGTTGGCAAAAACTCCTCCATAATCAACATTATCTGAACTTATTTACACACCTGATGAACCCTAGCCATTTAAAAATGTATAAGAGCTAATTTTAGTGACCAAAGTTTTATATCAAAAATATTATCCAAATATTCTTTATTAATTTATTAAATTTAAAAGTTTAATTTAAAAATTTTAAAAATTTAAATTAAAAAATTTTAAAGTGCCATGGTTGGGCTTCCCTGGTGGCGCAGTGGTTGAGAGTCCACCTGCTGATGCAGGGGACACGGCTTTGTGCCCTGGTCCGGGAAGATCCCACATGCCGCGGAGCGGCTGAGCCCGAGAGCCATGGCCGCTGAGCCTGCGCGTCTGGAGCCTGTGCTCCGCAGCGGGAGAGGCCACAACAGTGAGAGGCCCGCGTACCAAAAAAAAAAAAAAAAAGGTGCCACGGTCTTAAAGTTAACAAAAGATCTATAAATTACACATTCATTCAAACACAATTTTTTTAAACGTGTTTATTGGAATATAATTGCTTTACAATGGTGTGTTATGTTAGTTTCTGCTGTATAACAAAGTGAATCACCTATATGTATGCATATATCCCCATATCCCCTCCCTCTTGCGTCTCCCTCCCACCCTCCCTATCCCACCCCTCTAGGGGGTCACAAAGCACCAAGCTGATCTCCTTGTGCTATGCAGCTGCTTCCCACTAGCTATCTATTTTACATTTGGTAGTGTATATATGTCCATGCCACTCTCTCACTTCATCCCAGCTTACACTCCCCCCTCCCCATGTCCTCAAGTCCATTCTCTACATCTGCATCTTTATTCCTGTCCTGCCCCTAGGTTCTTTAGAACCTTTTTTTTTTTTTTTTAGATTCCATATATATGTGTTAGCATACAGTATTTGTTTTTCTTTCTGACTTAACTTCACTCTGTATGACAGTCTCTAGGTCCATCCACCTCACTACAGATAACTCAATTTCACCTTTTTTTTATGGCTGAGTAATATTGCATTGTATATACGTGCCACATCTCCTTTATCCATTCATCTGTTGATGGACACTTAGGTTGCTTCCGTGTCCTGGCTATTGTAAATAGAGCTGCAGTGAACATTATGGTACATGACACTTTTTAATTATGGTTTTCTCAGGGTATATGCCCAGTAATGGGATTGCTGGGTCGTATGGTAGTTCTATTTTTAGTTTTCTAAGGAACCTCCATACTGTTCTCCATAGTGGCTGTATCAATTTACATTCCCACCAGCAGTGCAAGAGGGTTCCCTTTTCTCCACACCCTCTCCAGCATTTATTCTTTGTAGATTTTTTGATGATGGCCATTCCGACTGGTGTGAGGTGATACCTCACTGTAGTTTTGATTTGCATTTCTCTAATGATTAGTGATGTTGAGCATCTTTTCATGTGTTTGTTGGCAATCTGTGTATCTTCTTTGGAGAAATGTCTATTTAGGTCTTCTGCCCATTTTTGGATTGTGTTGTTTGTGTTTTTGATATTGAGCTGCATGAGCTGCTTGTATATTTTGGAGATTAATCCTTTGTCAGTTGTTTCATTTGCAAATATTTTCTCCCATTCTGAGAATCGTCTTTTCATCTTATTTATGGTTTCCTTTACTGTGCAAAAGCTTTTAAGTTTAATTAGGTCCCATTTGTTTATTTTTGTTTTTATTTCCATTTCTCTAGGAGGTGGGTCAAAAAGGATCTTGCTGTGATTGTTGTCATAGAGTGTTTTGCCTATGTTTTCCTCTAAGAGTTTTAGAGTATCTGGCCTTACATTTAGGTCTTTAATCCATTTTGAGTTTATTTTTGTTTATGGTGTTAGGGAGTGTTCTAATTTCATTCTTTTACGTGTAGCTGTCCAGTTTTCCCAGATCCACTTATTGAAGAGGCTGTCTTTTCTCCCATAATATATCTTTTTTCCCTCTGGTTCCTTTTAATTTTTTTTCTATCACTAGTTTTAAGCACTTTTATTAGTATGTGACTTGGTATAATTTTCTTTAAGTTTTTTGTACTTGAGTTTCTTTGAGTATCTTGTATCTGTGGACTTATAGCTTTCATCAGATTTGGAAAGTTCAGGCAATTATTTTCAAATATTTTTTCTGTCTTACCTCCTCCTTTATTTTTCTGGTCTGTTTTTCATTTTCTGTAGTTTCTATTCCTGCATCTTCAAAGTCACTAATGTTTTTGTTTTACAGTGTCTAAACTGGTATTAATCCCATCCAGGATGTTTTTCATTTTAAACATTGTAGAAGTTCTGTTTGTGTCTTTTTATACCTTCCATGTCTATATTTATTATGGATATATATTTATCTTCTTGAACATGTCAGATATACTTATAACTGTTTGTGTCTTTTTGTACTAATTCTGTCATCTGTGTAATTCTTGAATCTGTTTCTACTGATAGATTTTTCTCCTCAGTATGAGTTGTATTTTTCTGCTTCTTCAAACATCTGGTGATTTTTTTAATTGAATGCCAGATATTGTAAATTTTACTTTGGTGTGTGTTCAGTATTTTGCGATCCTGTAAATATCTTAAGATTTGTTCTGGGAAGAAATTGAGTTACCTGTAAACAGTTTGTTCCTTTTAGAGGCTTACTTTTAGTCTTTGTTCGTTGGAATCATAGCAGCGCTATCCTAGAGCAAATTTTTTCTCACACTGAGGCAATACCCTTATGAACACCCTACTCAGTGTCCTATGAATTACAAGATTCTCCTTTATGTTTGGTGGGGACATGAATTATTCCTGGCCTTTTTAAGTTTCAGGAATTTTTCCTTCTCTTTCCTGGTGATTCTTTTCCCAGATTCAGGTAGTTTCCTCACTTAAATGTGCTTGTCATTCCTCAGCTGAAGACCAGAAAACCCCCTGCAGAGATTTCTCTCCATGAAGCCTTCTCCACTCAATATGTACCTTGGCATCCCCAGACTCCTAGATCTATAACCTCTATTCTCAGAGACCATTGGACTCTGCCTGAGTTTCCCCTCCCTGTGCTTTGGCCTGGAAGCCATTTGGCAGTAAGTTAGGGCAATTGTAGGACTCAACTCGTTTGCATCCGCTTTTCTCAGGGATCACCATCCTGAGTTGCCTAATGTCCAAGTGTCTGAAAACCATTGTTTCATTCATGTTGTCTGCTTTTTTTTTTTTTTAAGTTGTTTCAGGTAGGAAGCTAAATCCAGTACCTGTTACTCTATCTTATCCAGGAGGAGTAATTCGATATGATTTTATTTCTGTAATGTTTGCCACCTGTCTTTTCTTAGAGTTGCTGGAAATGTCTTTGAGGATTTTCCTTTGCCCATCTGAAATTTGGGCCTGCTTTTTAAAACCCAGTATTCTATAATAGACTACCAGATGTCAGTGAGATCCCTTGGAACTAATTTTATTATGTGAATGTAATTAACATATTTAATTTAGGGCTTACTATACACTTGGCACCTATACAAGAAATTGGCTTACGTTATCTTATTAAAACCTAAGTCTGTGAGGTAGATTATATTATCTCCATTTGATATATAAGAAAACGGGCTAAGAGAGGCTAAGAATGTTGCCCAATGTTATATAGTATACAGGTGTC